>NC_138510.1:69930458-70241231 GCF_964252035.2 Podarcis erhardii
GCTAGAGCATGAACGTTTTGTGCCATTTGGGGGATTGTCACCATCATTGCGTTTGAAGGCCATCTTTGACACCATGGAGACGGGGTTGTTCCTTGACTTTCCAGGGAACTCTGGCCTAGAGGATGGTTAGAGTGCAAGTGGTGCAAGACTCAATGCAAGTCCAGCAAAAAATCTGCTAGCGTATCTAGTTATACATGTTTATGGCACTGAAGGAATCAAAGAAGGCTTCCTTGGCCCATTCCATTGCATCTTTGAGTAGCCATCCAACAGAGCTGCTCCAAGTTGTGTGGGGTTTATTAACACCTACCCAAGTTAAGACAATTCTTCTAGGCACATGGCTTATCCAAAAAAATCCTAGGGAGTGTAAAGGTAAAGGACCCCTGGACAGTTAAGTCCAGTCAGAGGCGACTATGAGGTGTGGCGCTAGTCTACCCCTCACTGAGCTACAGCTCTCTGAACAAATGATGGTTGCCAGGAATCTTTGGGGTAAGCCATGTGTTTTAAATGTATGCTGTGGATGTGACCATAATAATTTATAATAATAATAATTTATTATTTTAACCCTGCTCATTTGGCTGGGTTTCCTCAGGCACTCTGGGTGGCTTTCAACAGAACATTAAAAACAGAATAAAACTTCAAACATTAAAAACTTCCCTAAACAGGGCTGCCTTCAGATGTCTTCTAAAAGTCAGATAGTTGTTTCTTTCCTTGACATCTGATGGAAGGGTATTCCACAGGGTGGGCGCCACTACCAAGCAGGCCCTCTGCCTGGTTCCCTGTAACTTGGCTTCTCGCAATGAGGGAACCGCCAGAAGGCCCTCGGAGCTGGACCTCAGTGTCCAGGCGGAATGATGGGGATGGAATCGCTCCTTCAGATACACGGGGCTGAGGCTGTTTTGCCCCTGCAAACCGTCAAGGATTGCTATTCATGGAGAAGCAGCAGAATGAGTGACTCTGGCCAAACGATAGAAATCCAGACCAGATGTAGTTTGACAGAAGCAAATCACTTAAGCTACAAAGATGTAGCAAAGAACAGGATCAAAAAACACCTTTCGCATACCCTTAAAAAAAACAAAACAAAACAAAAAAAACATTTGCATGATCTTGCTTTATAAACAAAACATTATATTCTGGGAATGAGAAGAAGAAAAACCCAAACCATTGCAAAAATGGCTTCAGACAGGATTCACTGTCTCTGGGTTGTTTATGGCTAATTACACAGTAAAAGAAATCAGGTTTACAATTATGTTGAAGAAGGAGAAATTGGATACATAATAATGTAAATATAACGTCTATTGTACAATGGGAGAGGACTTTTGGTCACCACCATCCATGTCTGATTGGAAACAACAAGGTTTATAGACTTTCTGGGATGAAAACATCCTAAAACCTCTCCCACCCCCCACCCCCCATCTTAAATGCTCGGTGAACGCCAATCTTCAGTATTCTTTAGTGGCTAGAAACAAATAGGAGAATTTCCAGTATATTTATTTGAGTATATTTTAACTAATGTCTGCATAGTTTAGTTGTATAATGCTTATGCCATTTACTACATTGTTTCAGATATGCTTGTAGATTAGATCAGTTATTAATTTGTGTCCAATAGATTAAACAAACAAAGTAAGATGGAAATTGCATTCCTTTTGGAAAGCTTTGAATTTACTAAACCAACATCAGGAGTAATTTCACCCTAGATTGCCATCTACACTGCAAAGCTACTAAATACAGTAGTACTAAAAGCTGCCTTTGTTGTCAAGTGGGCCTTTTAAAGTTTACCTTCCACTCTTGTGGTATAGATTGGGGGGTGGGGGTGGGAGGAGAGTATAAAAAATGTACCAGAAAGAAAGATGGGGAAATCAGCAACACAACTACGATTAACACATGGGGAGTCTGATTGACTAATAATAATAATAATAATAATAAATTATTCATACCCAGCCCACCTGGCCACTCTGGGTGGCTTTCAACAGAGCATTAAAAACAGAATAAACCTTCAAACATTAAAAACTTCCCTAAATAGATAAGAATAAGAATAAATTTTTATTTATACCCCGCCCTTCCCGGTTAAAAAAACTGGGTTCAGGGTGGCTAACAACAAATTTAAAACACTTAATTGATGCAACAAAAAGCAGCATAAAATACAATATAAAACATGAACAATAAATTCAGAATTCAAAAATCAATTTAGGGGGGAAATCCATCCAATAAACATTAGATATCACCAGGGCTAGCTGGCTAAATTAGTCCTATTTGGGCCAGCAGGGAGACCAGGGGAGAATTAGCTGTGGGATCCCAGAGCGGGTAATCTTCATAAAAAGGGGAGGGGAGGGGGAGGGGAGGGGGAGGGGGAGGGGGAGGGAAGGAAGGGGAATAAAAGATCAGGCTAAGTTCAAATTGAAAGCCAGGCAGAATAGCTCTGTCTTCTAAAAGTCAGATAGTTGTTTATTTCTTTGACATCTGGTGGGAGGGCGTTCCACCAGGCAGGCGCCACTACCGAGAAGGTCCTCTGCCTGGTTCCCTGTAACTTCACTTCTTGCAATGAGCGAACTGCCAGAAGGCCCTTGGTGCTGGACTTCAGTGATTAATGTGCTAGACAGACCTGTGTGGTGCTCTGGTCAAACTAGACTAGGATCAGGATGGCCAGGGTTCGAATCCCCACTCAGCCTTGAAACACAGTGGGATGCTTTTGGGGGGTCAGACATCATCTCTAACACTAAAATACCTCACAAGATAAAATGGGGAGGGTGCTCTGTAGGAGGGATCCTTGATAGAAAGGTAGGATATAAATGTAATGCCCAATGTTTTAATTTTTGTGGTGGTTTTGCAGATTACTACAGTGGTACCTCTGGTTAAAAACTTAATTCATGCTGGAGGTCCGTTCTTAACCTGAAACTGTTCTTAACCTGAGACACCACTTTAGCTCCCGCTGCTGCCGCAGGATGTTCTCATCTTAATATATCTTAATATATCTTAATATATAATATCTTAATATATGAACAGACTTATCTGAAGACTACCTACCTCTGCATATCTAGAGCTATAAAGGTTAAACCCAAAACTTCAGGGGGTTTTTCCTAGATACAAGCTAGAGCCTTTATACCTTTTCTGTGCCTCAATAAATACTCTGAGCATAAAAAGTCGCAAGCATCAAATCCAGTTGAAGCCTTTGGAATTCTTTGACAAGAAGGAGCCTTCAGTTCATGTTTGTTTGTTTGCATGTTTTCATTCATATAGTTCTGTATATTACTAATATAATTAATGTTTGTTCAAAATACATATGTATTTTACCGACTATATTAATAATTGCACTGAGCAGTTTTTCTTTCCACCAAACTAAATTACTCCGCAGGTGTCCTTGGTAGTGCTTACCCTGAGGGGGTTTACATAAACCATCTGGTCGTCACTGAAACAACAATTTCCCCTTTCTTCAAAAACGCGTACAGATTATGTATAAAGAATGTTTTTAATTTTGGCACTTATTGTGCTGTAAATGACTGGCGTCTCTGACTTAATATAATCTACATTGTTGCAACGTGGAGGGGGGGAAGTGATTAACGGCATACTGAACCACACATATTTCTCATCCACAATCAGCACCAAAGACCCCCAGAGTCACCCTTTTTTTAAAAAAAAAAAAAAAGTCTCCAAAACAGGGCTGAAATATCCTTCCACCTCATAGCTCTCTTTGGTACGATGTTGTGATGTTCATATAGGGAATCTCTATATTATTACTGGGCCATTTCTAAATTGATAGTCACCTCAGATACCCAGCAGGTGACTCATAAATACGTAAACATATTCAGATTACTTTGGAGAAGATAGTCTTCATTTATGGTTTTTGGACATCCTAATGTGATTTCCTCTCTCAAACAGAACTAAATAGATGTGTCAGAAGGGGTAAAATTGTTAATGGAAGAGAACACAAATAGTTTGTAACCCGCTGCTAAGGTTAGAAATGTCAAGGTTTTGTTGTCATTATCATGGAATAGAGGGTTTTTCATAATTTCAAATGCATTTCCATATCCACAGGTAGTCAGATAAGTGACCATTACCACATGTGTTGAAAAGGACAAGCAGGAAGAATGCAACTCAAGGGGGAGGATGCGTATCGTGGCAGGTATGTGGTGTTTTCTTTCCCCCCACCCCATCTCACGTGCTTCACAGGCTTTTAAAGCGGTTTCCTGCTATGTATTTCACAAAATGCTGAATGTGGGTCTGTTTTCCATCAACGAAAAGCCTAACTAAATAAATAAATAAATGAAAATCAAATGCGCACAAGGTACTGGAACCATGCTTTTGTGATAAATGAAGAAAATCCACTCTCTGCACATTTGGATAAATATCAAATCAGAACTGAAAGACTTTGAAATTCCACTGGTTTAGTTGCAATATCATCAAGTAAATGATGTTCTTTTGTGTGATAAGAAAGTAGGATTTGAAGACAAAAAAATCTAGATTTCAAATTGAACTGTTGGAATTGCTATCTAAAATGTACAATTTTTTATTAGAATGGTATACAAAGGATGAGCAGACAAAAGAGGTTATGATAAAATGGGCAATAGTCTTTGGGCATTATATTGAATATGATGCATGGTTAAGACTATGGAATGAAAGTCTAAAGTTTACAGCATGTGTTACCTTAAAGGAAAATGTAATGAAAATGATGTATAGATGGTATTTAACACTGGTAAAGTTGGCTAAAATGTATAGGATGAGTAATAGACTATGTTGGAAATGTAAAGAGAAGGATGGAGATTTATATCATATGTGGTGGATGTGTGACAAGGTAAGATCATTTTGGGAATTGATCTACAATGAATTGAAAAAGATGCTCAAATATACCTTTCCCAAAAAGCTGGAAGCTTTTTTGCTGGGCTTGATGGGAGAGGAAATAGCAAAGGCAGATCAAAGACTATTAATGTACACGACAACGGCAAGAACTTTATTAGCCCAAAAGTGGAAGTTACAAGAATTACCAACGATGGAGGAGTGGCAGATAAAAATGATGGACTATGCAGAACTGGCAAAACTGACCTGCAGAGTTTGAAACCAGGATGAACTAAAATTCCAAAGAGACTGGAGTAAATTCATTGACTATATAAATAACTGTTTTGAAGTTTGAAGACACTAGAAGGATTGAAATAAATCCTTTATAAATAAGATTAAACTGTGAGATACAGATTTGAAAAGGGAAAGCTTGTTGGTGGAATGGAGGGAAGTCATAAGCTTGGCAGAGCAGTAGGGAAAGAGATTGGTAGGCGTATATTGGAAATTATTGTTTATTGTTTAAAGTGAAAGTTTAATAAAAAAATTTATTCAAAAAGAAAGAAGAAAGAAAGAAAGAAAGAAAGAAAGAAAGAAAGAAAGAAAGAAAGAAATTCCACTGGTTTAGATCCTGAAGCTCCTATCCAAAATTTTGAGTGAAGAGGGATTCTATAGTCAAATGAAGAGTTTAAAAGCAAACTCTTTAAATAAAGGCATGTCTGTCAAAATTTCCATCAATTAAACTTTAACCCAAACTAGAGGAGACTACACTATTATAAATCACCCAACAGACAGGCACAGATCAGTGAAACGTGTTTCTGAAAATTTATAACAATGTCAGGTTATATCACAGCCTCAGTCATCACTCATGACATGATCAAGGCAACCTGACCTGATATGTCTTCTAATATATTTGAAACAAGCCCCACAGCTCCAAGTAAATCACAGCTTCTGAAAACTTTCTGAAGGATTTTCAAGCCTTTGGACTCATCCTTTAAGCCAGGTTTTCTTTGTTTGTAACTTTCCCAAGTAATTATAGTAACTTGTATGGCCTATGCTTGTGTGTATGTGGTCCAATGACATTTGGAATTACCCAACAGCTTAGCAGAACCATTTGCTTTGTTGCTATGGTCACTTCAGGAAATGAGGTATGAAGTCTGAGCCTTCTCCACTCTAGTATTCCAGCAAAACACTCATTGGAAAGCCAGGTAACGACATTATTTTTGGTCATAGTAGTGACATAAAATTGATTGTGCCTGAGTACATTAGATTAAGGCAGCAGTCCACAAATGTTGGTTCTGGAAACACAAAAGAATGGTGTTGATAGTTGGAGCATATTCTATGGAGCTAGTTTCTTGAAAGATAACTTTCAGTATATGTGTGTGTGTGTGTGTGTGTGTGTGTGTGTGTGTGTGTATGATCTGCAGTATAGCCTTTTTTAATTGTTCTGCAGAAAAATGAACAAGCTATTCTATGTGGTATTTAATGATTGAGTACACAGACACGACCAGTCAATCAAGTAATCAGTGTACAAAAAAAGCCTGTAGAATCATAGAATCATAAAATCTTAGAGTTGAAAGGCACCCCAAGGGTCATCTAATCCAACCCTCTGCAATGTCAGAATCTCAGCCAAAACATCCCTGACAGATAGCCCTCCAACTTCTGCTTAAAAACCTCCAAGGAAGGAGAGTCCACCACCTCTCGTGGGAGACTGTTCCACTTTTGAACTGCTTTTACTGCCAGAAAGTTTTTCTGAATGCTTAGTCGGAATCTCCTTTCTTACAACTTGAAGCCATTGGTTCGATTCCTACCCTCCAGAGCAGGAGAAAACAAGCTTGCTCTATCCTCCATGTGGCAGCCCTTCAGATATTTGAAGATGGCTATCATATGTCCTCTCAGTTTCAGGTGTGGTGGGCCATGACGGAGTGATGAGAAGACTACCTGTGCCCCAAGTCTCTTGAGCTGCCTGCCCAGTGTCTCATAGTGCCTTGCTATGTGTTGCAAGAGAATTAAAACAAACTAAAAAAGCAACAGAAGGACAGATCCTGAAGCTGAGGCTCCAATACTTTGGCCACCTCATGAGAAGAGAAGACTCCCTGGAAAAGCCCCTGATGTTGGGAAAGATGGAGGGCACAAGGAGAAGGGGATGACAGAGGATGAGATGGTTGGACAGTGTTCTCAAAGCTACCAGCATGAGTTTGACCAAACTGCGGGAGGCAGTGGAAGACAGGAGTGCCTGGCGTGCTCTGGTCCATGGGGTCACGAAGAGTCGGACACGACTAAATGACTAAACAACAACAACAACAAAACAACACAACAGCAAGTGACTAAAAGAATCAAGTTGATAACCACTCTAAAACAATGGGTGAAGACACTGGAAAAATAAAAAATTATTTGCCTGATTATGAAACGTTGTAAAACTGGGTGCCAGATAAGCCTATCTGGCTTATAAGAGTTGGAGTGCCACCACCCTTTCATTTAAGCTTCTCACCATGCCCCATATATATCTTGTAGTGGGCACAGTCTTGGGTTTGAAAATGGGAGGGCAAAATTTGCATTCCTGCTCAGCCAGCCACATTCACTTCCAAACCCAGTATTTTCTACTGCAGCTTGTGGGTATATCACCTCACAAACCTCCCCTACAGAAAAGGGTCTACCTACCCTATAAGCTCTAGCAGACCCGAACTCTTTATACCTATCCCCCCATTTTTGCCTGTATGAAAGAAAGAAAACATAGAGAACATTGTTTCAGTACTGTGTGATTTCCCCAACGATGCAAAGGAGCTGCTTCAGGCTCTGCTAGGAACATTATAGTGGCTTATAATACACTGTTCTTGTTGGTTTTCCCAGTTGCAAAATCATTTAAAGTAAAATCATTTTATGTGACTCATGGAAAAAGCATCTGATTTTTGGTGTGTGTGTGTGTGTGTGTGTGTGTGTGTGTGTGTGTTTACAGGTTTAAGTCAGGATTTAATGTTAAATGGCACTTCCTTGACCTCCATCTTGTTGTGATCCATAGGAGATATAGGTTGTACCAGGGTTGCCTCCGGGGTGTTATGCTAATGACAGCAAGGCTTACCATAGTAAAGAAAATTGTGCTTTTAATGTAGCACCCTAGGTGTGCATTATTATTCCTGAACCACTCATGGTAAGGTACTTGATGTTAGGCAGTGCTCTCTATGCATGCAGGCAGTATAGCTTGACCCAGGCAGCTTAGTGATCCATTTGCTGGCGCTCTTTGCACCACTTTCTGAGCTAAAACAGATTTTCTCCTTGCACGTTAGCCCACACCGTTGGACAAACAGCTAATTCCCCCTTACCCCTAATGTATATTACAAACCCTAAAATGGAAATCACTTATTTTTTCATTAGTCGAAACTCTACTATTAAATGCAGATGTGCTAAAATAAAAACAAAACAAAACAAAAAAAGGTGATGGTGCACAGCAGGGAGAAGCAGAGTGGAAAATGCTGCCATTTCTTACCACAAAATTAAAACAATGGGATCTGCTAAAGCCATTCCTGTTTGACTCAACGTCTGTTTAGTGGTAGCATTCCAGTTCCTTAAAATACAATCGGCGATTTTGCTTTAACAGAAGGCATTGTGGGTCTCAAGTCGCTTTTCATAAGGGGGGAAACAAGTAGTGTCTGAAAGCTTTGGCTTTGCTTTTAGGAACAATTCAGATATTAGTTTATGTGCTAGCTGGTATAAAAGGAGGCAGTCCAAAGTACTGTAGTGTGTTCATCATGTTTCATCAACCCAGAATGCATCATCAATAGTAGTAGCAGCAGTATCATTTGGTACTGAATGTGAATTTTGATGTATCAATGCCTTTTTGTTGGGTTTTGGGATTCCTGGTATATAAATTAACTAAATAAATGAAATATTTCCAAGGCATAGCCTTTATCACTCCATCTTTCTTCTTTGTCCTGTTCTACTCCACTGGTTCTTTTGTTAAAGAATTTATCCTTGTGTATTCTGGCCACAGGTTCTGCTCACTACTTTCTTCCCACCTCAAATCTTGATGGTTTACATTCCCCCCTCAAAGAATTAACGTTTTGCATTGATCTGCTTTAGATTGTTCCATATATGGCTCAAAGGAACTTTTCTGCAACGTGTGCGCTGAGAGAACACACACACACACACACACACACACACATTCTCTCAGCACACACGTTGCAAAAAAATTCCTTTGAGCCATTTTTAACTGCTCTTTCAATTTCACTGGCAAGGACATAAGTCTCAATCCATATCAGTTGTTCTATGTGCCATTAAAAAGCAGTATTATTACCACATTAGCTTTCGCCAGCTGAAACGAATAGTTTTATAAATTACTTTTCATAGCTGGTTTATTTCTTTATGTTTCTTTCTACCGGAAAAAGATGAATGGTTCTTCAAGCCCCAAACAAGGATATGGTAAGCCTGATTGCGGGGAAAATGTTCCTTAAGTTTGGTGGCCCACAGACTGAAATGTTTTGTTTAGAGAATGAATTAAATGTTAGTATCTCGAGACAACCTTTATGGTACAAAAATAGATCTCCTAATGATGGCAAGGAAGGATGATAAGGAAGGATGAAATACATCTTCATGACCATGAAGGATGATGGTTTTCAAGCCCATAAGCGCTTAAGATTTTCCCCCTTTCCCTCATTTTTCAGAAACCGAGTGATCCTTCTGAAATGGATGGCTAGGCTCAATGTAATGATTCAGACCAAAGTGACAGGGTAACTGGAAATAACCATTTCAGAAGCATAAAATACCCCTAGTGATTGAGATATAAAAGAGTCACTTTTAAGTGTTTCATTAAAATCTCAGCAAATACTATGCATAACAATTTACCGTACACTGCAGCGAACCCATGAAGCTGCTTGTGTAATAAATGAGGTTCATCTGTAGTAAATGACTTGGTGCAGTACAAGTGGCTCTAATCAAATTTGGGGACAGATGAGTTCTGTAGATTCAGTTTATTTTGCTAATTTACTATGGCTTAGTACTCATGGTGGATGGTCAATTGATATTATTTGTGACAACACTAAATAAAATAAGCAAAGGCAAAATAAGGCGGGTGATGTATTGCCGAGATAAATCACAAGGCAGAAGGTGGGCAGATGAAACCCTACGGCAGGACCACTTAGCACACTCCATTTGATTCCCATTCGTCAGCTTCACTGCCAGTGGCTCAAAAGAGAATGCAAAGGTAAATGAGCAGACACACACACACACAAATGATTTACAGCACTTGAAAATAGTTCAATAGACTTAAATCAAATTCTGGGACTTTTCAGGCAGCAGATTTCTCAGAATATGAGGGTTTTTTTCTTTAAAAAATAATATATCGGTAGTGTAAAAACCTCACAGACATCTCAGCGATCTAGGATCGCTGCCAGGGCATGCCATGCAAAGGGGTTTTTGGGGGGAGGGGGCTACTCATAAATATTGGTATATTAACATTACCGTAACGAGTGCTGGCATTGGCTTGTCTATTTATAAAATGGCAAGGGTTTTTGGATGCTGTTAAGGATTTATTTCAATCCTTTACCGGTCAGGAATTCATTGCTTTGTGAAACTAAGAGCCCAACCGCAAGTGTTCTCATGTTGCCACCTTATAAATTAATTGGCAAAAACTGACTGGTTTCTTCCGAGAATTATGTTCGAGAAGGCTCTTTCAGATGAGGGTCTAAATTGTGCAACTTTCCTCACTGTGCAGCTCTCTCTTCTGTGTAGGGGCATAAAGTGCAAGGCCAATGAACCCACACTCTGTGTTGGCTTTCCCCACAGTGTTAAATCCTAGCACATGTGCCACTGGTTTCGGAGAATTATTGCATATTCACTCTGAAGTCCAAGGAGGAGAATCCGTGGGACTGAGGATGATGGCTCAACTGGAAACAAGGAATGGTGAATAAATGAATGAGTTTGTTCTTGAAGGCATTCAGATATTAAAATACAGTGGTACCTCAGTTTAAGAACAGTCCTGTTTACGAATGATTCAGCTTACAAACTCCACAAAACCGAAATTAGTTTGCGAACTTTACCTCAGTCTAAGAACGGAATCCGAATGGTGGAAGGGCACCAGCAGCAGGAGGCCTCATTAGGGAAAGCGCACCTCGGTTTAAGAATGGTTTCAGTTTAAGAACAGACTTCCAGAATGGATTAAGTTTGTAAACTGAGGTACCACTGTACTACAGTAAAAAACAACAACACCCAATTATATATACAGAAAGCTGTGTCTTTTATTACTTTGAGTTTAGACTGTATACATGTATAGATGTATACAGAACACCAGAGGATAGGTCATCTGTGGCTCAAAAAGTATTCTGGTTTTTTTGTCAATTTCTGAGCAAATCTTCACTCTTTGATGGCCTTGATTCTTTATGCTATCTCCCTACTTTAGCTTCGTAAGTCCTCGATTTGCAAATAAGGGGCAGGAACTCAACAAAAATAAGAGAAAAGATGAAACGGTGTTTTGATTGTATATGTTAAAAATGTTGAAACTTAATAAAATGCAATTGAAAAAAGGGTCATAGAAATGGGCCAATATCCTTTTCATGATACTATCCACATGTACCAAACCTTCCACAAGCACAGGTGCTCTGAATGCACTTTGAAAATAATGCAGGGCTCTAAATTACAACATGACTCTGGATACATGTCAGTTTCAATATAATATTTCAAGCTCTTAATGTCTTTTGTGCTACTTGCTTTCTATATTAACAATGGACTGGAGTTCCCATTAGAAGCGGTTATTAGAACTCATTATTATATATAAAAAAATACTTTTAAGTATAGTATTGGTGCTTTGCTTTTATTGAGCTCTTTCCAGGAGGTTAAATCGTGCAGGGCTATCATTCACTTGCTTTTAGCTGATTTCATTTACACTTGAACAAACCCAGAATAATATGTCTCCCACCTCTCTGGTCTGTATTCTTGTTGACTACAACAAAATAGTGCAAAGTAACTTTGATAATCAGACTCCACTGTTCGATAAATCATTTCACAGTATGTAGGGAAATAGGTAAGGGAAACTATCAGTTGTTGTTTCTTAGTGTGCACAACTGCTTCAATTACTGAAATATTTGATATATAGATGGTACATGACCCCAGTTAAACTTGCCAAAATATACCATTCGTCTGATAATAAATGTTGGAAATGCAGAGAAAATGAAGGAACATTCTTTCACCTCTGGTGGACATGCCCTAAGGTGAAGGCCTTCTGGGAAATGATATATAATGAGCTGAAAAAGGTATTTAGTATACCTTCACAAAGAAACCAGAGGCCTTCCTTCTGGGTATTGTCGGCCAGAAGGTGTTAAAGAAGGATCGAACATTTTTTATGTATGCAACAACGGCAGCAAAGGATTCTCATTGCAAAAAACTGGAAAACTCAAGATCTACCCACACTGGAAGAGTGGCAGATGCAGCTGATGGACTATATGCAACTGGCCGAGATGACCGGCAGAATCCGTGATCTGGGAGAAGAGAAGATGGAGGAAGACTGGGAGAAATTTAAGATGTATCTACAAAAACATTGTAATTTGGTTGAATGTTAAGAAGGATGCTAGATTATAAAAAACTGGCCACCACTAAACTAGATTTAAATTTGATGATAAGTGAGACTAAAGAAAATATAAAAATTTTTTGGAAGAAGTGCTAGATTATATTTGAATGAGTGGACATGAGATTGTAAACAAGTTGATAATTTGTTTGGAAAAAATTTTTAACGATGTAAATGGGAGCGGGAGACGTGAGGGAGTCCAAAGAAGTGATGAAATTGTTGTAAAAGAAGTAAGATCGTTTATTATGTGTGCATTTATATTTAAAAACCTTAATAAATATTTATAAAAAAAAAAAACAATTACTGAAATATTTGATGAAATACTTTGGAAGCAGGGATACATTATTACCAACTGGCAAGCCTTCCTGAACCACATGAATGTAACGTTTACATTTTTCAAAGGGTGTTTACTGGAGAGCACTAACATTTCGGGGGGGGGGGCGGCGACTTTTTCCAAACTTTATACAGTCGTACCTTGGAAATCGAACGGAATCCGTTCCAGAAGTCCATTCGACTTCCAAAATGTTTGGAAACCAAAGCACGGCTTCTGATTGGCTGCAGTAAGCTCCTGCAGCCAATCGGAAGCCACAAAAGGCCCGTTGGATGTTCGGCTTCCAAAAACAGTTCACAAACTGGAACAGTCACTTCTGGGTTTGTGGCGTTCAGGAGCCAAAACATTCAAGAACAAAGCAAGGTAAGGCAGGGAGTAGTGGAGGCAATGCCTCAGTAGGAAGACAATAATGAGGTTGGTGGAGGGTGCTGGAGAGGTGCCAATTTATTATTATTATTATTTTCTAACCTGCCTTATCATTTTGGCTCAGTTTAGCTGGCAATATGTAAATATGTTCCTCTAAAATCTATACACACACACACACACACACACATATATATATATATACCTAGACCCATATTTATCACTGACTAATAACTGTCGTGTGAATATATATAAAACAGACCCAAAAAAAGATTCAGGGGTAAATTGGGAAAGGGAGATTCATTTCCCCACTACAACCGTACCTTCGTTTTTGAACAGCTTAGCTCTGAGAAAAGGCGGAGGGGGTCCTTCTTCAGAGCTAGGAATTTCGAGTAAGGTGAGCAGGAGAATGCCTGTGCCACTGCTGTGGTTTTCTGTGGAACCAGATAAGGCTTTTTGAAGTTAGAAAATGTTTTAAAGTTCCAAAAGCAATTTAAGGTTTAAAAGCCTTTCTAGCCACCATAGTGACAGAATGGGGTTCTTCTGGCCATCTTGCCCAGAATGCCCGGCTATGAAGATGGACCCCTCAGTCCTTTCTACCCGCCTCAGGCGGCACAATCCCTTTCACAAAGCCCGCCTAGTTAAGCACTACAAAATGTGGCTCTGATTTTTCTCATATCGTAAATTTAGAAACACGGTCAGGTTGGAGGCAAATATTGAAACGTGTGTTCCGCTTTGAGTGATATTTGTTCAGTATTAGAAAAGAACCCATGAAAAGAAATAAGAGTTTCAGGGTCAAGCCGATGACCCTAAATGTATCTCTTTTGTATCTTCAGAAGCTTTTAAGCATAAACAGAAGTAGTGGAGTGGCTGTGAATTTTGCAGTTGTTGATTAACCTCAGCTATGAATTGGCCTTCACCAAGCCATTGTCCCTCAACCACAGTTTACCAGCATCCCAACCGCAAGAAGGGGCTGCTGAAAATATTGCTCTTGAAAGGATTGCTGAGCTGATTTGTGCAAGGTGTTTTCAACACAGAAGGCCCGGAACCCTATGTGTACTTACCTGGGGATAAAACTCATTGAAGTCAAGGTGACTTAATTCTGAGGAGAACATGCAGGAGAGAAAGTGGCACTGCCTAACCACCCCTAGATAAGAAGATAACTGGAAGGAGGCTGTAGGAATGGGGAAATGAGGGCTTGTAAGTTGCAGATCATGCCTAAATAAGTCCCGGAAAGGAGATTCCTTTGCTTCAACACCTCACTTCCAGAGGTAGCACAGTGCTGGAAGGGAGGAGCAATAGGTTCTTTTCCTTTTGCATGCTGGCACCAGGAAAGGCAGAAGTAAAGTTGCCAGACAAAGAAATTCTGGGCTGTATTTATTGGATACCAAAGTGCTCTTGGGTTGAACTACTGACTGACTTGGTGGCAGGAGGATTGTCAAAAACCCAAACATGGGAAGTTTGCTGTAATGCCCAGGCAGATATATCTCTGGCATTGCTGGGGTAACTCGGAGAGAGTGCACTTACACTTAATCCCCAATAAAAGCTCTGAACTGAACATCCCAGTGATTGTGGCTGTGTGTACAAAAGATGGAGGAGAATGGACATGGGGACCAACGAAGAGTCCAGCTCACCCAATCACAAGTTCCTCTTTAGGAACCACCATAACATTATACCGTAATTTTAAAAGGGAACAGGTCCACAAAAACATGTACCCAACAGATCTGAGGAGATCACTAAAGCAGGGAATATACATGCAACAGACAAGAGTTTATATCCACTTCTCTCCTTTACAAAGAGGAAACCGAGGGACAAAAAAAATCCATTAAATTTCCCCATAGAAAAATCAATGAGGATTTCAAATAGAATCGCAAACTCTAATCAGACAGTATATGCACAGCCTGAATAATTCATCTTATTCAAGAATTTTCACCTTTCTGTTGTTCATAAGCTATCCTCCTACAGCTCGTGATCTTTATCTAGCTTATTCACTTGCATGTGCGTGCACACACACAAACACTATTGTCTTGCTCTGCAGTTTTTTTCCACCTGTCCTTGACTGCGTATATATAATCCTGTACATGGTTGCTCCCCATTTTGATAAAGAGAACCTCAACTGAGTGTTGCATGGAGATGTTTAGCAAATGGTTTTTATAGGCTGATGCCTGTGAATACTCTCTAACATTCAGTTAGAAATTGTAATCATGCGGGTGGGAATCTGAATTTTCACAATTAGTGCAGCTGCTGTGTGGGAAAGAAAGTTTTCTGGGGGCAAGGGGAGCACATAGGGCGATGGGGTTGTTTGCCTGCAGTAAAACTGTAGGAACCATGAGGCCCAGTGAGTCAAATGTATTATCCCATTGGTCTGGGAAGGGTACTGACTGTGTGCGGAAACCTGGAAATGGGCCTAACACCAGCAAGTGGGAGGAGTCGGGAAAACTTCAACAGCTGTATTTGTTTGTGAACAGCAGATCAACAGCTCAGCATAACTCAGCATAGCCCTGCGCTCACAGGAGGGTGTTTCTATTACAGACCAGGCATATCTTTTAAAGAGAAAGGCAACATTCACTACACTGACAATCCCACTCTCTGGAAAGATAAAAGGTAAAGGTACCCCTGCCCGTACGGGCCAGTCTTGACAGACTCTAGGGTTGTGCGCTCATCTCACTCTAGAGGCCGGGAGCCAGCGCTGTCCGCAGACACTTCCGGGTCACGTGGCCAGCGTGACAAGCTGCATCTGGCGAGCCAGCGCAGCACACGGAACACCGTTTACCTTCCCGCTAGTAAGCGGTCCCTATTTATCTACTTGCACCCAGGGGTGCTTTCGAACTGCTAGGTTGGCAGGCGCTGGGACCGAGCGACGGGAGCGCACCCCGCCGCAGGGATTCGAACCGCCGACCTTTCGATCGGCAAGTCCTAGGCGCTGAGGCTTTTACCCACAGCGCCACCCGTGTCCCTTCTATATCTCTGGAAAGATAGAGATCAAGAAAAAAGGCGCCCAAAAGTTTGCAAGATAGAAAGTATGCAAAAAATGGCAAGGTGATTTTCTCAAAGAGCTTTAGAACAAAAATCTTTTTATCTGAATGTTTGGGACAACAATTAGAGGATTAAGGAGGGGGACATGCACTTTGCCAGACATAGCCAAGAGCTGTTTTCTCCCAAGACTGTGACACAACCAATAGGCTTATAGACCATTCCGGAGTTAGTCCTAGGATCTGAACCAAGATTAATGAGACTGGAAGGAATAAACATCTAGAGTTTTGTACACAAACCATCAATCAATCCCACATGCATGTGCACTGGAATCATTAGCTTAAAAGATCAGGGTTGGGGATTGAGGCCAACCAAATGCACCATCTATAAACAAAATCAATAACTGTCTAATTAGCTGGTGCCCTGTACTACAGAAATTAAGACACAAGACATGAGCATTGACAGGACGTTTTGGAGATTATACTGGGCTTCGAATCCATTCCTGAAACAGTAATTTACCTCTGGTGTGGCAACTAAAAAGTGAACGTAATCTGAAACTCTTTTGACTGACCATTTCACTGCCCCATCCTTCACCTGAATGAAAATGTCCTTTTGGTACATTATAAAATGGCTTATAGTGTTGCTACTTAAGGGGAGAGAAATCTGAGCTTCCCAGAGAACGTATAATGACATTTTAAAAGTTGACCAGTCCACTGTTGTTGTTTTTTTAAATGACAATAATTATAATAAAGATATTAAATGTAGACTGGTCAATTTTTAGAAGGTCCCACACTTTAGCAACATGGTTGATGTCCCTATTTCAATTCTCCTCACATCCCCATAAGCACTGTGGGTTGGGGCTTCGCACAGCTATTAATAGAGAGTGCCAGAGTGGTAAAACTTTTGAGAGGAATTAGCTTGCTCCTCTGTGCAACTGGATTCAGAGGGGAAACGGGAGATTGTTTACGCCAAGTTTGAGGAAGAACAGTGCTTGCTGAAACTCGGGTGCTGAACGGCTGTGCAATATCATCTTTCACAGTTTCTTTTTTGCTCCCCTCCCTTCTCTCTCATACACACTTACATACCGTCACACGCCATTAATGATGTTATAGAAAATAATAGTCGCAGGAGAACTGCTTCTTTTCAGCCTCTAAAGAGTAAAGTGAAAGTCAATGTGAAGGTACTGTTGGTGGGGAAACACTGAAGGCTGCAAAGTCACCGAAGATAATCTGAGGTTATTTCTAATGGATGTGAGAAACAGCTTTCTAGAGCAATCAATGATTGTTAAGATTTTTGGAGCCTTAACAACAGCAGATATTATATTCTTCCTTTGTACTGGGACTGAGGAGAAAAGAAACACGCTATACCACTTTGTGCCTTCATTGACAACAGGCAATTTCTCCCCAACATTTTTTCCTATGGGGGGGGGGGGGACCTAGTCTGTTGCTCGCACCCTGCCAACTTCATTGTTCTTAACTGATATTGTTAAATGGTACTTTTTGCAGAGCAGGGGAGACATAACTTTGGACAAAATGTGCTCTGTCTGGCCCTGTGGGGGAACCAAGGAAGTAAAACAAAACACTTTGTGTCGTTAAAAAACAACAGAAAACCCACAGCAAACATTAAAATAAGGCCCAAGTGGAAACAAAACCTCCATTTAGAAAATAGAACAAATGGTTGAATGGGGTTTTAAAAAGAGGAGTGAGAACTAGAAGATTAGACTGTCTTCAAAAAACAGAAATGCAACTTCGACAAGTATAAAATAGAACATAAAAATAAAAGACCATCAAGTGCTTCAGAACTTGGGGACTGAAACCATAGTCCAAACCATAGTCCTCCAGATGCTGCTAGACTACTAATCCCTAACTATTTGCTGTGTGCTGACTGGAACTGAAAGGAATCCAACAACTTCTTGAGGGCCATGTGATAACCACCAATTCTGTAGATGATATGTAACTATGGAATTGTTGTTGTTCTTGTTGTTAATCTATATATCACTTTTAATGCATTCTCTCTCTCAAGATGGCTCAGGACTGCAAAACCTGAAGGATCATCTCTCCCCTTATAAACCATCACAGACCCTGAGATCATCTTCATGTGCCTCCTCCACGAGAGGTCCTAGGGGTAGCAACACGAGAATGGGCCTTCTCTATAGTGGCTCCCCATTTGTGGAATGCTCTTCTCAGGTTCACCTGGCACCTTCATTATATATATTTTAGGCACCAGGTGAAAACATTCCTCTTCAACCAGGCCTTTGGCTGAGTAATATTCTGCAGCCTTTAAAATGAGTCTGTGGGAAGGGGGGGTAGGGTTTTGCTGTTTTGTTTTTAATTATACACTTGTTTTTATCCTGTATTTTATTCTGTGAACTGCCCTGAGATCTTATGATGAAGGGTGGTATATTAATCTAATAAATAATAATAATAATCAAGAAAGGCATGATTGTCACAATTTTTATAACATGAAGGTCTTTAAAGGAACTTCGGAACCGTGATAAGATTAACAGCACAATTATTCTTCCAGTTGCCTGCAAATTTCATCTAAAGAGAAACTGGAGGTGGATCAGTCTGAAATGAAATAATTCTTTTAAGGGTAGAGGATTTTTTTCAGAGGCATCACATATCTTTGTTGATTTTCTTGCCCATGAATTCCCAATGAATCCATGGCTGATATAAGTCAGATCCATGGCTTCCCTCAGGCTACACCATGACTTCACACCAAAGATAGCAGCAGTTTTGGGCTACAACTTCCATCACCAGCTCCAGACAGCATGGCCAATGTTCAAGGATGATGGGAATTGCAGACCACCATTCAGAGAGTAGTATGTTGACTACTCTGCTTTGCACAATAATCCACATATATACATATAAAAATCGTGATGAGACTGCTAAGAAAGAAAGCGACAGTGAAAAAAAGGGGTGCAAGCGAAAGGACAATGCAACCTTTGTTTTGTGTTTTCTCTTTATTCCAAAAAGAACGTTTGCTTAAATAATGGCCACATTTCTAAAGAAGGTAAAGTGTAATTCGAAAAGCTATTAAAATGGTTACAGACTCTTAAAAATCAAGGGCATACAAATATCCAAACGTGTTAAAGGAAGAGGAGGACAGCAAGCAAGAAATTAGCAGATATTCACAAGTTCATTTAACTTAGAAGAGACCCTTGGGGACTGGAAAGTGGTGAACATAACAAAGTTATTTAAAAAGAGCCTGGAGACATAACAGGAAACCAGAGACCCGTTAGCTGGATAGACGGTATGGAGAAAGTCCTAGAATATCAAGTGGGTAAACAGTTGAAGAAGCACAGCTTGATTAAGGATTGACAGTATGGGTGTTAGGGTGGGCAATGGAGAGGGGGGAGGGGGGTTCACAGCTCACTAACTTTCTGGAATTCTTTGCGGAGATTTCTGGCAAGCCAATCTAAAGGGATGGAAGAGACTCTTACTGTATGAGCACTCTGAGGTCTCAGCAATAACAGACATCACTTTTTTTAGAGAGAGGAGTTAACTCCTTCACTCGCGGCATTGTCTAACTCCTGCTATACCAAAGTAAAATAATGTGAGAGCAGCAGGTTGTTAAAACTATGAAGAATTATGGAGGGGGAGTTAAATGGTGTGTGGGGTGGAGAACCCTATCTGTTCACGCAAAGTGCACCTTCCTGCAAATTCTGCCATGCCTGTTACATTGGCTACAAACCATACGATGTTGAAGTCAATGTACGACTTCAAGTGCTACAAAGGTGACAATAATATATACTGAACTCAGTGTGGTTTACAGTGAGTGGTACCTCAGGTTAAGTACTTAATTCATTCCGGAGGTCTCTTCTTAGCCTGAAACTGTTCTTAACCTGAAGCACCACTTTAGCTAATGGTGCCTCCTGCTGCTGCCGCGCCACCGCCACGCAAATTCTGTTCTCATCCTGAAGCAAAGTTCTTAACCTGAAGCACTATTTCTGGGTTAGCGGAGTCTGTAACCTGAAGCGTATGTAACCTGAAGCATATGTAACCCGAGGTACCACTGTACTGCATAATAGGATCGCACTGATGATAAAAATATATCTGAATCGAACCTGTATTTATTTGCAATTCACAAAGTGGGGTCAAAGGGTTGGATCCAGGCTAACAGTGGAATCCTAACTTTGTCTACTGAGAGGTTAGGCCTATTAAATTCAATGGGACATGCTCCCTAGAAAGTAGGTTTAGAATTGCCACCTAAATCATTTGCACTTGCGTCCTGGTGTTATCCATGGGACAAGTTAGTTATGACTATTGATTTCAGTGGGATTTAAGTGCAAGCAACAGGAATCAACTGCATCCGCTTCAGTGGGGGTGGTGTGGATGGATCATCAATCCACCTCCAACTAGCCCAAATCACTGCCAGTGGCAGACATTGTTGCCCCAAATTTCAGCGGCGCCCTGTGCAAGGCCAAAATCCTTCCCCCTGCCTCTCTCCTTCCATTGAAGTAATTTTGGGGGAGCCTGTTCTGATGCCTCAGATGCTCCATGCCCAGTGTGACTGCACCAGTCACGCTCCCCGAGAGCCGCCTCTGCCACTGCAGTGCTCTCCATTTTCAGTGTGGCACCAGCTTCACTCCTCCAGGGAAGAGCTGTCTGTTCCTGCCGAAAGTGTGGGGAAGCAGAAGTAACAGAGCGTTCTGAGATGGGGCTGAGCCAGCCTGGGAATGACTGGATCCTAAGCTGGTCTTTGGCCCAGTATACCTGAAGGTGTGTCTCCACCCCCATCGTTTTGCCCAGACGCTGAGGTCCAGCACCAAGAGCCTTCTGGGGGTTCCCTCACTGTGAGAAGCAAAGCTACAGGGAACTAGGCAGAGGGCCTTCTCGGTAGTGGCGCCCGCCCTGTGGAACACCCTCCCATCAGATGCCAAAGAGATAAACAACTACCTGACATTTAGAAGACATCTGAAGGCAGCCCTGTTCAAGAAAGCTTTTAATATGTGACATTTTAATGTGTTTTTGATCTTTGTTGGAGGCCGCCCAGAGTGGCTGGGGAGGCCCAGCCAGATGGGCGGGGTGCAAACAATAAATTATGATAAATTATCATGGTCCCACTTCCATCACTTGATGGCTCTGGGTTCCATCCAAGCCGAAACGCTGTTTCGGCTTCACTGAGCAGGTTTCGCCCACTCCCCTCCTTCAGCCTCAGCCAACATGACCAGCAGGGCTGTGGTGGGGGCTACACCACTTCATCATGCCCCACGGTTGCTAAACCCGGGTTAGATTCATTCTGCCTGGCTGAAATCCTGGGTGTTAAACCAGCTTTGCAACATACATGTATAGCTTGCATTTGCCAGTCTAGAGCCAACCCCAAAAGTTTCACAACACCATCACATACAGTTTTTTTTACGCAGAGGTATGTTTCGCTATGTTCAGCTGGGCTTACTCCCTAGTAAGTGTGTTTAGGACTGCAGCTTTAGCCTAAACGTTTTTGCTATTTCAAGTGGCAACTGGAAGCTAAGCCAGCAGGACTTTAAAAATGATTAACAATTTCTGTTTTAACACCTGCTAATTCCAGGCTTCCGAAGCTTCCTATTTAACATCTGCTGATTTACATACGTACGCCTATCCTTCAAACCCCAGGCTGCAAAAAATGTATTTTTTTACATCCCTGGAAGGTAGACGAAATAGCCCTGCTGCACACTGCCCACCTGAACACGCCAGCTGGAAGGAGCACCTCTAGAACAACAACCAGTTGTTTCGCTTTCTTATCAGTCCAAGGAGCACAAATCAGGGTGGAAAAGTGGAAGCGTTTAGATTTATGTGCTGCCTAAATTGTGGTTTTCACACAGTAGCTGGTACTTGTGCCTTTCCTCATTCCTTTACCAGACTGGAAATTGGTGTGTGCGGGGAGGGATATCTCTGGTTTCCATTCAAAGTCCAAATGTCATCACCTTTTCCACACACGTCAACAGTGATCCTGCATTCATATATGACTGGGTACTGTGCAACACTTTGTAACTGGTCCCCCTCCCCTCGCTGCCGCCATCCACCTTTTTTCAGCTTCATCCTACACACTTTCCCCGAGCCCTCAGAAGTGTTGACATGTTCTCTTCAACACCATATATCATAACGGATCCTAAAGGGAGGGTGAGAAAACGTGGTTACGTTGTTTCCCCAGAGAGATTTTATTGGAAATAAGTAACCAATGTATCATCACAGAAAAGCTTTAAGCAGTGATCATCATGACAAAATATTTAAGGCCAACCTGGGCCTTCTGTGGATTTCGCTCTTACTCATTTACAGTGAGGTGAATCAGATCTCTTACATTACACTGCACAGCTCCTCTGAGCAATATGGAAATATTAAGCAATGTTAAGCATGTGTTGAACATGCAGACCTGAAAGATGGGTGAGTTAGAAATCTGCTTGCTGACCAATCCAGTCATGCTTTCAGAAATGGTAAGCAAGGAGTTCACATCTCCCTCTGTGTTCCTCTAGCAGTTCCAACACCACAATCTGGAAACTACATATTTTCAGCTGCAAGGTTTGTAAAATGATGCCACAAGAGAATGAAGTGTGGGAAAACAAACTGTACTTGACGCTGTGCAACTCAGAGTACAGCCTGGTGGAATCTACACACATATAAAAAAAATGCTTTGCAAATGCTTTTTTAATAAACATTCTGAAATATATATTGAATTTGCCATAGCTCACCATCACCATCCAGTGTCACATTTGTATATTGTGCTTTACAACACACTTAAAACGTTTTATTTGCAGCTGTATAGATGAGTCCCCGATCACAAAATGGCTGCTGCCTCAGGTTTCAGCTCTACGCTTCTGTTCCCTGTCCTTGCTCCCGTCCCAGATGCTATGACAGAGTGTAAGAAATAGAACGTTATTGGAGACTTGCAATGGTTCAAGTCAGGCTACAGGTACTGATTGCCAAAGGCACACCTAGAAAGTTCAAGTGCCAGGGATCTGAGACCAGATGAAAGCTGCACAGATGCCTTGACAACTGGTCAAGGTATTATGTTTTAAGACTCTCCAAATGAGACTGATGCAATTGGAAGCACATGCTTCTCTGAAGGGTGTGGGTCTGTTGCCAACAGCGGAGGCAGGGCTGAGTTAGTGATGATGGGGTACAGGTCAGCCCTGCTTGCTCTTCCTCGTCCAGCCTCCTCATCTGGCTGGGTGAGGCTCTCTGCCAATGCTAGGAAATGGCTCCACTCCATGGATGGGGTAGGACAGGGAACCAGTGGGGGGAAACCCCTTCCCTGGCCTCTAAAGGCAAAGGGAAGGCAGCTGTCCTCTCTCTTGGACTGCTTGTCACTGAAGGTATCCTCCATTCTCTTCATCTGACATCAACTGTTAACTCAGCCCTGAGCCAGCTGGGCCTCACAACATTCACCAGATATCTAAAAGATTGTATCTAATAGATTTTCTTGTCACTCTGTCTCTTGGGCACTGGCAAAACCTTCTCTGATGTCTCCCTGGCAGCCATTTTGTGGTTTAACAGGTTGTTGTTGTTGTTGTTCTTCTTCTTCTTCTTCTTCTTCTTCTTCTTCTTCTTCTTCTTCTTCTTCTTCTTCTTTTCATGCTCATGTCCTCATCCATATGAGTCTAGGATTACATGCGTACAGGAGCAACACTTGTTTGGGTCTAAGTGACACTTGTGATATTTCTCTACACACTAAAGCCATCCTTTGCTACTGTAATGGAGGTGCTTTATATAAAGAATTTCATTCCCCCACCTTTTTTAATGTCTCCAATGTCCTGTGGCCTGTTTCACCGTTTTTCTATAAATGAATTGGCAGAAATGTGTGCATTCAGCCCCAACAGTGCATCAACTTCCCTTTATTCTGTCCCAATCTCAGCATAGCCCTGTAGGGTAGCTAACAGTGCTTTGGAAGCATACCCCAGAGGTCAACCTTTCTGCCACAATATAGCACCTAATCTTGCAGAACCGGCATCTCCTGACACTGTTCCTGGTTCTCTCACAATGAAGTAATACAGCGCAGATACTTTGGTTAACTGCTTGAATGCTGTTTCATGGACTAGCATCCAGTAAAGCACAACACCTTGCACCAATAACTGCCTTAATGGTGTTTTGAGCCATAAACCTCAGTGGATGTCAGTACCTGGTATCTAGGCCAATAAGAGGACTACCAGCTGTAGTCCATTCTCCAATAGCCCACCTCATGCAGGACCCATCTGTGCTGCTTTTTCCGATGTTGATGGCAAAGACTTCCTGCAGATTTTGCAGCTTCTGTCTACACTCTGAGCTCCTGCCCTTTTCTTTTTTTTATATAAGATATTTATTAAAGTTTTCAAAAATAATACATTATAAAACAAAAAGAAAAGAAAAAACAAAAATACAAAAATTAAAACAATTTAAAAGAGTTTCCACTTACTTATTTTCTTTTGACTTATTTTCCAGACCTCCTCATACCTCCCTTTCTTATATTCCAATTCAAATTGTTTGTTCAGCAAATCCTCAGCACTAATTCTTTTAGTTATTTCAGAATCTTATTTTCCATATCTCTTAAACATTACAGCTGTAAACCACTTAATTTCTATCCAACATCATTCTAACATTCCTTAATTTTACAATATTTCTGCAAATAGTCTTTAAACTTCTTCCAATCTTCTTCCGCCGCCTCTTTTCCCTGGTCTCGGATTCTGCCGGTCATTTCTGCCAGTCCCATATAGTCGATCATCTTCATCTGCCATTCTTCCAGAGTGGGTAAATCTTGTGTCTTGAGCTCCTGCCCTTTTCTAACTTGCCCTCTGCATAGCACAGATAAGCTGAAGGCTGTGACTGGAACCAGAAATGGCTCCAGCAAAGCTTTTCCTTCTAAATGAAGATAACAGTTAGAAATTCTTGTAGGCAACTGTAGGCTAGTTTCTTCCCTAAATCTAGCAAAACCATGAGGGACGGTAGCTGAGAGGCTAGTCATCTCACCATTCTGTGAGTCACAGCTGCAGGGCTAGCATACAATATCATTTCCTCATTCTTTCTCTTTTTGTTTACACAGTGGATAAGCCCAACCCATTGGTGAGAAACAGCATAAAATGTGATAAATCACACACAAAAAGACTGGTGCACCCCCAATACATCAATAATCCCGTATTGGGAAATTATTACTTATTCACACAAACATGCACCGAGCATATTGCAAATTGAAATTTCTCCTCATTCCTGTTGATGATGCCATTTGTTTTCCTTCCCAAATGTTGCTTATGCCGGTGTCATCTCCACTGCCAGAGGCGTTTATGGTATAACCTGTCTGCCACTGCACTCATTTTGATGCCGAAAGGAGCCTCTGCTTGAGCAAAAGGAAGACTCTCGCCCGCATGCACACACACAGTTGTTGTTGTTGTTGTTGTTGTTGTTGTTCAGGCTCTGTTTCAGAAGGTTGTTTCACCCATTTGTAATTGAATGAGACTTTTGTCATTTGTCAGTGTCTGTGATCCCTCCTGTAATATTTTGCTGATTTCTAGTCTTTATCTTACTCACGGTGGTGGTGCAGAATGATAAACAAAACCTCTGTGCGCTTTAAGGAAAGGTTGCTTTGTCAAGAAGTGTTCCATTATATATAGGCGCACGTGCACACACCAGTCCCTGTAATTGTGTAGTCTCAAGAGGGGTCTCTTTGATGTGGAAGGACATTCTGGTCAGTGTGGAAAGCAGAGCCATATGTGTGAAAGAGGAGGGGGTGGAAACACTGAGGGGAGGACAAGAAGTTCTGGAGTAGTTTTTGGAAGAAGGGAGATGGAGGCTGTTGTTTGTGCTCATCCTAATCCTAGCTGGAAGAATAAGCAGGTCAGAGAATGGGGAGAAGCAAGTTGCTGCTCCCATGTTGCAATTGTGGCATCTCCCGTCTCATTCTCTCATGTGCTGGGAGCCTTCCACTCTCACTTTCTATGCTACATTAAGAATATCAACACTAGCGAGCCGCTTACCCTGCGCAAAGCTTAATGGGTTCCATTTGCAAAGGCCTTATGAAAACCACTGTGTTTTTAAATAAAATAAAATGTTGCGTTCCTCCTCTGCGTTTTGTTTGAATTCCACGTTTGAACAAAGCCCAGAACGCTCCATGAAGCTCAGCTGAAAGGACAGAGTTTGGCCTGGTTTCAGATGGAAACCATGTAAAACTAGACACAGATGATTTCCATCATGGCTGTGGCTACACCTACAGGGCCCCTGAGAAACTGGACAAATAGGACCCCATGCACACATTAAATTCACTCATTCAAGCCCTATGGTTTCCTCCTCCTCCTCCTCTACATTTTTATTACATGCCTATTATTTTCCTCCACTTACCCCGCTCCCATTATTTCTGGAATATCCGAAAGGGAAAGCAGATTTCTTGTGTCGCAGTTGCAGAATAGGAATGAAGAGGATCTATGAGCAACTGGAATGTAGGGTTCTTTTCCCGCCCTGGGGAAATGCTTTTGGAATTACCGTATACCTATGAAGGAGCACAAATTTATTGCACTGGGATATAAAAGTAAATGTGTACATTTTGAAGGACAGCATGTGCACATCTCTGTTTGAGAGTCTATGTGCCTATTGGCTGCCATGGGTGGAGAGAGCAGGTGCAAGTCATCCCTAGGCCTTCCCTACCACTCTGCTTTATATGGGACAGTTCTCTCTTTGAAGGAAGCCTCCATTGGAAGGGCTGTCAAGTTCAGGTCTGGCTTAAAGATCCAGAACCCTAAGAAGGGAGAGCAGCAGGGGGCCTTGGAGTTTATCAATAACAATAAGCATTTGGACTATAGACTGAGCTCTCACATGGGTCAACATAGTCTTCCTCACTATGGTGAGATGCATTTCAAAATATAGTAATTATTTCTACATTTCAACTTACAGTGGTACCTCAGGTTACATATACTTCAGGTTACATACACTTCAGGTTACAGACTCCGCTAACCAAGAAATAGTACCTCGGATTAAGAACTTTGCTTCAGGATGAGAACATAAATCGTGCTCTAGAGGTGCGGCGGCAGCAGGAGGTCCCATTAGCTAAAGTGGTCTTCAGGTTAAGAACAGTTTCAGGTTAAGTACGGACCTCCAGAATGAATTAAGTACTTAACCCGAGGTACCACAGTATACCTATAAGCTGGTGCAAATCTATGTCAACCTCCACCATCTTTTTTGGTGATATAAAAGTGGTCACCCTGATGTATTATTATTTATTTGGGTTATATACTGCAGGGACGTGGGTGGCGCTGTGCATGGACGCGGGTGGCACTGTGGGTAAAACCTCAGTGCCTAGGACTTTCTGATCGTAAGGTCGGCGGTTTGAATCCCCGTGGCGGGGTGAGCTCCCGTCGTTTGGTCCCAGCTCCTGCCCACCTAGCAGTTCGAAAGCACCCCTAAGTGCAAGTAGATAAATAGGTACCGCTTTAAAGTGGGAAGGTAAACGGCGTTTCCGTGTGCAGCACTGGTGCTGGCTCACCAGTGCAGTTTTGTCACGCTGGCCACGTGACCCGGAAGTGTCTTCGGACGGCGCCGGCTCCCGGCCTCTTGAGTGAGATGAGCACACAACCCTAGAGTCGGTCACGACTGGCCCGTACGGGCAGGGGTACCTTTACCTTTACTGCCTTTATCCTAAGATCCAAAGGTGATGTATAACACTAAGAAAATAATTTATGCAGAATAATCAGTGCTTCCCCTCCCCCCCCCCCAAAAAATAGGTGCCGGTACTCACCATGAAGATGTTACAGTAAATGTCACACTTTTTGACAAAAAAGCGGTGTTGGTACTGCGTACCCTTGAGTACCCCTGGGGAAAAAAAGTATTGAGCATAATAATATTAAGATAATGCTAATATTAGGCCCCCACATACACACATTTAACATGCCATGGATTATTTAATGTCTGAAGGCTTGGGTAAAAAAGGAATGTTTTCACCTGGCACCATGCAGCCAGGTGAGCCTGGGGAGATGGGGAGCCACCACAGAAAAGGCCCGTGTTTACTGCAGTTTTCGCATACCAACACCTGGCAAGTTTTCCTATCCAGGTTTTACTTCAGACTCAATTTCTCTTCATCAGCGGTAGCCAACGTGGTGTCCTCAAGATGTTGTTGGACCCTCAACTCCCATCAACCTGAGTAATTATGGCCAACAGTCGGGGGGGACATTATTTATTTATTTGTTTGTTTGTTTGTTTGTTCTAAATAAAATTTATATGCTGCCCTTCATCTGAGGATCACAGGGAAGTTTACAGTATAAATGGGGAATGTACTCCAACAACACCTAGAGGAAACCATTTTGGCTACGCTTGCTCTACAAACAAGCTAGACCTGGTCAGGCAGGAAGACTAATTCTGAATTCTGTAGTAGCACTTAAAAGTTCCATAAAATGAAAAATAGCACTAAAAGTTTTGCAAGCCAAACAGGCTTACATCAGATCAGTATTTTCTCTGCGGGCTCTTTTCTTTCATTTCATTTTCAGTCGAGGTTGTGTTCCACCAAGTCACTCAGTAATTAAAATCCTGACTATACTGTAGGAAAGATGTGTAAATGTGTTTGCTTACAACCCAGATAACAAGTATGCTAGGGTTCCCTGAGTTACTAAACACACCCAAGTCCAACTTTCAGAAGCCTGTGCTACTTATGTGTAGGGCAATGCCATATTTATATTTGATTGCTTACTTACTTTTATAGCCATGATCTGGCTTGCTAAGTTATCCTAATGAAGGAAAATATCTGAAGACACTACAGGACTTTGTGCTCGTTACTACCCTTCTTTCAGTAGGAGTCCTGAATCAGGAGGACTGACTCTACATGTGAGTTTGATATGAGAAGTCCTCTTCTGTCAGGAGATCTATCAGATGAAGCAGAACCACACCGCTGATGTCTTATGGTTGAAAAGATTCTTTCTAAAATCACTTGGGAGGGAGGCAAGTGGAGAGTCTGTTTCTTGGCGTCTTGGCTGAATTGAACCACTTTTTTGAAAATAAGAAAAACAACCTCATTTTTTCCCCATTCTGTTTCAATTAACAGGACTCGACAGACAGTAGGAGACAGCACATTTCAAACAGCCCATTAGTTACAGAGCATGACTTGGGGAGTAAGATAT
Organism: Podarcis erhardii; assembly: GCF_964252035.2. Taxonomy (NCBI): domain Eukaryota; kingdom Metazoa; phylum Chordata; class Lepidosauria; order Squamata; family Lacertidae; genus Podarcis; species Podarcis erhardii. Next base: position 69,959,484 of record NC_138510.1, read on the forward strand.
GTTCCCAGGGTGTGTTCCTAGAACAAGGCAAATAGCTTGAGGGATGGTCGAGTTGCAGTGGGGAAAGGTATCCTTAGAAAGAGAGAATCAGCTCATTCAACAACAGAGTTGAGTCTCACAGAAAACAAGGGGCTGTCATATGCAACATATCTACAGTATATAGTGAGATCCATTAGAGCTTTCCTGGACTTGCGCTTAGGTAGCCAAAACCACAGCACCTATGCACAAGAAAGTCATTTTGGAAGACTCGAGGTAACCACAAGGAATGAAGATAAAATTCTGCAGGTGGAAGAAGATGTACCACTACACAGACACCAGCATCATCATAATTCAGTGGTATGGTATGTTGAAAGACTGAGAGGGGGAAAACTGACAAGCAGGTGGAAGGGAGGAATAAAATAAGCTAATGGGCCACAGAACTCCCCAAATGCCATTCTGGAGGGATCACCAGTATGTGATTTGCATCACGGGGGTATCCATAACCCAGCAATTGGGTTGATTGATTCAGGATACATACCCAGTGCTTATTACAAAGCCTACTGCTATATGTAATCAATAAAGTTTTGTCCATTTTGGTCCCAAGCTTTAGTTGTGTCATTTGTTGCTATTTTCCACACATCCTGCCCCCCCCCCATGGCCTCAGGCTTACTGTGCCTGAGGGAGGAAGGGAGGTTAACACAAATGAAGGAGAGGTTAACACAAACCATCACTTTTTTTTACATTGGCTCCCAGTAAGTTTCCGGGCACAATTCAAAGTGTTGGTGCTGACCTTTAAAGCCCTAAACGGCCTCAGCCCAGTATACCTGAAAGAGCATCTCCACCCCCATCATTCTGCCCGGACACTGAGGTCCAGCTCCGAGGGCCTTCTGGAAGTTCCCTCACTGTGAGAAGTTACAGGGAACCAGGCAGAGGGCCTTCTCGTTAGTGGCACCCACCCTGTGGAACGCCCTCCCATCAGATGTCAAGGAAATAAACAACTATCGGACTTTCAGAAGACATATAAAGGCAGCCCTGTTTAGAGAAGCTTTTAATATTTGATGAATCATTGTATTTTAATATTCTGCTGGAAGCTGCCCAGAGTGGCTGGGGAAACCCAGCCATATGGGCGGGGTATAATTAAATAATAATAATAATAATTATTATTATTATTATTATTATTATTATTATTATTATTATTATTTCCTCTTTAAAGTAGTGTATGAATACTTAGCTTTTCTAAGCAATGTTGTGACTTGCTTCTTGCTTTTAAAAATTATTATTATTCATCACTGAGGTTCGTAATACATCACCCAAACAACACACTTGCAGTTGACGGCAATTGTTTAGCTATGCTCCAACTAAGCATTTCAGTAAGAGGATATCCTAAAAAGAAATAGAGTTGCAATTCAGTACTTAAATAAATACATCTTATGATTCTTTACCAGATCAAACCTGAACAGTTTACGTTTGTGAATTCCCCCTTTCTGAAAATATATGTAACAGAGGCTTCTGTGAGAGACTCCTGGTAGGTCTCCACTACATGGAGAAAATGCTTCTAACAATTTTGGAAAATTTGGTTTTGCAATTGTATAGCTGCTATTTGTTTTATTTTTCATTATCTCGCCAAGTAGCTACAGCCCTGGTTATTCAACACGCAATAACACATCTTGTCATCAGCACTCACGATAAAAGAGGGCAAAGGAAATTGCATGAACAAAGGGTAAAACGTGACATCTGTCTCCTGGCTGTCTTCCATAATCCTCTACAGAATGGTGTTGACGGAATGGGTCAAGGGCGTCCCATGACACCAGAGAGTCTATTAGCTGTGCCCTTGCCAAAGCTGAATGGACCCTCCAAGGAACATGAAGTCACCTTTGCAAATGAGGAAGCAAGAAGCTGAAGTAGAGTTAGTGACAAAATACTACAGATGCAAGTGTCAGATACACTAGCAAGTCTTGTTTTTTTACAACTACTCAATCTTTCCAATGAATGCAAAACAGCATCACAGATGTACTGAATTTCATGAGACAAACAGTAAAATAATTAATTAGAATATTCGCAATATAAGAAACTCAACAGTTCAGAGCCACATTCGGACAGGAAAAGGGCACACAGAAATCAAGGTAATCATTATATTCCATAAATCTTATAATGGGACATACTCTGAGTGTATGTGGCTTGATAAGGTAAGTTGTTCATAATTCCACACAAGAGTAGTTATGGAGCAACTAAAAGTGATGGTTGAGTTCAAAATACCTGTCTTGTCTTAATAAACCACTATATAAATTACCCTTAGTTCTGCAAGCACCCTCCCTCCCGTCATTGAATTCCAGGAATTCCAGAAATTATAGTACTATAATAAAATAAAAACAATGAATAACATTGTTTTCTATTACATCTGAACGAGGAAATGATAGATACCATGTTCAGAACAAGCAAAATATTAATCCATGCTTTGATTAAAATCCTGCCTTGCTCCGAAGCAGTAACCATTGTTCATGGTTGGATGCAACAGGAAACTGTGGTTAATTGAAGCCTTCTTAGCTTATTGTGGTGCAGCAAGAAAGGAGGAGGGAAAGAACAGTAGGGTCACAAAGGCACATGGCTTGTTTACGTACATCTGAACAAATCTATATGTGCAGAGCCCAGCATAACCGGCAGGAAGTCTGAAGGAGATATTCCCTCACCTTCTTGGGGCCACATGCCAATGATGAGCAGGGCTAGAGGCAAAAGTGGGGGGAACAATGGTTATGACTCTTACCTTTGTATAGTAGGATACATTCCAGCTTCTCTACAACCACCAACCCATCTCTTCATCTCCTATACAGGCCAACAAGATATATTATTACAGTTCAAGGTCAAAAATTAATTGGCTGGATGGATAAGGTGGTCAGATTGTGGAAAAAAGAGCAACCATACATACAATTGTGAGGTGATATGAGGCAGAAGGCTCACCAGATCACCCAGGCCCATCCTACATTGAGGAGTGGAGAACTTGTGGCTCTCCAGGTGTTGTTGAACCACAACTTCCATCAGCAGCAGCCAGTATGGCCAGTGGTCAGAGATTATGGGATTTGTAGTATAACAACCTCTGGATGGCCACAGTTTCATCAACCTTGTTCTAGCTACCGCTTCTGGCCATGCTAGTAACGTACAGTACAAAATATCACTTCCCAGTGCAATCCTACTCATTCAAACCATATCCATCTTCTTCACTGCCATATAAAAGTTTCAATTAAAAGGTTTTTTATGTTATAAATTTAATGAAAACGAAAGCCTTGTTTTTTGTGGGGGCTTTTTAAAGAGAGATCTCAGGTAAATATTGGTCTGTAAAACTTGTTTGGGCTTTTGTTTCTTTTGGAGCAGAACTTCACAGCTCCCAAAGGAATGCGAAGTGCTGCTTTTTAAAGCAGCAGATTGACTGGCAATGAAAATGTCCCAATTTTCTTGTTTCCAGCAGAGGCTTTTCACTGCTTTCCTCATGATTGCACATAAATTACTGCTTCCTTCAAAGTCAAGCTGTCTAAAAACACACACACTACCAGTTTCTGCATTTCCTTCCATCTCACCTGCTGTGCTTGCCTTTGGACCAAGATTCACCTCCTAAGGTGCTGACTATACCACTGTTGCTCTCCGAGATTGTTTTTGGCCACCGTTCCCCTGCTTTCTGGAACTGGCTTCCCCCTCCTGACTCCAGGTCAAAGTCCTCTGTCCTCACTCACTAATAACCTGTGTTTCAAGCTGCTGTTTGCATAGCGTCATTGTCTGCCCAGCAAGTCTCCTGTGCATATCCAGGCTGCCCTCCAAGTTTCTTCTCGTTGTGAATTTAAACCGGTTAGGCAAAAGATAATAAGACCTAGTAATGCCCTTAGAGCAACAGAAAAATGAGCCTTTCTGGTAATGAACAGCGGAAACTGTGCCCTCAGCCAATAATCATCAACCTTTTCAAATCAAGGGCACACTTCAGACCCAATTTGTAGTATGGGCCCCACCATGTAAATTTTTTAGCATGTCTGGCTCATTCTTATTTTATTTCCTCCCTTTCTCAATATGCTCCCATCTTTGATTTTCTCTTACTTGAACAAACTAACTCTGGGAAATGCTGGCAATACTGCTAGTACAACCTGCACCTTGAGACACAGGTGCCAACTCCCTGGGGCTCTGGGTGCCCGAGCCTCCCCAAAATTCCCCATGGAGGGGCCAGGCACCCACAAATTTTGGTGCCAGGGTACACTACCCTGGCACCCATGATTGTGGGGCCCAGTTGGCACTCCTGATGAGATGAGTGTCAGGATGCCCACCCATGAAGGCTGGCATCCTATAAGCACTCATTCTGCTAAAGCAGCACACCACACAGTCATAGAATCATAGAATCATAGAATCATAGAGTTGGAAGAGACCACAAGGGCCATCGAGTCCAACCCTCTGCCAAGCAGGAAACACCATCAGAGCACTCCTGACATATGGCTGTCAAGCCTCTGCTTAAAGACCTCCAAAGAAGGAGACTCCACCACACTCCTTGGCAGCAAAGTCACAATGGAATTGCCTTTCCCCACCATCTGGTCCTCACAGATAGCAAACTCAACCTCAACACAACCATCCATCTGAACCCAGAAAGAAAAAATGAACATTGAAAGTTTTTCTAGTGTGACCTTTTCCTTTTTTGTCAAATTTTTATTACATTTTTAAAAATTTCAATTCAAATTCCAGATTCCAAATTTGTTATACATTTCTCTTTAAACTTTGACTTCCCATCTCCCCCCCTGTGCTGTTCTTAATCCTATCCATTTACATACTACATTCTAATAAATGTTTCACCTAAGACATATTATTCTATTTCATACATTATCAATTTTCCACCTCTGCTCATATTTCAAATTCTGCTTGTGATTTTATCTGATTATGACATTTTCCCAAATATTTCATAAAGCGCTTCCATTCTTCCATGAATAGTCCGTCATGTTGGTTTCTTATTTTTGTTGTTAGTTTCACCAGCTCTACATAGTCCATTAGCTTTAAAATCCATTTGTCTTTTGTTGGTGCTTTTTCTTCTTTCCAGTTCTGAGCAATTTTCCTACAGGGAGATGGCCTCCAACTAGGAATAAGCATGCAAATAATAATAATAATAATAATAATAATAATAATAATAATAATAATAATATATTATTTATACCCCGCCCATCTGACTGGCTTCCCCAGCCACTCTGGGTGGCTTCCAACCAAATATTAAAATACAGTAATACATCAAAGATTAAAAGCTTCCCTAAACATTTTTAATTCATCAAATTTATATCCCACCCTTCCTCCTCCAAGGAGCCCATCACACAGGAAGTGTGATGGTAGGAGAAGAGGCCTTATTCTTCTGCAATTCCATTGGCTGAGCAGCTACTTCTCACAATCATAGTACTCTCAGAAAGCAAACTAACTGCTCTAAGAACTGTTGTAGTGCTCCAGATTTTCCATATGGACAATCCTTTTGCTGGGCTGTTTTTGTTCTTGAAGAGCTGCCTACATTGTCCTCCTTTACCTAGGCTGTTCTTGGATATACTATTCTGCTTCCTGTTCTGCCTTTTCCTGCCTCTCTTTCCTGCTTGTGCCTCAGGAAAGACTTTTTGTCTGGTGGGTGCCCGACAATTGCAGTTTTACTCCTGTTGTGGGGAAAACGTTGCTTCTTCGTTTATTTCTGCAAAAGTTTGAAGAACCTTGGCTGGCATTTCTGATACACCACTTCCCATGTGGGGAGAGGGGAGAATCCCAGGAAATAGTATAACGGGGGAGAAACCCTTGCAACATCTTCGCCCCTGAACATTCCACAGAGGAGCATAATATATTCTTTCCTTCAAGGAGGCTGCAGGCTAAACTGTTCATGTTCCTGTACTATCCACGAGCATGTTTCTCTGCTTCCATGAAGTTCTCATTCCCTAGCAAAGGTTTCACATTTTTTAAATATTACATTTGTTAGAGTTCATGATAGGTTAACTATTAGAACAATCTTACAAAGGTTAGGGAAATATCCATATCACTCAGGGCTTTTCCATCTGCTGTAGCAGCCTTCTTGAGGTCAGGTCACCTTGGAGCTAAATTACTCCCCAGGGTTATAATGGGTGTCTTGGTTTGTCGTCCTGTCAGCAGCTGAGCTAGCTTCTAACTAGTAATTATTCATAGTGCTAGGGTGAGTCTGCCTGTTGCAAAGTTAGAGTGATCATATTCCAAAAGGAGCAAGGTTCCTACAGTTTAGGATTCTGAAGCAGAGCAAGCAGGAGTGGCTTGCAGCATTGGGTGGAGCCATTCCACTCACTTCCCCACAGATGGGTCATCTGTGGGGAGAGGCAAGGTCGCAGGAACATTGGCAAGGTGAAAATGCATCAGCAGAACGAACACAGCACTCCTGACAGTGCTTTTGCACCACACCAACCCTCCCACGACTCTTCCTCCTGGTAAGCAGCAGCAATTCACCTGTCAGGAGGGCAGCATAGTGGTTCCTTCCCATCTACTGAGAGCAGTTCCTCCATTTTATGGATGTAGTGGCTGTACTTAATTTTCTTTGTGGAAGCTGGGGGAGTGTGTTGGGTGGAGTGTCCTTTCTTTAATTCTACAAACCATCCAGCAAGTAGTCTGTATTTTGCAGCCCTCTCAGGTGCCCATGCTTCAATTAAAACCAAGGGAAGACAGCATGAGTAACTCTGAGGGACCTTCTCAGATCATGAGATATCATGAGGCAAGCTCCTGAGGGACCTTCTCAGATCAGGAAGCCCAGGCAGGTGAGGAAGCTGCAGGGGTCTGGAGAAATGTTTACTGGGCAGAGAAACACAGACATAACCCTTGGGCCTCTTACCACAATAATATAAGATCAAAACCCCATATCCACCAAAATCATTACAGTGGCCCAAGAATGAGGTGGAAAAAAGGCTCTTTTGTAGAGGAAGGAAAGTTTTGATAAATAGGAGGGCAGTTTGGCACAGCATTAGCTATAGTTAATCTTAGAGCCCTACTGGCAGAATGGTTTGGTTTCTATTTGAAATCCTGGGTGAGGGGCAAGTGCAGCTGCCTTCCCTAACTGCCAGGCTTCACTCTAAATTCAATAACCCCACTGGTGATAGAACAGCAGACCAGATGCAAACAAAGGAGCTGTTGTATGACTTCAGCACCAGGTACCTAGCATCGTCATTTTTTTAAAAAAAGATTACATATTTAAACATCCATTTCAAAAAAATATAGTTACATAACCTCCATGTTATTTTCTCTTTTATTTTGGCACTTTTAGCAGAAACTTTAGAGAATTAGGACAAAAAAATATTGTCAGATTCAATTCCAGTTTCATTTGGAATAAAAATATCCAGTCTCCTTTACTGAACCGTTTCTCGCCTAGATACTATCATTACAGTTTCTGCTTCAGAAAATACAACTATCATTTAAGGGGGAGAAATGGACTCAAATACATGTGTTCTTCCTGACTCTTCACATCTTAAAGCTTTCTGTAATTCATTCTCTCATCTTCAGATGTGGGTTTCAGAAGGAGCCATGGTGTGATCATATGTATTTTCAGGAGACTGATGAAAAACTAGAAAAGTTTCCAACTAGCAAGGTGCTCAGTTTTCTTGGAGAAGGCAGGGGATGCTCACACGGGCATTTTCCATTTCTAAAGATGACGTAAAATGCTACAGCAATCAGTCACAAACACACCTCAGGCAACAAGAGTACCTATCATATTTCATGCCAGTCTCCCACTAGTCTTTGCTATTTGACACACTCAACAAAGCATGGCAATAGGTTTCTTGGTTTAGGAATGGCAACCCATTAAACAAACCTTTGTTCATCCCAATAATTTTACCACAAAAGCAAGCTGTATCCCAATTTTTTTATTTTTCTCTGAGCATAAAAAAATCTTATGGGATATGTGTGTGAGAGAGTATGAAAACCATGTTTCATATTTCACCTTTTTCAGCCTTTGCTACGTGTTTTGAAGAAATCATACATTATAAAAGTTGGCTAAAAAAGAAGCCAGCCATATGTTTGTGCTTATTTTACAGCACACTGCATTCTCTCCTCTAATATGAGAAAATAAAGTCTCAGGATCTCCAGAATAGAGAATATGCTTGAATTCTCTAAGTATGTGAAGACAAAGTGGGGATGTGAGAGAATTAACCCAAAATCAAATTGTTATCTAAGGCCTCTAGTAGGAACTAAGGGTTGCAGATGTTTATCCACCTTCTTTAGAGCGAATGAGAGTGGAGGCTGAAGGAAAATGTCCTCCCATTAGAGTGATCCCAAGAAAGGAATCTGCATGCATCGATAATCACCTTCTAGGGTGTTCCAGTATGTTGACTCTATACCAGACCCACAACTCCTGACAGTTCCCACAGACGTATCATCAACACTTCATGATTAATGTTAAAAGTTCTAATAAGATAAGTACATTCCCACACCCCTCTCCAACAAGGACAGATTGTTAACCACAAGCACAATCTCACTACTAAATCCAGGATTCAGGAACCAGATGTGACCAAGGTGGCTTAACAACAGGGATATTTGCTGCTGCAAACTTTATAAATTAAGAGTAGAGTGTTGCATGTAAAACTCTTGACAATGGTAATGCAAAATGGCTGCTGCTTCAGGTTTCTGGTCTTTCCTTACTTGTTATTCCTCAGAATAGCTTCCTCCAGACAACCCTTCTATGCAACACTTTGGTTTGCTCTTGAGTCTTGGTGATTCTGCAGAGCAAAGGGAAGGTTGAGAGATTTGGGGTACCAAATGCCCCTGTGGCAAAACATCAGCTAACAGCGCCCGGCTCACATGAGATGGAACAGATTCTGGTGTTCACTCTGGGTTTTGAGGATGGGGGCTGAGACCACGCTGAACGTCGCCCACAATGAATGGGCATTGTTTTCCTTGCCCACTGGCTGCACCAGGCATGATTGGACATGATCTTCTAGGGCACTCTGTGGTAGTGCCAGGGTGATATAGAAGGTCACATGCTGCTCACAGTGGCAGACATTCAGAGCATTTCACAATGGGCTGGAATCTACTCTTTACCAGTGATTAGGAGTCCTGGTCTTGGTCCCAAAATCCTTGTGCTTCTGCCAACACCTGGAGCTCTTTCCCAGACTGAAGCTGGGGCAACATTTGAGGGTATCCCTGTTTTCAAGCTCCACCCACCCCCAACCATGAAAACTAAAAACCAACATAACTAAAGCAATATTTAATCCATTTTCAGGATCCTCTTTACAGACTGCATGGTGCATGGCACACATAAGAGTCCTCAAACTCACAATCCCCTTTAGAAAGGGTGCAATTTGCTTCAATGATTTTTTTCCCCTTAGACTATCATTAGTTGGAGCTCAGCATGAGATTACTGTCTACATAATCTCTGCTATTAGACAATATTAACGGCAATATGTTTAAATCTATCTTTTTTTATACAAGCAGTTTGACTCTAAGAAAGAGCCAGTGGTGGGGGAAGCCACTCAGGCGCCTGGGGCGGCACACCCAGGGGCGGGGCAAGCCACCCAAAGGGGCGTGGCACACCGTGGAGCTTCCGGAGTCTGCCTACCTCCTCCCACTCAGCCGCCCTACAGCTGGGGGGGGGGGGGAGGCAGTGGATGGACCGTTCGGGCAGTGCGGAGCCTGTGCGTGCCCAAGCCACCACGTTTCTCCCAGGAGAGACACATGTCTTGGGCATGCTACAGGCCCCGCAGTGAGTGCCGCCCAGCATTTTGTCACCCCCCTCAGTGGTGACACCTGGGGCAAACCGCAGCCACCACACTCCCCTTCCTCTGCCCCTGGAAAGAGCAGCTCTTTCTCTGGTAATATTTTATGGATGCATCTCCTCAAATGGACTATTGGCATTGTAGTGACTCAAGGGGTGCTGTCAGTGATTTGTGGAGCTTCCCTTATGTCACAGAAGAACAGAATGGCCTGAAGGTTATCTTGTTCCATTGATTGATCTGGTCTGTGCAAGATTCATCATAGATCCAGGAGAAGGCTGAGAAGTGTCCAAAGCAGAGCCTGACCAGATCTTGTCTGTGGAGAAATTATGCCTGAAAGGAAAAGATTGTTTAGGGCCATGCACAATGGCTCCTCCTCTCAGGTTTTCATTGGCAAAGTCTCCAGCCACTCAATTCCTGACTTTTCTGTTCTCAGCAGGAAAGGCTTTGACCTGCATCCACAGTGGAGAACCTTACCTCATAAGTGTTCTTGATGGCAAGGAGGGTTTCAGGCAGACCCAGGTAGTCATCTCCTTTCAGATTTTCCCCACTCTCTACAAGAGTGTCAGGAGCAGAGATTGCAGCAGCCGAGCAGTGCTTCATGTCTCTTAACATGCGCCAATATTTCCTGTTCAGGCATCATGCCTAAGCAGGGTTTATGTCATAAGTAAAACCTGTATTAGAACTACTCCAGCTTCTGGTATGTTAAAACTAAACAGTAAACACAGAATTACAGTCTGATCCTTGGAGTCTTTCTCTGCCAACAACTGAGCTGCTCAGGAGGCTGCAGAAGTAAGGCCATCAAAGCTGAAGTTCATATCTGGATTAGGAATAAACCAGCCTGATCTTTGGCTGCCGGCCGGGAACTTGAAATATAAACTGATAAGCAAAGCCACCTTGGCCATTCTATTCACTTTTGCTGTGGGATTTTTACAGGTAGCTTCTGAGATTTATTTTTAAAAACAAAAACAAAAAAATCACACACACACACACACACACAAAATCCCACCCCTATATTTAGCTCACCAGCCATTCAGATCTGCCCTGCCACAGTTTGTTCTATCCCAGTCTCCTTGAACGGCTGATATCCCAGCATGTGCTGAGATCACTGTAATTAAGATACTGGAATTTACTGGAGGTAAGCCAGAGGGGCATGAACTGATCTCAGAGTTGAAGCTGTGAAAAACCTTCTCTAAGCCAGTGAGTGTTTAATGATCACAGAGTGACATACTTCAAACTGGAACAAAAAGTGGCACTGTGTAGGGTAGCAATCCAGCTAAGGCAGGGCATTTAAAGTCTGAATCAAAAATTATTTTTTGTACAGCCCAGAAAATCCTTCTATTGTGCATAATTAAATTACTTGGAAATGCAGAACACATGGCTGCAAATCCACATTTTCCCTTTTTGAAAAAACGAGATTTAGAATGTACACCCACAATTACACAGAGAGTAAATGTTAATCTGGGGGTGGTGTATGTGTGTGGGGGGGAAGTATCTCAAATTACAAGGCAGAGATTTTAAAAGCAAAAAAAAGGGAGGCAACTATTTGTAGAAGGTAAGGAATGCAGGAGAAAACCTTGCCCCACATGGCAACTAAACAGCTGTTTATCACTGGCCTAATTATCAAGTTAATGAGATACTAATTTCTATATTCATAAAGTATGCATGAGCAAACATGAGCATATGCAAAGCAGAGCTTACTGACAAACTTAATAAATAAAATAACAAGGTATTGGTAAATAAACATTAATGAGCTTGAAAGCAAAGGCTGGTGGTTTGTTTTTTTGGAAAAAAGGAACTATAAGAGCCTTGCAAGTACAAAGCTTTGTACTAGCAAAGATACTTAGATATGTATATGTCAACTGCTTCAGTCATTCATAACCTGTAGCCTGTATTTATGAACAAGAGGGTGCCTTCAGCCCAGAAATATAGGTTGTCCACTGAACACACACCTAGAATGCTAAACCAGGTATGGTGAGCCTATGACCCTTCAGGTATTGGTGAATGCCAACTCCCATCAGCCCCAGACAGCATTGCCATGGGTCAGGGATGAGGTGTGTTGTGTCCAACAACATCTGAGGATTACGGGCTCCCAAGGGCTGCCCAAGCAGATCTCCTTTCAAAAGCTAAAACCCCACTTGTTATTGCCAGCTATTTCATGGCAAAGGGGGAGGAGGAGAACTGAATCTACCCCACATCACCCCGTATTCCTCTTGAACACCTAACTGCTGCAATTTGCCATGTTAGAACAACAGTTCAATGCACACAGCCTTGCCTGCTATATTGGAGAGGGAAACTGTACATTCAGTACCTGGTTGTCCACAGGGCTCCCTGTTCAGCTAGAAATGCACAGACAATTAGGGGCTTTGCAAAAGCACAGTAGTTTGCAAAACAGAAGGTACAGCTTGCAAAACCCAAGAACGACTTTGCAAAGTATCAAGAGATGGTGCGCTTTCGCAAGCCCCTGGCAAACGTCTACCTTCCTGGTCATGCTGCTAAGCAATGACAAAGCTTCCAAATATATGAGTTGAACAGCCGACAGTGAAGTGGTTTGCAAAATAATAATAATAATAATAATAATAATAATAATAATAATAATAATAATAATTTATTATTTATACCACGCCCATCTGGCTGGGTTTCCCCAGCCACTCCGGGCGGGTTCCAACAGAATATTAAAATACAATAATCTATTAAGCATTAAAAGCTTCCCTAAACAGGGCTGCCTTCAGTAGAAGTAGGAGCTGCCACAGCAGAACTGTTCCTCTGGAGGGATTGAGAGTGTGGGGAAGGGAATCCATACTAGAAACTGTAAAGGGCTGACCATGGAAGCAAGGACACCTCAGTTTCTATTTGGCAGAAGAACTGCTTCACTAAATATGGACGGGTAATAATTTTGAAGAATTCCTGGTCACATATTGTTTGTGATGTGTAAATCAGGTGGGGTCGCATTAAAAAATGAACCAAACCAAATTCCCCTCACATCACTATTTGTGTGGACAGGCGGAGTCCCCCAAAACCCTGGGTGGCCCCGTGTGGAATAACAACTCAAGACAACGTGCTATGGGATTAAAATTGGCCACAACTTTATTATGTTTCAGATGTGGGTAGATCTGGGACTTCCGGGTTGGCGCCTCCGTTAATGGCGGAATTCCTCTGATCGGGAGGAATTTGCCTCGTGGAAATCTGGGTCTGGCCGCCACGGCGAAGGCAGAGACCCACTAAAAATCACAGGCGGGTGAAGCCTGTGAACGTGGGATTCGGCTGGCACCTTTTGCGCCTCCCCCACTCATGGGGAAACCTGGTTTCGGGGATCCAGAGCGACGTGGGGTGAGTGGCGTGGTGCTTCAAATGCATTTTTAAAAAAGGAAAAAGTTTAAAGACTATTTATAGAAATATTGTAAAATTGACGAATGTTGGAAAAATGTTGGAATGAAGTTATATGGCTTTAGTAGAAATGTTATAAGGAATTAAGTATAGATAGATTATTAGAGTATTAGGGAAAAATAAGGTTAGAATATGTTAAGATAAATATAGGACAGAAAATAGAGAAAGATGGAAAGGAATTGCTGAAACAATTAACAGAAGTGGAATACAAAAAGGGAGGTGTGAGGAGGTCGTGGAAACAAGTAAATGAAAGATATGACATTGAAATTGTATGATGTGTGTTTTAAATTGTTTTTGTTTGGCTTTATTTAGTTTTTTGTGTTAGTGTTGTGTTGTGTAATGTTTATACGTTGTATTGTATTGTTTTCTTTTTTCTTCTTTTTTCTTTCTCTTTTTTTGTAGTGCCTAAAAGTAATAAATATTATTTTTAATAAAAAAAAAACAGATGTGGGTAGATCTTGGCTCAGGCATTGGGCGTTTATCCCTCCCAGTCCCCCGCTGGGGATCTTGGGAACATCAGGGTTATCCAGAGTGGGGGGGGGTGGACTGGCTCTGGAGAACATATGCTCAAGCAGAGAGAGCCCGCCCCCGTTACACCGCTGTCGCAGGGGAGAGCAATGACAACCTCTTGACTTATGTCCAAAGCCTCCCCTCAAAACAACCCCTTTAATGGCGAACCCTGGTATTGCCGCCACAAAGAGAAGGGGGGCGTGGGTCACCACTACATGCCCATCCCCATTTAAGGAAGAGAGACTAAGGATTCCGCCCAAGGCCTGATACCACCAAAGTTGTGACATTTTGCTATGGGAAAGGCAAACCTGCCAATGCAGGAGAATTCCCTTCCGGCCCTTCAACAGCAACCTTGATGTAGCAGCGCCCGCGTACCTGTGGAGAAAAGGTTAACCTGCAAAAGAAGTCTTAACTGAAGGTGGGTAGGGTGGGGGAAGCTCTGGAGCCAACTGACGATTTCCAGGTAAGATCCTCCCCCTACTGTGGGGGCAGGGTGGTCCCTCCCCCTACCTGGCCTGATCTCCTTGGCAACGCCTCCCCAGGTGGGATTGGGCAACTGGCTGAGGTAGGCGGAGACCTCCAGGTATCCCACCTGGGGAAGGCAAAGCCAAGCCTGTGCTAATGGTGCCGCATAGGGTCCAGGGGGCTGTGCGTGACCATGCAAAGGGTGCCCCCATTTAAAGGAACCTTCTTGGGGTTCCCTCACTGCGAGAAGCCAAGTTACAGGGAACCAGGCAGAGGGCCTTCTCGGTAGTGGCACCCTCCCTGTGGAATGCCCTCCCAGCAGATGTCAAAGAGAACAACAACTACCAGACTTTTAGAAGACATCTGAAGGCAGCCCTGTTTAGGGAAGCTTTTAATGTTTGATGTATTACAGTATTTTAATATTTTGTTGGAAGCTGCCCAGAGTGGCTGGGGAAGCCCAGCCAGATGGGTGGGGTATAAATAATAATTGTTGTTGTTGTTGTTGTTGTTGTTGTTGTTGTTGTTGTTGTTGTTATATTAATGTTGGGAGTGGTCATTCCAGTTATCATGCCTCCCAAAGAGGCTTATGCCCCAGTACTTTCTTTTTTCATTTTTTGTGAACAAAGACAAATAGCCATTAAATAAGAAATATGAACAGTTCCTCTTTCTCCCTCTTCCTATTTTGACATGAGCAGATGTGTCAGAAACGCAAACGCGACTGGTTAATTCTTCCAAATAAACTGAAGAGAATGAAAGACCCCAGCGAGCCTGGAAACAAAGAAGAAGAGACAAGAGGTTGATAGCTCATGATCATGTTAATCGCATGGAAAAAAAGAAATTAAATGTGGCAGCGGAATGATAAGCAAAGACTCTTAAAGGTTTGGCTTCTCTTTCCCCCATGTTTGTTTTAAACACAATACATGACATGCTGAAACCAAAGACTGCATTACAAATCCTGGCTGTCAAGTGGGAGGGGGGCTGACGATAACTGGCAGCCGAACGACAGGCAACAGGGCCAGTATTTTAGCAAGAATTTATTGGGCATCTTTACTGGCCTGCTTTTGAAGGAAAATAGCAGGTACAGTACTGGTTTGTGCTTATGCGATAGTGATAACCATACAGTTTGTGTAGTGACAGCTACTCACCCATACGCTTACAGGTAGTTAGATTTTTCTGCAAGCATCCTAGGCGATGCAGTTAATCATTTCCTGATGGCAGAGTAGCTGTAGTTACCTTGTAGGTGAAGGCAGTCATCCATTATAAGTCAGTTTTTCAGACCGCTCCTTAAATTTCTGCCCAAAGTAAGCAATTCTCTTTGCAATGCAGAATGCTGCCCTCCATTAGTGTGCATGTCACAATTTTCCAAACACGCAGGGGACAAAAAAGCAAACTGAATTGGCATTTTTTTGAATCAACGGTTTGGTTAAAATAAGGTTGCAGTTCTCAAACCAGCTGTTGAGATCCTGGTTGGCATCCGTCTGTCTCTGGAGACAACGGGCGAATGTGCCTTTGTGGGTGAAGTCAAACTGTAGGAGCTCTGGCTGTAGAGACCAATATGGGAGAGACATGTTTTGTTGCAGCCGGGCAGATGAAGGCATCCGGTTGTGATGCTACAGATACACCATGGCGTTTCTTCTCTCTGTGCTCCTCCCAGCAGTCATTCCTCCTCTGGTCACTGCTATGGCACCTGACTGTCTCCAGACATTGTGGTCGTCTGCAAGGATTTTCACTATAGGATATTTATGCCTCCCTCTCTGTGGTCTGGGGACGTGGGTGGCGTTCTGGGTTAAACCACAGAGCCTAGGACTTGCCGATCAGAAGGTCGGCAGTTTGAATCCCCGTGATGGGGTGAGCTCCCATTGCTCGGTCCCTGCTCCTGCCAACCTAGCAGCTTGAAAGCAGTTTGAAAGGCAGTTTGAAAGCAGTTTGAAAGGCGGGAAGGTAAACGGCGTTTCCATGCGCTGCTCTGGTTCGCCAGAAGCGGCTTAGTCATGCTGGCCACCTGACCCGGAAGCTGTATGCCGGCTCCCTCGGCCTGTAAATTGAGATGAGCGCCGCAGCCCCAGAGTCATCCGCGACTGGACCTAATGGTCAGGGGTCCCCTTTACCTTTACCTCTGTGGTCCAGGACCACAGTTAATGACCCTCCTGGTTTTCTGCCGTTTGCTGGTGCTTGCTGTAGTGCCATGAAAACCTCTGGTTTCCATGGTAACACCAGCAAGCAGAACCAGGCTGATCACTACAGGAAGCAAAGAGGATCAGGAGACAGCAAGAGGTTGAAACTGAGAAGAAGAAAAGGTTAAAATCTGAGAGCCAGTGTGGTGTAGTGGTTAAGAGCGGTAGTCCCGTAATCTGGGGAACCGGGTTCGCGTCTCCGCTCCTCCACATGCAGCTGCTGGGTGACCTTGGGCCAGTCACACTTCTCTGAAGTCTCTCAGCCCCACTCACCTCACAGAGTGTCTGTTGTGGGGGAGGAAGGGAAAGGAGAATGTGAGCCGCTTTGAGACTCCTTAAAGGGAGTGAAAGGCGGGATATCAAATCCAAACTCTTCTTCTTCTTAAAAGCAAACACACATTCCACTCTGCCCCTTTGTAAGGGGAGAAAGAAATTTCTGCCTCTCCTACCCAAACTTTGCTAGGGTATCTGTTTGCCCCTTGCCTTCCATGTATCGCTGGATTAAAGACTGCTTGAAATAGTAGCCCAGTCAATGTGATTTTTTTAAACTTCTGAATGGACGTACATAGAACTGTGCTGTCAGATTTCTAGATCAAGCTCAGATTTCACAACACATGTCTGTGCAGCTTTAACTCTGAGTTCTTGTCCTCCCCACTCCATCTTCCTCCAAGAAAATATCATTTCTGGAGGGATGTTTTTAAGGAGCAGCATCTGCTCTGGTTCCACAATGTGCCTGGATGTTGCTTTATCATTTAATCTCTCAGATTGGTGATAACCCTTGCCTTTTTAAATTTATTTATTAAACATCTTCTTTTAAAAAATCCATCTCTGACATTGGTCTGAGTGAGATCTAGTTGTTGCTTTGTTTTGCCGATAATATAATTATATATTAAATGTTATCCAATAAATATTTTGAAAAAACACTTGCACCTAATGAGCTGTGGTCAATGCAAGCTTGTGCTGCAATATGCGTGTCTTAAAATACCACAGGACTTTGTAGTTGAGATAAAAATGAAAGCAACTATCCAGCCGCAGTCAAGCACTCTTAAGTTGCATCGCTTTGCTGGTTTACCAATGCTTTAACTTTCTGGCTCATATTCTGTGTCTCCTATTGATTTTTGTGGGGACCGCCCTTTACAATTTGGCAGGAATATTGAACTATTTGGCTTTTAGGAAGGAAGGAAGGAAGGAAGGAAGGAAGGAAGGAAGGAAGGAAGGAAGGAAATGAGCTTTGTATTTAATTTCTATAGTTGGCATATTTTACTTGGATTTTGTTTTTGTGTGTGTGAACCATTGTGAGCCGCCTTGGGGTCCATTTTGGCTGAAAGACAGCAGAGAAAGAAACCCTAGCAATAAGAATACTGGAAAATTCAAGGTTGTACAATTAAAGTTGATTTGGAGCTCTTGCACAATTAACAAGCATTCCCTTATAAGATCACACTTTTTGTGACAAGCAAAGTGATGGGAAAGCATGGCACAACACTTCCTTTGACGTGTCATCAAACCTCTCTGCAAATAAATCATTGTGAATACTCATTAAATAGGCAACATTGTCTAATCTCTCTGCAAACAAACAGGGCACCTGGAAGCATCCTGGACCAACTTCAAAGAGCAGAGCTTCCTTATTTGCTAAAAAGAGATTAACAATGCAATCCTATCCATATCTGCTCAGATTTTAAGTCCCATTGTGTTGAATTAGACTTACACCAAAGTAACTGCTATAAGATTGTAGCCTTATTTGCCCAGCTGGATATGTTCAGCAAATTGGAGAAATCCTAAAAAATCTGAGTGCTAGATTATGATGAGTCAGGAGAATTTGTATTTTTTTATTTTTAGAGCTGGTAGGTCAGTTTCCTGAGAAACCTTTGCTGGAAGAACGATGACTGAAAGATTTGAAAGTTAAGCCGGTGACAAGAAGGTCAACAAACTCATGAAGCAGCTTAAAGTGTGGGCCAGAGAACTTTATGTGTCTTTATAGACTATTGGCTGTGTGCTGAAACAAACCCGGGATTTTATCCAGTGCATGTCCAACAGCAACTGCAAAGAAGGAAAAGATACAGGGAAGCGTTTAATTTTGAAAGAAGCTCCGCCCATGAATTATTGCATTAATAAGGCCCCGATCCTGCCTTTAGTGCATGGAACACGATGCAGAAATTTGTTAACGCTTTAATGCGTTGCAACAAAAGTGTGAACACACCACTGGATGGCTCAGTTGGTTAGAGCATGGTGCTGATAACACCAATGTTGCAGGTTCAATCCCCGTAAGGGACAGCTGCATATTCCTGCATTGCAGGGGGTTGGACTAGATGATCCTCAGGGTCCCTTCCAGCTCTACATTTCTATGATTCAAGGAGGAACATGTGTGATGTGACATGAACAAGAGAACTCCAAAGTTTGTTAAAATTGTTATAGTTTATTTTTGTAACAGAAATTAATAGGAATGTGTTAAGGATCCAAGATGCATTAAACTAGTTTCCCTCAACCTCGGGCCTTCTAGATGTTTTGGACACCAATTCCCATCATCCGAAACCATTGGCCAGGCTGGCTGGGGCTGATGGGAGTTGGAGTCCAACTGTAGCAAACTGAAGTAAACCAACAGTTAAACTTTTATTAACACTTTTCATAGTAAATAACCTCACTACAGCATTGTGTAGTGGTTAAGAGTGGTGGACTCATAATCTAGTGAACCTGGTTCGCTTCCCCGCTCCTCCACACTAGTCACACTTCTTTGAAGTCTCTCAGCCTCACTCACCTCACAGAGTGTTTGTTGTGGGGGAGGAAGGGAAAGGAGATTGTTAGTCTCTTTGATACTCCTAAGGGGAGTGAAAGGCGGAATATCAAGTCCAAACCTCCTCCTCCTCCTCTTCTTCTTCTTCTTCTTTGTCCATCTGCTTGGTACAGCATTTGATTCTTCAGAGTTACTGTATGCAGATTTCTTTTCCTGCCCTCTCCCTGGGTGGTAATTTTGTTTCCTCCACATTACAATGATTTTGACGTCATACTGCTAAATCCCCCTTCTTAAAATCTCAGCAGTCCAGAATGAGAAACCTCTTGTGCAAGTAGGAAGCGTCTCAAAGAGCCTTTGTCTCACTTTCCAAAGGTGACAGTAACAATTACCTATAGTTAATTGCACAGCCTTTCGCTCATATGCAGCTCCAAAACAAATCACGCCACATTACATTGAGGACATCTTGTTCAAAACACCTAGTGATCAATTGCTTTATCGGCTCAAAACCACATCCCCCAAAAAAGTCCTAAATTTGAGCAGGCTAAAAGCATAATGTCATTATTGAATTGCCTTGCAGGGGAGGCAGGGAATTAGGAAGTGGAGAGAAAAAGAAACATGCTTGGAAATTCTGTCATAAGCAAAAGGAACACAAGACAAGCAGCCCAGGCTATCCTATTGTGATAGCACGTAACAGGCTGCAAATCTGCTGTAATCTGTAGAATTGCAGGTATCCCTCCTTTTGGCAATGAAAGTTTGGAAGTACCTTTAGCAAGATTGCATTCCAGAAAGGCGAAAAGGCGCTCCAAGAGAAAAGACAGCTATATCGAAACAGTGTGACTGATTGGAAAATGGAAAAAGCGGGGGAAACCCTCTATGACAACAATTTTCCACTTTTGTTTCATATGGAAAGCTTTTGCCCCTCCCTTTTAGGGCCTAACAAAAAGCCTGGAACTGGTCGCAAGAACACACTGCCTCAAATAAGTAATCTCTTACTTATAATAACAGCAGATGAACGTGCACGTACAAATATTTTGGATTTTTAAAAAGGTATTCATGATTTAAAAACAAACCAGAATCCCAGAAGACATAGTTACCTGCCCCAAAGCTTTAGCCATATGTGGACATCCCTGCACATTATGGTTTTTCCCCTTTTCTTTTTAACTAAATATACAATAACAGTAAACAGGTGCCACCTGTTGGAAATTTCAGTAGCAAAACACCAGTCCAATCATATAGTCCTTCCTCTCCCTCAAAGTCTTATCTCTCACATGATAATGAGGTCCCTTGGACAATGATTTGCTAAGGAACTTCACCTTTTCATTTTCAGATTGTTCTAGAGAACAAGATGCCTTGAATGTACCAAAAGTCAGGTTTGTATCTGAGTCACTGTAATGGTGTTTCTAGTTTTTTAGAAGAAAATAGGAAGTCTGCACTTCATTGGTTTTTTAGTGTCCTGATTTCTGTGTTCTGATCCCACAGGAATCTCCTATCACATCCTTGCAACTGGACTTCTCCGCGACCCTTCCCCTCTGCAGGGAGGTGGGACCAATTCGGATGGTCCGCCCCCACCACTTAATGGATCCAAACGGTTTCCAGAGAGTGGTAGGGGATGCTTTATCCCATGTTGATGGCCTTTCAGCTGATTCCCTGGTGGCCTGCTGGAATGCGGAGTTAACCAGGGCTATCGACTGTCTGGCTCCGAAGCGCCCTCTCCGATTGCATGGAGCCCGGACAGCTCCGTGGTTTTCTTCGGAGCTGAGGGCGATGAAACAATCGCTGAGATGGCTAGAGCGTCGGTGGCAAAAAACTCACTCCGAATCTGACCAGACACAGGTTAGAGCTCAACGTCGAGCCTACCAAGTGGCGATAGCGCCGGCGAAGAAGACGTTCTTCACCGCCTCTATTGCATCTGCAGAAAATAGTAGCAGGAGACTTTTTCAGGTGGTTCGTAATTTAACAGAACCACCTTTACCACCGGGGCTTTGTAAAGACCCCAAGATCTCCTGCAACGATTTTGCAAAGTTTTTTGCAGATAAAATCACTCATATTCGGAAGGAGCTAGACACCACCGTGGGAGCAGGGCTGGGGCGGGAGAGTGCTAGAGCTCTGTCTGGTCAAGTTGCATGGAATCGATTTCAATCCATTACCCCCGAGGATGTGGACAGGCTGCTTGGACGCGTGAAACCAACCACCTGGATCCTGGATCCTTGCCCATCCTGGCTAATAAAAGCAAGCCGGGAAGGGCTGGGCGATGGGCTCTGCAGGGTGGTGAATGCTTCCCTCTGTGAGGAAACATTCCCAGATCCGCTGAAAGAGGCGGTCATTAAACCGCTTCTTAAAAAACCATCTTTAGACCCGGCCAGTATGGCCAATTATCGCCCAGTCTCAAATCTTCCATTCTTGGGCAAGGTGATTGAGCGCGTGGTTGCTGAACAACTCCAGGAACGCCTGGAGGATGCGGACCATTTGGATCCCTTCCAATCGGGATTCAGGCCTCATCATGGGACTGAAACTGGCTTGGTAGCACTGGTTGATGATCTCCGGCGAGCTAGGGACAAAGGTGAGAGTTGTTTCCTGGTTCTGCTGGATCTCTCAGCGGCCTTTGATACAATCGACCATAACATCCTTCTGGACCGTCTAGAGGGGCTGGGAGCTGGGGGCACTGTTATACAGTGGTTTCGCTCCTTCCTCCTGGGCCGTGTTCAGAAAGTGGTGGTGGGGGATGAGTGTTCAGACCCCTGGGCCCTCACTTGTGGGGTGCCTCAGGGTGCCGTCCTCTCCCCCATGCTTTTTAACATCTATATGAAGCCGCTGGGAGAGATCATCAGGGGGTTTGGACTGGGTGTCCATCAATATGCAGATGATACCCAGCTCTACCTCTCTTTCAAATCAGAACCAGTGAAGGCGGTGAAGGTCCTGTGTGAGTGCCTGGAGGCGATTGGAGGATGGATGGCGGCTAATGGATTGAGGTTGAATCCTGACAAGACAGAAGTACTGTTTTGGGGGGACAGGGGGCGGGCTGGTGTAGAGGACTCCCTGGTCCTGAATAGGGTAACTGTGCCCCTGAAGGACCAGGTGCGCAGCCTGGGAGTCATTTTGGACTCACAGCTGTCCATGGAGGCGCAGGTCAATTCTGTATCCAGGGCAGCTGTTTACCAACTCCACCTGGTACGCAGGCTGAGACCCTACCTGCCCGCGGACTGTCTCGCCAGAGTGGTGCATGCTCTAGTTATCTCCCGCTTGGACTACTGCAATGCGCTCTATGTGGGGCTACCTTTGAAGGTGACTCGGAAACTACAACTAATCAAGAATGCGGCATCTAGACTGGGGACTGGGGGCGGCCGCCGAGACCACATAACACCGGTCTTGAAAGACCTACATTGGCTCCCAGTACGTTTCCGAGCACAATTCAAAGTGCTGGTGTTGACCTTTAAAGCCCTAAACGGCCTCGGCCCAGTATACCTGAAGGAGTGTCTCCACCCCCATCGTTCTGCCCGGACGCTGAGGTCCAGCGCCGAGGGCCTTCTGGCGGTTCCCTCATTACGAGAAGCAAAGCTACAGGGAACCAGGCAGAGGGCCTTCTCGGTAGTGGCACCCGCCCTGTGGAACGCCCTCCCATCAGATGTCAAAGCGATAAATAACTACCTGACATTCAGAAGACATCTTAAGGCAGCCCTGTTCAGGGAAGTTTTTAATCTGTGATATTTTAGTGTATTTCTGGTTTTTATGGAAGCCGCCCAGAGTGGCTGGGGAAACCCAGCCAGATGGGCAGGGTACAAATAAATTATTATTATTATTATTATTATTATTATTATTATTATTATTATTATTATTGCAGAGACCACCTCAGTTGGAAGACTATATTATTTATTGCATTTTAGTCACCTTTTTATATACAAAAAGTAGCCCGATGTGGCTTAGAAGATAGTGCAAACATTAAAATCAGGTATAAAATCCAAAACAGGTGAAAGCCTAAAAACACATCCAAGCATATATAATAAACAAGTATAGGACAACCCACACCACAAGAAAAAAAGGCAAGGAAAAAATATACCCCAAAAACCCTTGAAATTATATGGCCAAAAGCCTGGATAAAATGAAACATAAAAAGAGTGAAAGGCAAGAAGGCAGCCCAAAGGAAGTGAACAAAGAATAGATGGGATGGAGGCCAGCAGATGAAGAAGGCCAAGCAGAAAATCATAATCCAAAAAAGTGGCAGGCCACAGGGCAAGAAGTCATAACATGACAGAATGGCTACTCCAGTGCCAGATTTAGGGTGGTGAAAGGGCTTCCCCCACACAGGGGGCTGAGCAGAGGGGGAACAAAATTGAGAAAATCCATAATTGAGAAGACCCATTTGGGGTCACCAAATTTTGGCCTCATGTTACAAAAATTACCCAAAGCCCACTCCTGAGCTACTTTATCTAACAAGTTGCTTAGAGTGAGGAACTAATCTGCAAGGTGACAGCTCCACAGACCATCTGCTCCAGGTACTACTGGACCACAACTACATCATAATGGCTTGATATTCTATCGGCACCTTAAACCTGGCCCTGGTACATTAAGGGCTGGCTACAACCAAGGAACTGGTCAGTAATTTTGAAGCATTTCAAAACCTAAGTTCCCATGGAGACTTTGCAAATGTTGGCTTTCCTCTTTTCTGATCTGCTCCCAATAACGTTCTCAAGAGTTCCCTGGGAAAGTGAATTGGTTGTTCTGCAGGGGAAACAGGGATCTCCTAACTTCCAGCACCCTTAGCAGGCTACAGTTCCCAGAATTCATTGGGGGAAGCCATGTTATCCTGCTTTAAATATATGGTGTGAATGTGGTCAGTGATTTTATAAGAAAGTTAGTGGTGGGGATGGAGAAAAATATATATTCATTTACCAAGTCTGACATTTCAGGGTTGTCAGCATTTTAGCCATCTTCCCAACACATGTTGAACATGCTCCCAACATCCCATGCAGTCTAAACACCGTGACAATTTGGTGCATTTCTCCCAAGCCTCTCCAATTGGAATACATAAACGAGCAAAACAGCAGTAGCCCATTACTGGAGATAAACTGACAACAGAGGTAATACAGAGGTAATGCTGCAACTGCTGAATTAAATCATGGAATGTCAAGAAGGAATGTTGACGGTTCAAAAGCAATGGGGGAAAAAAGTAGCCGGTAGCACAGAAACAGGTTGTGTGTGTGTGTGTGTGTGTGTGTGTGTGTGTGCTTCCAAACTGTAGGGTAGAATCATAGAGATATACAAATCTTGGCTATTGTAATATAGAGACACTCTTTATACCTTCTGGAAAAAGTATCATTCTTAGCAATGTCATCTTGAGATGTTGAAGTAGACAAATTTTTACATAAGATACACTCCTAGGTAATTATATATAAGAGAACCACCACTCCTATTAAAAATAATAATTCTGCAGTCCAAATTCAACTCCTGCTATTACACTAAAAGCATCTCACCAGAGAGTTGCTATTCTAAGCAGTAATATCTGCCATTTAAAAGAAAATGATTGTTTGGGAAAGAAACACAGATTATTGTGTTTTCCACCGCTGTTGACTTTTTGTTTTTACATTTATGACATAATAATACAAGGGAAGAAATTCAGAAAATGATTCTCTCTCTCTCTCTCCCTGTTCTAAATGCAAAAGCGTTATAATTACCTTGCTGACAATTGCAGCAAGTCCTTTCACTTGCAGGAGTTGGGGGGGGGGCAGCATTGCTGAAAAAAATCTTCCGCTTCTTCTCTTCACTCAGTTACGGGCCTGATCCAATGCCCTTGAAACATTTTGCCTTTCAGGGCTAGCTCAGGAAATGCACAAGAGATCCTCATGCTTAATTAGTTGATCCCTGGAGTCTCCCAAGTAGGGCTAAGATACACTCCTGTCTGGAATCTCGGAAAGCCACTGCAGGTCACTGCTGATTATCCTGAGCTACATATGGACCAATGGTCTGACTCTGTATAAGGCAGTTTTGAGGGGTTTTCTTTTTTACAATCAAGAGGTGTATACATTTTATGAACGAAACTAATAAATAATAACTATGAGCAGAAGTGATCTGGATCCCTGTCCCTTTCATCCAATAGCCACATGAAAGGGTCCCTTGCATTGCTGGTATCTCATTTTGAACAGCATGAAAGAACTGTATTCTAGAATACAGCCACCCCAAATTTCATCTCGTGACTTTATGGGTTTACAGGGTCACAAATGGATCCCCCCCCCCCTTGGAAGCAATTAACACAGGAAAGAGCACTCAGCTTCCACTAGATTTCCCAACGTGACTTTTATGTTGTGTGAAAGACAATTATCCAGTAAGGTAACACGAAGACGGAATAAAGTGCTGTCTGGTTTTTTTTAAAAAAAAAAATATTTATTAAATTTTCCATTTTAACAATCCAATAAAACCACATTAAAACATTCCAAATTATAATACAATCAAAGAAGCCAAATATCAACGCCAAATTATATATCTTTGGCTGACTCCCCATGCTCTGAATTTTCGTGGAGTGCTGTTCATCTAATATCACATTGCATTTCTTAAGTAGTCCAGATAAACCATTTCCAATGTTAATCCTTCATTTATTTTTCGTTTGTTTTAACAACCACTGGTCCTTTCAACTTTCGCTGAATAAAGTGATGTCTGAATGCAGCCTAAGAATTTCTCGCCCCAGCAGGCATTTTAAGATAGTGTTCGGTTTTATGATCAACGCTTATTGTTTTATAAGTTCATCTTAAGAATGGGGTTGGGGTTTTTTTACGCTGCTTAGAAATGCCAATGTTTGAGTGGTTCATAAATGTCTTAAATAAATAAATGTCTGAGGTTGGCCCAGGAGATTTAACTCTTCTGAGGACCCACCTTCACATGGCACAGTGCACGAAGGGGCCTTGAATCTGCCTTAAACTGAATCAGAGGTAGATCAACCATTTTTTTTTCTGTAATAAATCTTGCGAACATCTGAAGAAGAAGAAGAAGAAGAGATAGAGGAAGAGATAGAGGAAGAGAGGAACGCAGGGGAAGTAATCAAAACCAAAGCCAACAATCATCATATCCAACAAGGCCACTGGTCTATTGAGCTCACCATTCGATTTCTTAAAGAATGTAACCAGAAGCTCTGAGGAAGGTCGCAAGCAGAGCTAAGCATTATTTCTTTAGTCGCTAACTCCGGCCCTTTTAGGCTTCTTAAGGCAGAGTCATTGCATCCTCTCAGTTGCGCTTGTACTTTTTGTCTGCCTCAGAAATAAATGTTGAAAGGTTCCACAGAGTAACGTTGCCTCTAGGTACTTGGCTGAAAAAATGACAAGGGTGCTACCATGCTGAGTGGAGCCCTTTGAGATAGATTTCAAGAATAATGTTGTCTGTCAGTTTCTTTAAATCTTTTTCCTCTGTGTCACTGGCACTTTGAAAATTGCTCTAGAAATCCCAGGGAAAAAAATATTTCACCACTGGGAATTACATATGATTTACTTCTGCTTGTTTGTTTTTTGAAAGAAAGAAAGAAAGAAAGAAAGAAAGAAAGAAAGAAAGAAAGAAAGAAAGATTTACTTAGATTCTTTCCTACTAAGGAATAACAAATTGGAGACTGAAATGACATTTCATCCTGTAAGCACTTAGGGGTTCGTTTTTTTCTGCTGAGGACTTTGTGTATATAAGATCAGAAACGGAACTTGAGGAACACAAAAGTTTCCACAGATTTGTAATCATGCAAAGAGAAGCTAAAATTGCAGCAAAATAATGCTGCAGAAATCGTATCCGGAAAGATTGGATCCTGTAGATTTCTTGGGGGGGGGGGCTTAAAAAACAACAACACATATCTACACATCTTAAAATATGGCACAGGCTGAAACCAACTGAGCAGGTTGGGGACCATATACACAACCGCTGAACAAATCCTCTTAGGATCTTAAAGCAGGAACAGTTTAAACCACATCTTAATTTCTCCTAAGATCTCCACAATTTGATTTTTTCTGGAGAATTTTGATCTCTGTTTAATTCCTGTGGTTTCACCATCTGCACAGCATTTTTATGAAAGGTAATTTTATCCCCTATGCCAACCTGTTTAATTGTCAAGGGAGGATTTATTAGTTTCCATGACTCCAGACAATATTTTATTCTCACTGAGTTTGTAGCCAGCAGCAGCAGCAGCAGCAGCAGCTAGTTCCTTATTTTATCAAACGAAAGTAGAGAAGTGGTTCATTAAAAAACTAATTCTGACTGGTGATTCGACATTTGCCTGTTTCTATCTCTCCATCTGGACAGAGGAAAGGTGCAAAACGAAGGTATTTCAATGTAACCTGGATCCTAAAAATGCCTGTGATTTAAGAGTTATCTCCTTCATTTCCTACAAACCTGGAACCTGGAATGCTTTCCTGAACAGCAGAAATACAATTGTCTCTTAAGTCCTTTAACAACCAAAACAACAACAACAACAATTTTTGATCATGCATCCTACCCATTGAGGAAAATAGATTGTTTTATTACAGAACTCTGGTGTTTTGCTCTTTTAAAAGCTTGATAATAAATGTTTTCCCTTCAGTAGTCCAGAATGTGTCAGCTAGACTGGTGATAGGGAGAGACCGCCGGGACCATACAGTAAGGTTACCAGATGTCTCCGTTTCCCGGGGACATTCCCCAGATTTACAAATCAGTCCCCATACAAATTCCATGGAAGTTGAAAAGTGTCCCCGGAATCACTGAAAAAAATCTAGTAAGCTTACCATATAGCACCGGTTGTAAAAGAACTACATTGGCTCCCAGTACATTTCCTAGAACAATTCAAAGTGTTGGTGCTGACCTTTAAAGCCGTAAACGGCTTTGGCCCTGTATATCTGAAGGAGAACCTCCACTCCCATTGTTCAGATCAAAGGGCCTTCTGGTGGTCCCCTCATTGTGAGAAGTGAGGTTACAGGGAACCCGGCAGAGGGCCTTTTCGGTAGTGGCGCCCTCCCTGTGAAACACCCTCCCAGCAGATGTCAAACAGATAGACTATGTGAATTTTGCTGTTTGATTTTGTATTGTGTTTCTACTATTTTTGTTGGGAGCCGGCCAGAGTGACTGGGGCAACCCAGTCAGATGGGCATATAATAATAATAATGTTTTCCCCTGCACTTTATAACTTCCGGTCCTTGTTTATGTTCATCACAGATACTACTACTGATCACTAGGAATATAAGAGGCTGCTGGATCAGGCCAATGGCCCATCAAGTCCAGCATCCTGTTCTCACAGTGTCTAACCAGATGGTCTGTAGGAAAACCCACAAGCAGGACCCAAGCAGAAAAGTACTCTCCCTTCCTGTGGCTTCTAGCAACTAGTATTCAGAAGCATGGCCTTCTCCTGAAAGTGAGGCAATCTGACTGGTCTTGTGGCTATGTCAGGAACTGTTCCTCTGAATGATGCCCAGTATATCGGAGAGATGTTCCATAGGAACCTAGGAAGCTGCCTTAGACTGAGTCATTATGCTGGTCTGTTTGCCCCAATACTGCCAACACTGACTGGCATTAGCTTTCCAGGGTTTCAGGTTTCCATGTCTACCTGGAGATTCCAAGGATTCAACCTGGCACATATTACATGCAAAGCAGAGGCTCAGTCACTGAGCAATGGCCTTTCCCAAAACTTCCATGTTTATATGAGGTTGCTGCTGCTGCTGCTGCTGCTGAAGTGTAGGTGGGTTCCCACTAGGCAAGGCACAGTGATTACAGCAAGAACCTTTGTTGAACTACAGAACTGGATAACAGGGGCAAAGCAACTGCTTATATGCATTTCTGAAGGCCTGGGCCACTCCCACTGCCAATGTGATTGGCTGTCTAAACTTCCAAACTGCGAATCGTGACTCAGAGTTTAAGGGCCAATGGCAGAGGCCCAAATCCTGAAATGTTCTGTGACTGGATATCATGTATCGAATCAGAACACAGGGACTCAGAATCCTTAGTCCAGACTCAAGCTCAGGCAAACAAAGACCACTGACTACATAATGCCACTCATCTGACCGGAATGACCCAGCCATTCTGGGTGGCTTCCAACATAATAAAAACACAGCAAAACATCAGACATTAAAAACTTCCTGATATAGTAAGTCTGTAATTAAAGGGGAGAAATGCATTGTTTGGTGGGAGGCAGGCAACTGTCAAGTTGGCACTGGGTTCTGAAAGCCCTATATTGAATCCCAGGCTACTGAATCTCTTTCTTGATGCGACAAGCCAAATGTGCCATTTAAAACACTTCTTTTGATTCCCACACCATATTTTTATTGCAGAGTGGCTTGAGATTTATGACGACAACGCCAGGTTTAAGACACTGAATTATTGTCACTGCCTCATCTCCTTCTGCTTCTGTTCAGATTCTGTACTGTAAAGACCTGGGAGTAAGCAAAGCTGCATTGCAAAGAGGGGGAAATCTAACCTTTCTTTTGGGGGCAATCTTTCAAAGCAATTCACCAGCCACCTAAAGCAAGGCAGTTGGGAGGGAGGGGCTCAAGGGAAGACTATTGCAATAAGAACCAGGCACAGGTCTCACTGCCATCTTTCACCCATCATTTTTCCAGGTCACTTGTGTGGGCAGAGAGGGATTTGAGAAACAAAATGACAGGTCCCTGTGCAGTAGACACAATTCATTTCCAGAAAATTTTGCCAACAGCTCCATTCACCTGTGCCATCCAAGCCGGCTTCCTCTATCAGTTGCCAGCTAATGATTTCTCTCATTTTGACCTTTACTTCACTCATGCTGGCATTCCCTTTGTGCCCTGTGTATTTTCGTCAACCAGTTTTCAGGATATATCAGGGCAAGTGTGTATTTGAAATAAAGGATAAATTTTATGGTCTCCTTGCTCATCCTTAGAAAGGATTAGCTATTCTGAAATGGTTTCCAAGTATTTATTATTATTATTATTATTGCTTTTCCAGGAGAGGTGCTATGAACCAGAACCACTTTGGGTAAGCTCTCAGTGCTGAAAAAGTGCAAAGTTTAGAAGCGCAGTGGTTCAGGCAGGCTTTACATGCCAAAGTCTGAAATAGCTCATACATTTGTATCACAGACTCTTTTACTTTCCTCCAAACAGGTTAAACAATACACAGTCTTTGGGGCAAAATGTGACAATGCTTGAGAAGTGAAGAGATTTGCTGATAGCACCGTATCAAATAAGAATTCAGAGAGAGCTGCTGCAATAAAGGACTCAGAATGGAGATAAATTAAACGGAGGCGTGTGGAAAGTTGAAAATCAAACAGATTCTTCAAATTCAAATGTATGGTATTGTTGCTGCAATCCAGAGCCACGATGCATACAAGAGGCAAAATGTCGACAATCTAGATGGTACAGTTCCTTCCCCTGGCAGTAAGCACCACGGAGAGTGTGACAAGAGAGACAGATGTTCAATTTAGGCAAGACTACATTGCAGACTTTGAGCGAAGGCCACTGAATGTGCCAATCTCATCAACTGAGCCCCCTCACAAACTGTGACTTTGTTAACAACCTCCATTTCTTTTTGCAATAATTTTTGTTGTTGCTGTTGTACTTATTAACGTTGTTTAGAGAAGAGGGATTACAAAGGCGGGAGATAAAATAGGAAAGGGAAGATTAAGTTGACAAAGTGTTCAAAGAAGAAAACTCAAGTGCTTTAGGAGTTCAATGCCTCTCAGAAATACCACTGTCTAAAGACAAAAAATAAATCTGATTTCAAGGAGAGGAAAACAAACAATATCACAACAATAATCTTTGGACGACACAGCTCTTTCCCTGCCCCACCTGCTTTGCACTTAACAGGCTGCCAAAATATTGTCTGTCTGACAGCCGAGAGTTAAAAGTCTATAATTTGTTTGTGGTGGCAAAGAGAATGTTGTAGAAAAATATGTGATTCACAAGAACTAAAGCGTGGAACTCACTCAAAAATGCCTGCCTGATTCCAAAGTATTGATGCTTCTTGGGGGGGGGGGGGAGTTGAATGTCAATTAAAAGCCATTGACAGAGAGAACAGGATATGGCATTAGTACTCTCTGACTAGTTCTTGTGCTTCTAATACATCCGTCATTGTCAGCTGAAGGGTTATATTTAATTCTGAATACTTAGGCATGTCTTCTCACGAAGCATAGGAAATCCACAAAACCAGAATCTTAATAGAATATCGTTGGAGGACAAGCTCAGTTTCATGTCACCATCTTGGAAGGTAAGCATATGCTATTAATATACCAGGTACCCTAAATGTCACTCAGTATAATTGCATCCATGGCAACAAGCCAGGTGCAGACCCTCAACCCCCCCCCCCATGACACCGACGGTGCTTTACAAGTGTCAGTAAGTCACAGTAACCAACAGGGAGAAGTATTTGATTAGAATAATTTCCTCTACCCCGATGTTTTTGGGGAAACAAAGAGCCGGCAAAATGAACGAACAAAGAACACTCAAAATATTTGGTGGAAATGGTTGAGAATGGTGGCATGATGAAGAGGTCACAATGCAGCAGCCTATAAACTGATATTCCGCATCTAGATGGGGAAGATGCAGCTGCGTTCCTGAACTACAACTCCCATCACCCCATACCATCTGGGCCCCATTTTGTTGAACTGCATTCTAGCTAAGTTCAAACAGGCCCCCTTCCTGTTGAACTTACTTAAGATTTTATTTATTTTAGCAAGCTTTTAAACTTTGATTTTTATAGCTTTCGCTGATTTTAGTCTCATTGTATTAGGTCTCCAGAGGCAACCAATATTAAGCGGAATCCAAACGGTTGAAATAAGTGAATAAATATAGGATTTCGACCTAAATTCCAGAGCTGCAGTATTTTAGATTTGTTGGCATCACTAGTTTGTTTTGATTTGGGCAGGCTTCAAAGACACAATTTCAAAGGTTGTCAGCCACCTACTATTATCAGACACTAAGGGTAGTATTCAGTATAGTGCTAAATAGATTGTTCTGGCAGTGTAAGCATTTTTGCTTGCCCAACAAAATCATTTCTCCTCTGCTCCCCCTGCACACTTATGGGGGTTCCCCTGACCCTCCACAGCAGATTGGGGGGGCACAGGAACCACGTGGGGGCGGGAGTCCCATTGTGCTATAGGGCATAATACAACAATTTGTTGAATGTGGCTCCAAATATTACTGTATGTTGACTGTAAAACAGAGTCAACAGCTAAACACTATTATATCTAGTTAGATATGAGAAATACATATCAAACTATCAACTATCAAAGACTGTCAATAACATTAAGTACTATGATGTGATCAAGTACAAGCTCTCAAATATTAGCATAAAAGATCATTGGATGTAAATTACAGATATCAGACATTTGGTAAACAGGAAAAAACAAACAAACAAGCAGTCAAGAGAATATCTGGGCACTATTCCATACCCAAATTTGTAGAAAAGAATTTTAAAGAGAATGTTAGGAACAAATTTGTTTCAACTGTGCTTAGGACAGCTCAAAGAAAGAAAGTATGCCAACCTCTTTTCAAACGGAATGGGGTGAAAAAAATGAGGCATAATTTCTATAGCTTTGTCATGGCGAGAACTCAGGACACAATCGAAGAGGAAAAGAACATCCTTTTCACAAGTCTGCTTAAGATGCAGTTTGCAGATAGATAGTAACATGTGGCTAAGTTGAGTTAAAAAGCAGCAGTCTGTACTAGTCCTGTCATTTGAACATGATCCTGATTGATCACTCCTTCAAATGGCCTCGATTGTAACGAAAAGCTTTGTGAATATGGTAGGGCTGTTTTTAACCGGTCACAGGAGACCAAAGTGTGGAGGCAACATGTCCAAACCTACTTTATCTAGAAGCTATGCATAATATGATATAAATAATGAGGTGCTATGGAGAGAAGGGGGAATATTTTAACTGGTATTTTTGTTTCCTGACACATAGATTTCTGTGCGAGAGTCCACCAGCAATTGATGGAGTGTGGCAAAACTATGAGATGACATTTCAACAGTTCAATTGATCCCATAGTTTAAGATGCTTCTGCACAGGTAAAGCGGATGGCTTTGTGCATTAATAATAATAATAATAGCAGTCAGAAATAGATATGAAAGAGTACAGTAAGCTTTTTTGCTTATATTTGGCTGGGAATGTCTTCTTGCAAACAATTAACCAACACTGTATAAAACACACCAGCTGGCTTCTGCAAGAAAATGCTGCAAAACTGCTGCAGAGATAAGCCGAGTGACTATCCTTAATGCGTTCCAAGCAGAACCTACATAATACAGTTTTAATCAGTTGACACTGCCTATTCACTCTTTGGGAAAAAAAGTAAGTGTTTTCTGTTGATGAGCAAGTAATATTTCCCAAGCTGCTTCATTATCAGCACTGTAAATGTTAGCAAGACATTTGTGCCAGAATCGGATGCATCTGTTCTGACAATATACCTAGATCAGGAAAGAGGGTCGAACAGAGTACATTACCATCTCATTGTTATGGACAAACCCCTTGAAAGAAAGGCTGGGACAAAGGGGAGCTTTTCTCTTGTATCCATATTTTACATTCTGTGTTCTAAGGTTCCTTACTTTCTCATTCACACCAGATCTGTGTGCACCAGATGTGCACCAGATCTGGACAAATCTTGCTTCAGACAGACTTGAGGCCTGCCTAAGCTAAAAGAAGAACCCTTCCTTAGGGTTCTGAGCTGAAGAAGGGTCTTCCAGTGTGATTTGGAGATGTGGATTTAAAACAAAAAAGCAAAAAAGCAACAACTGGACAGCCAGTGTTTCTGCACAAATTGAAACATTTCTCCCCAGTGTTGTTTTATGAGGAAAACACCAGTGTGGGGAGAGAGTTGAAGGAAAGCTCTTTTGAGACTGACAAGTCTAGCTACTACTACTACTACTAATAATAATAATAATAATTTATTATTTATACCCCGCCCATCTGGCTGGGCTTCCCCAGCCACTCTGGGCGGCTTCCAACAGAATATTAAAATACAGTAGTTGGTCAAACATTAAAAGCCTCTCTAAACACGGCTGCCTTCAGATGTCTTCTAATAGTCTGGTAGTTGTTCTTCTCTTTGGCATCTGGTGGGAGGGCATTCCACAGGGCAGTGAGAAGGCCCTCTGCTTGGTTCCCTGTAACTTGGTTTCTCGCATTGAGGGAACTGCAAGAAGGCCCTCAGCGCTGGACCTCCGTGTCCAGGTAGAATGATGGGGGTGGAGACGTTCCTTCAGGTATACTGGACCGAGGCCTGCTTTACCTGGTCTCTCCAATCACAGTGCTTTAGGAAAGGGGTGCTAAAGTAATGAATCAGCTTGTGAAGGTCTATTCTGTGCTCTTTGCTAGTTTTGCTGGTTCTACTTCCTTGGAGAAGGCTGGGCACTTTCTCATTTCCCCAGTCTTAGGTTCATGGAGATTTTTCAGCATTTTACTGCACATTTCTCCAAATACACACATTTTTGTAATCAATTTTCCTTTCAATATAATATATTCAAAGTGTTGGTGATGACCTTTAAATGGCCTCAGCTCTGTATACCTGAAGAGGTATCTTCACCCCCATCGTTCAGCCCGGACACTGAGGTCCATTTCCAAGGGCTTTCTAGTGGTTCCCTCACTGTGAGAAGTTACAGAGAACCAGGCAGAGGGCCTGTGGAACGCCCTCCCATCAGATGTCAAGATCAAGTACACAACCTTTAGAAGATATCTGAAAGCTGCCCTGCATAGAGAGGTTTTTAATGTTTAATGTTTTATTATTATTTTGTATATGCTGGAAGCCACCCAGAGTGGCTGAGCAACCCAGTCAGATGGGCGGGGTACAAATAAAATTATTTTTATGTATTTATTATATTTATTATATATATTATATGTATTATTATTATGCCTGGTATTCCACCTTCCTGGCCCTTTTACAAACTGCACTGCAATTCATTAAAATTTTCATTTACATTCTATGAATTGTGCAAATACCAAGAAAAGGGAGCTTTTGAAGAGACGTGGGAATCAAGCCAGACCCCACAGGTAAGTAATGCTTTAGAAATGGCCAATTAGGCCAGTGACAGCAGCTTGAGTTTATGCTTTCATTTAGCCTGCGGGAGCTATTCATTGCCAGCCTTCAGGAGATAACAAAACTACTGGCACACTTGTGGAGAACAACTTAAATTACATAGTCATTCCACACTTCTCATATATTTGTCACCACTGGATGTAAATATTTATGGCTGTGATAACAAACCACTTATACCTTATTTGGCGATGCTGAAGTACTAGCCAAATTCTAGGGTCATCGGTTGAGAGTGTAGCATTTCTGTTGCAAGCAAAGCTTTATCAGGGCTGTGGTATCTCCAACAGCTGCAAATAATAATGTGCAAGTGTTTTCCCCTCCAGAGAAGTTCCATGTCTCACAAAATGGGTGCAGTGGGGGGGGGGAATAATTGCCAGTAGCTGCGATTCACTGAAACAGGCCTAACACTGCCACAGAGACCTGCTCAAAATATTTTAAGCCCTATATCAAAATTAAAGTAGAAAACCTAATGAATTTTGAAATGGAATCCCATAGATAAGAGTACTTATCCATATCTCAAGTTGAAGTGAATTTTCAAATACAAAGGCCCAATCTATCTCCAGCTGTAGAAATCAGTCACACGCTGTAACTAGTAACCCCAAAAGGTGATACACTGTACTGTCTACATCCATTTAGCTCAATGGGGTCCAGGTAAATATTGCAATGTAAAAGCCTGCTTCAATAGGCTGCTCTGTCTTCCTGGTTCATAGTAAACGAAAACTGGACCAATTGCTAAACCACTCTGAGAAATGTAGCTCTGTGAGGGTAATAGGCACCTCCTAACAAATCTCAGGATCCTTAACAAACTACAGTTCCCAGAATTATTTGGGGAAAGCCATGCCAGATGAAAGTGGTATGATACTCCTTTAAATGCATAGTGCCAATGGGGCCTGAGTTTGCTAAATGAAAATGATTTTTTGGATGCCAAACATTGATGTTGAGTACTAATAGCTGAATATAAGCAATATATATTTTTGAGACTATATTACATCAATGTTCTGCAAAGCTGTTCTAGTATTATTGTTTAATACATTGTACTTTCCCCAGCTATAGATCAGTTCAGCTAAATATAGTAGGCCTTTCTAGGGACCAATATATGAATTATTACTAGATCAATTTCATCACAGGTTTCAGCATCAGGTCAGGTGGATCTGAATTGGAACCAAGCATGTAAAAGGACACAAGGTTGTTGTTGTTGTTGCTGTTGTTAAAATTTATTTGATGCCTTCTCTCACCACCAGCAACACAGGCTATCTTTAGAAAAACAAAACAAGCAACACAAAAAATATACATTCATTAAAACCAAAGAGGAAAAAGAAAACATTTAAAACAATCCATGCACCCCGTTTTGAAGGGTCATAAATTGTTTACAGCCATTATTCCTGAATATGGGGGTGATAGCTAAGGAGAAAACAAGCAAAAAACTGAAATGTCCACCTCATGCTCTGGCTTAATTATGTGAGGCTTCCAGTGAGCAGAAAGTTGTTTTTCACCATAGTAAGCAGATGTAACACTGAATATACAGAGATATGGAGTGAGAAAAACACTATTTCTACAGTTTTGTTTTGAGAACTACTGTGAAAAGGACTACCTTTTGGTTTGCTTGCTTTTAAAAAAAGGAATGATGGAAGCAAGTAGACGAGTATTTCAAACTTTAGTCAAGATTAGTAGAACACAAACAGGTTTACAAAATAATACACTAGATCAGTCAGTATTATTTTGAAGATTTTGAAGGTATTTCATGAATGGCATGATGAAATCTGGAAGACCAGTTTAATGGGAGTCAGAAAAATAAAGCAGGGTTAGAAAGTGTTTAAGAAGTGTAAGAGAGATTCTCTGTTTGTTGAACTGATATTTAGGAAAAATATTTGAACTCTCGGTTTTAGTCAGCTGGATCCAGGCTTTACCATCCATGGATAGAAAGGCTCTATCAAGCTACAGAAAGTTTTTGATTCAACAGAAGGACCTGGCTGGCAGAGAACAAGTATACAGCTTTTGTGTATTCTTGCACAGCTTCCTAGCACAGTTCTGGAGGGAAGAGATGAGTGAATCTGTCAATTTGTGTTTCTTTCAGTTTCATTTTTCCTTTCTCGAGTTCAGATCTCCACTTTCAACAATGGTTAGTGATTTTTTAAAAAACAACAACAAAAAACCCTCTCATGAAAAATCACCCGAACTTAATGTGACATTCTCAGTATAGACACATTTTTGCACGAAGTTTTGATTAACACCCATTTTTGCAAAGTGATTTCCCCCAATGCAATGTATTTTTGCATGCTATTTTCACTAATTTGTAGTGCAGTTCTATAGCTACTTTAGTATATGCATTTTTGTACACCATACAAATTACTTGGCTGGAGAACCACACTGCAAAATTCAGAGAAGTGTGATTTTCAGAGGATGACTAGGTTTCAGTTTGCTTTTGCTCTCCTTTTGCTCTTCTTCTTGCTGTTGTTCAAATGTAATAATTCTGATTTATTTATAGCATGGTTATATAATTATAATTCATTCTGATTTGCTTCTGTAGTGTTTTTACTACAGAATGATTTGTTGTTAATGATTTGTTCGTCCCACTCTTTTCTGTGCGTTTTCCCTTCACTTCCTAACTGCTTTCCTTTTTTTTTAAGTGGATTTTCTTTCTTTCTTCTTCTTTTGGTACTAGTGCTTTAATCCTATTTAACTGCACAAACTTAAATTTGCAGTATGTGCTTGAGTCCCTCCCATAAGATAGTTGCACTAAGTCCTGTTGTTATGAGATAAGTACTCTAGAAGTGGGACACGGGTGTCACTGTGGTCTAAACCCCTGAGCTGCTTGGGCTTGCTGATCGGAAGATCATGGTTCGAATCCGTGCGATGGGGTGAGCGCCCGTTGCTCTGTCCCAGCTTCTGCCAGCCTAGCAGTTCGAAAGCACACCAGTGCAAGTAGATAAATAGGTCCCTCTGCGACAAGAAGGTAGATGACATTTCTGTGTGCTCTGGTTTCCATCATGGTGTTCCGTTGCACCAGAAGCGGTTTAGTCATGCTGGCCGCATGACCCGGAAAGCTGTCTGTTCCCTTGGCCTGAAGTAAGATGAGCGCCACACCCCATAGTCGCCTTTGACTGGACTTAACTGTCCAGGGGTCTTTTACCTTTTAAGCACTCTAGAGTTTGGGGTTTGGGGTCTTAGCAGACATATTGGAATAAGTGGAGGGGAGCAACTGGATGGTAATTTTGTTAACAACTGAATTCTATTAATATGTGCAGAATTACAGATATGAAGATAATGCCTAGCCATATGACTTCTCCTTTTATGAACTCTTTCTAAATAAATACAAAGATCCTGTGTTCTTCCTTAAAGATAACTAACTTTCTATTGAAACAGACTAAAGAACTAAAATGGTCTTTGTTGGCCTGACTGTATGATATTGTGAAGGTGAGAGAGGGCCTAATTTTTACCTTGAGGTCTTAAATGAAGATCTACCCAAATATATACATCAGAGAATCTTCTGGGATTAACACTAACAGCTAGAGCAAACACTTTGTATTAAAATAAACCCACCAGGAAAGACACACACAAGGGTGCATGTGTGTTTGTGAGTGAGAGAGAGAGAATGAGTGAGAGACAGAGAGCGCTGACAGCTACTCTTAATTCACTTGCCAGTGTTTCCTGTTTGGAATTGTCTTGAGAAAAATAATTTGATAAGCATTGGCAGGCAATGCATTTCTCCCCAGATATTCAAAAGAGGAGCTACATTTAAAAAAAAAAAAAAAAAACACCTTTACATTAAAGGAGGAATTTTTTTATAGCAGTCTTGCTAAAATAATTATAGCAATTACATACGTTTGGCAGTGTTCAAGAACATGAGAAATGGCAGAGGGGAAGAATAAACTATTTCCCCTTCGAGGCTGCATTCTCTACATTCCCTCTTTCTAAGTTTACCCCTGAGAACTACATTTCTACCTAAATCAAATTGTATTGAATCCATCTTGAATTCAGATGTTCCTAATTTTAGGGTCCTTGTCATATTATTTGTCTAATGGGTGTTCTCAGCTCCTTTTATCTTTATGCATTTCAAACCACTTTGCTAGTTCATTCCCCACCTCGACTGACTAGAAACTCTGTACTTATGACCCTCGGACTTTATCACTTTATCACCATGGATATCTAATGAGAATGTGCTTGTAATTGTTAGATGCTATACTACTGCAATTAAAAACCACAGATAATCACTCCTATTTTTCTTTAACAAAAAAAGTATATATATATATATATATATATATATATATATATATATATATATATATGCTTTCGTAGATTTTCACGGGTACAGGAATGCAGGTTTTGGTGTCCTCGGGTGTCTTCCCGTGTAAAAGTTGGGGTGTCTAGGCGACGTTTCGACGAGGTCTCACTCGTCATCTTCAGGCTGGTGCTTTCGGCTTCTTGTTACTGGAACAGAGCAGGATCTCAGTGTTTGAGTTCCTATAAATACTGTAGAGGGGGTGTGGTGTATAGCCTCCAATGTTCTGGGCAGAGAGGAAGTTCCCAGGCTAGTGTGCCTTTTCTTCTTTTGTTCCTTAATTACTTGAGAGATATCTTGAGTGGTTTCTTGAGTGATATCCTGAGTACCACTTAGGTGGGTCATTAGGTGTGGATTAGTTGTTAAAGTCTTTGTGTCTTGACCTCTTGAACTTTGTGAAGAGTTTTCCTGAGAAGATGGCTGTACTGTACTTAGTTGTGCTCTGGCTTGGCTTCGTGTATAGGGGCGAGCTGTGGTTTTGTGGCTTGTGTCAGCCAGATCTGTGTAGGGATTGCAGGGGGGTGCAGCATCCGGAGGTGCCACCATGGATTGGCTACTGGATGGTGTCTGTAATTCATCTGTGGAGAGGGTCTGGGTTTGGGTCTGGTGTGGTTGATTGGTGTTGGCGTTCTGTGTGCCTCTGGATCTGGTGTCAGTTTTTGTGGGGAGGGCTAATTTCCAGATGTCTGGCAAGCGGGATGTGTCGTCACGCTTGTTCATGTTGTGAGGGTGTTTCTCTATCTCGATGGCTTCCATGATTATTCTCTTGTGGTGATGTTCCGTGTTAAAGAGCAATTTGGAATCTGCAAAATTAATTTCGTGTCCTGTTTCTTTCATGTGTTGGAAAAGAGAGGAAGTTTTTTCTTCTTTTTTGACGGCATTCTTGTGTTCTGCGATACGTGCATTTATTCGTCTGTTTGTTTGTCCAATGTACGTGGCTGGGCAGACTTTGCAGGGTATTTCATAGATCCCTTGGTTTTCCAACTGGATTTTATCCTTGGGGTTTCTGAGGATATTGGCTATTTTTTGGTTGGTGCAAAAGGCTGTTTTGATATTGTGTTTATGGAGGATTTTGCTAATTTTATCTGTAGTGCCCTTGATATAAGGAAGGAGGGCCATGCCATTGTTTTCTTCTGTGTCTTGGTTTTTGGGGGGTGTTTCCTTTTGGATTAGCTTCGTAATCCTGTTTTGCTGGTATCCATTGGCAATTAACACGTTTGAGAGATTCTGTAACTCAGTTGTCAAGTGGTCTTTGTCAGCCAGGCGTTTGGTTCTGGAGATGAGAGTCTTGGCTACGGAGTTTATTTGTGCAGGGTGGTGGTGTGATTGTGCATGTAAGTAGCGGTTGGTGTGTGTTTTTTTCCGGTAGATAGTGTGTCCTAGGGAGCCATCAGGTTTTTTGTAGATTAGGACGTCAAGGAAGGGAAGTTGGTTGTTGGCTTCTATTTCCATAGTGAATTGTATTTTGGGGTGTAAGTTGTTGAGATGTGTGAGGAAGCTATCCAGTTTTTCCTTCCCGTGTGGCCAAATTACAAAGGTGTCGTCAACATATCTGAGCCAAAGTTTGGGTTTGTGTTCTGACTTGTCTAAAGCATTGGTTTCAAAGTGTTCCATGTACAGGTTTGCGATGACCGGTGAGAGGGGTGATCCCATAGGTGCTCCTTCTATCTGTTTGTATCTTTGTCCATTGTGGATGAAGTACGTGTTGGTTAGGCAGTGGTTGGTCAGGTCCAAGATGTATTCGGGGGGATTGTATTTGTTTTGAATAGCTGTCAAGGCTTCATTAATGGGCACTTGTGTGAAGAGAGATACAACATCGAAGCTCACAAGTAGGTCATTAGGATGTAGGTTTTGCTTCTTTATTGTTTCTATGAACTGGAAGGAGTTTGGTACGTGTGAAGAGATGGATTCTGCATAGGGCTGAAGTTGCTTGGCGAGAAATTTAGCGAGATTTTGTAGAGGTGAGCCTATGGAGCTGACTATTGGTCTGAGTGGTGTTCCTTCTTTGTGTATCTTGGGGAGGCCGTAGAGTTTGGGG
This sequence comes from Podarcis erhardii, assembly GCF_964252035.2. NCBI lineage: Eukaryota > Metazoa > Chordata > Lepidosauria > Squamata > Lacertidae > Podarcis > Podarcis erhardii. The sequence continues at coordinate 70,000,722 of NC_138510.1, forward strand.
CATCTGGATGATTTTTCTCTGGGGATGATTCTTAGCTGGATTTCTTCACTGATAGGAGAGGCTTTTATTTTGGATTTGGTGGTTTTTTCCAGGTAGGTGGTGGGATCTGTTTTTATAGGTTTGTAGGCAGGATCTTGGAGTAGATTTGATAGTTTTGCTTGGTAGTCCGATGTGTTCATCACCACTGTGGCATTACCTTTGTCTGCTGGGAGAATGATTATGTTGTTGTCTTTCCTCAGGTTGGTGAGTGCTTTCTGTTCTTCTTTGTGTAAATTGCTTCTGGGTGGTTTGCTGGAGCAGAGGATGTTGGTGACTTCAAGTCTGATTTTATTGGCTTCATCTGGGTTGATTTTGGTTAGGCTAGCTTCGACTCCGCATATGATGTTTTCCGTGGGGATGCGTCTCGGGGCGACTGCAAAGTTGAAACCTTTGGAGAGTACTTTGGTTTCAGTTGTGGTGAGGATCCTGTCTGATATGTTATGTACTGTTTGTTTCATGGGTTGCTGTGGAGGGTGGCTGGGCTTCTGGCGTTTCTCTAGTTTGTGGAGTTTGTTGGTGTGTGTGTCTGTCTTATGTGAGGTCTCCGTTTCAGCTCTCCAGATGGCTAGTTGTTTGCATTTGTCCCAGAGTGCAGGGTGGATTTTGTTACAGAGTTTGAGGTGAAGAGTGAGTAGATCTTTGTTGGTTTGGTCTAGTAGGTATCTTTTCTTGTGTAGTTCGTTTCTGATTAGGGATAGTTGACGACACCTTTGTAATTTGGCCACACGGGAAGGAAAAACTGGATAGCTTCCTCACACATCTCAACAACTTACACCCCAAAATACAATTCACTATGGAAATAGAAGCCAACAACCAACTTCCCTTCCTTGACGTCCTAATCTACAAAAAACCTGATGGCTCCCTAGGACACACTATCTACCGGAAAAAAACACACACCAACCGCTACTTACATGCACAATCACACCACCACCCTGCACAAATAAACTCCGTAGCCAAGACTCTCATCTCCAGAACCAAACGCCTGGCTGACAAAGACCACTTGACAACTGAGTTACAGAATCTCTCAAACGTGTTAATTGCCAATGGATACCAGCAAAACAGGATTACGAAGCTAATCCAAAAGGAAACACCCCCCAAAAACCAAGACACAGAAGAAAACAATGGCATGGCCCTCCTTCCTTATATCAAGGGCACTACAGATAAAATTAGCAAAATCCTCCATAAACACAATATCAAAACAGCCTTTTGCACCAACCAAAAAATAGCCAATATCCTCAGAAACCCCAAGGATAAAATCCAGTTGGAAAACCAAGGGATCTATGAAATACCCTGCAAAGTCTGCCCAGCCACGTACATTGGACAAACAAACAGACGAATAAATGCACGTATCGCAGAACACAAGAATGCCGTCAAAAAAGAAGAAAAAACTTCCTCTCTTTTCCAACACATGAAAGAAACAGGACACGAAATTAATTTTGCAGATTCCAAATTGCTCTTTAACACGGAACATCACCACAAGAGAATAATCATGGAAGCCATCGAGATAGAGAAACACCCTCACAACATGAACAAGCGTGACGACACATCCCGCTTGCCAGACATCTGGAAATTAGCCCTCCCCACAAAAACTGACACCAGATCCAGAGGCACACAGAACGCCAACACCAATCAACCACACCAGACCCAAACCCAGACCCTCTCCACAGATGAATTACAGACACCATCCAGTAGCCAATCCATGGTGGCACCTCCGGATGCTGCACCCCCCTGCAATCCCTACACAGATCTGGCTGACACAAGCCACAAAACCACAGCTCGCCCCTATACACGAAGCCAAGCCAGAGCACAACTAAGTACAGTACAGCCATCTTCTCAGGAAAACTCTTCACAAAGTTCAAGAGGTCAAGACACAAAGACTTTAACAACTAATCCACACCTAATGACCCACCTAAGTGGTACTCAGGATATCACTCAAGAAACCACTCAAGATATCTCTCAAGTAATTAAGGAACAAAAGAAGAAAAGGCACACTAGCCTGGGAACTTCCTCTCTGCCCAGAACATTGGAGGCTATACACCACACCCCCTCTACAGTATTTATAGGAACTCAAACACTGAGATCCTGCTCTGTTCCAGTAACAAGAAGCCGAAAGCACCAGCCTGAAGATGACGAGTGAGACCTCGTCGAAACGTCGCCTAGACACCCCAACTTTTACACGGGAAGACACCCGAGGACACCAAAACCTGCATATATATATATATATATATATATATATATATATATATATATAACAAAGATAACGCTAAACAGATTTCCACATAAATGAAGTCCACAGTCCTATGTACTGAGGTAATCATCTATCTACTTTGTTAATGGCCTACGTTTATAAGGGTGAACAAAAATAACTTCTCATAGGTATCTGGTTGGCCACTGTGAGGACATGACGCTGAACCAAATGGGTCTTTGGCCTGATCCACAGAGCTCTTCTTATGTTCAACTTTTTAAAAGAATTTCATTTTTGAACAAAACATAGAAACCACACAAACCTTCTGAGAAGTTCATAGTGCCATGCAAAGATTCCCCTGAAGTTCACTCATCTAGGTACAAACCAATCATAGGAATGCTTCCACCAGCAATTTCTAGGTGTGTGTTGTGCAGGAGGGGGGGGAGAGACTATCTTTTTCTTTTTGAGGAAGAGTATGACAGGAAGTTTATATGTGAGAGTGATCTGAAAGCACACAAAACCCCTGGCTGTGTCCTAAAAATACAATTTGGGAAACTGCCTAAAGTCTGAATGCAGCAAACATCTCTTTCAATCAGTAAAGCTTTCAGGGGGGGAAAGAAGAAGAAATACTTTGGGAAAGAAAGAATGTTATTGCTGATTATATTTCATTCTGTTTGCTGAATTTCTTTTTCAGCCCATACCTGTTACCACTTCGAGCTTGAATGAAACGTGCTGGCGAACTTGCAGTTCGAATCGACTTCTGCTGAAAGCAAATTGGTTAACGATGGAGGTCAGCATTAGAGAAAGTTTTAGACTTCAAATGCACTCCCACCACTAAGGCTATCCCTTCAACAGTGCTTGCCTCCCCTGTCAATGCCCCACTTGGGCAGGTGAGAGGACGGCTGCTGATATCCCCCCAAAATATCCAGGTGAACAGCCCTGAGATAGGGTGTTTTGAAGGTGCATCCCATTTTGAGCTGATCTGAAAGGGGTCTGGATCTGACACAAAGAGACAGGACACAAACATTTTTAAAACAGAGTTCACATTCTGAACACATACAAACATACTGTTGCTTTTGCTCCTACCTCTGGCATTTAAAAAGGCAACCCATTAATGCCTTTGAGGTCTATTTGAGGTCCAACTCCTCCTCAATTTCTGATATCCATTGTTCACCAATTTGCTTCTCAGCAAATGTCGATTCAAAATGTAAGTTCAGCAGCAAGTTTTGTTTAAACTTCAAGTGGTAATATGTTTGGAACAAAGAACAAATTCAGCAAACAAAACGAAGCATAATTAGCAATTATAGTCTTAATTATTCCATGTATTTCTTTTTTTCCTAATTACCAGAAGAATTAAAATATTAATTATTCACCAAATAATATCTGCATATAATTGTTAGTTTGCAAACTGTGCACATAAAAAGTCCATCACAAGTACTAAAACATTCAGACTGTGAGGATATATGCTCATTTTGACTGGAAGCCTGTTTCAGTTAGAACCTGCTCAGGAACATGGCACCTGAAAATCCAAACAATGTAGGATTAGGGAAGGATCATCTCTGGAGATTAGCACAGTGAGGTACTTCATAGATTAGATGGAGAGGACAGACACCCAAAGGAAACCTCAGTCCTTCAGTTGCTATTTCAAATGTATTTAGTGCCACTGTCGACAGCATGAGGCCATGGAAAGTGGTCAATAAGGTAACTGACAGACCTGATTTCTTATCCTGTCTTAAGATATATTTACACAAGGACAAGAATACAACACAATTTAAGCACTCAGAGATCCACTAGGTTAAAACATGCTTCACTGTACATTGGGTTACTATAGCTAGAATTTGTGGTCCATAGGACTGAGTCAGACCAGTTGTCCCTCTAGCTCAATATTTTTCTTCTTCTTCTTCCTCTTCTTCTTCTTCTTCTTCTTCTTCTTCTTCTTCTCCTCCTCCTCCTCCTACTACTACTACTACTAATAATAATAATAATTTTATTATTTATACTCCACCCATCTGGCTGGGTTTCCCCAGACACTCTGGACAGCTCCCCAGAATAGTAACAACACCATAAAACATTAAAAACTTCCCTACTGACAGGCAGCACTGGAGTCTATCCCAGCCCTACCAGGAGATGCCCAAGTGATTTAAACTTGGACCTCCTGAAGGCATACCTTCCAGCATTTCTCTGATGAAAACAGGGGTGGTTATTATTATTATTATTATTATTATTATTATTATTATTATTATTTGTACCCCACCCATCTGACTGGGCTGCTCCAGTCACTCTGGGCAGCTTCCAACATATATAAAAACATAATCAAACTTCACACATTAAAAAGCTTCCCTATACAGGGCTGCCTTCAGATGTCTTCTAAAGGTTATATAGTTGCTCATCTCCTTGACATCTGATGGGAGGGTGCTCCACAAGGTTGGTGCCACTACTGAGAAGGCCCAGTGACAGCATTTCCGATGTTAAAAATGGGCTGGAAATATTCAAATTCAGTTTCATATCATCTCTCCCGAGAGATGACTCCAATAGCTGTTTGACACAGTAAATCAGACTTGAACTTTTAATTGCTCAAAAGGTGTGATGACTCATCTCAAAAGCATTCCTCTACCCCATCCCCACTCCCAGGAAGCTCCTCCATATTGTTGCTTTTAGCTAATTTGTGCTTCTCCTCAGACAAAGCCTAAATATTCCCTGCTGCAAAGGAGCAACCATTCCTTCTTTTTTGTCTCAGTGAAGAGTAAATCTTATTTCTAGTCAGGCTCACCTTTGACATTTCCTAGAACATAGCAGCATTCTATTTTGTTAGCTTCCTGAAGAACATTTTCCCTAACTGAGGAGGGGATTGTCCTAACTGGCCCAGGAAGAGGGGCGGCAGTTCTTTCTTGCATCGCTTTCACAAGCACCTTCTTTTCCCTGCCTTCCACGGAGCACGTTCAGGTTTTGTTCAATGTTAAAGAAAAATTAGTAAAAGTGGAGGAAGGTTAGCACCATATCAAGATTGCAGCGATTGTTTTTGCAGCAGCTGTCTCCTGGCCGTGGCCCCGACACACATCCATCATGCCATCATGTATCCATTCAGTGCACAATTGGCAGGGAACGAGATGGAAACAGTCCATCAATCTAATGTCACAGCTGTAATAAAAATCTACAGAAAACCTATAAACAATGGTTATACCCTCAGTTATACAGCTCCAATGTGCTGACTGGTGTGAAGTGCGCCAAAGAGTTGAGGCAGGGAAGGAATTCATGGGAGGTTGGAGGGGTTGCAACTCCTCAGCAGCCTGCCATTGAAGTCATTTTGCAAGCACCAAATATTGCAGGTTACAGCCTTGCAAAAGCCGAAGAAAGGAGATGGAATAAAAAAAATTGCTGAAATTCATACACACAAAGAGCAAATAATCTGGCAGCCACAGTAGCTACCGCCGTGCATGTTTTTGTTGAATAAACCCTCTTTTACCCACAAATACAAAGACATAAGTGCCCATTTGTTAGGGTTATAAAGCTCTCAGATAAATAGTCAAAAGTACTTTAGGGAAGTATGTTTTCCATCTTTGCCAATAAATGGGGAGATGTGTATATATTCCTCCTTTGCACTGTACCTCAAACTGCACTTAGCAAAGCCAAGGGTGATTTGAGGTTTTTCCTTCTTTAAAAAAAAGAAGAAATTGTTCTCACTTTAGAATAAGAGTGCAATACTATCAAGAGTGCAGAACTCAGTAAAAGACTCTTGGTAAGTTTCAGACTAATGGATCATGTGACAAGCAATCCCGTGTTTTAACAATCCCCACTCTATGTCAAGCTCAACATACAACAGTACAATGGCTTGACAAAAGGAATATATCCAGAAAAATATGGAATGCAAAACATGATTTGTTTATTTAGCTAATGTTGGGTTGTTGTTGTTTTTCATGTAAAGTGAACTAGGAAGATATTCCTACAGATGAAATGGTGAAAAGCAGATTACCCAAGGGATAATATCAGGGACTGCCAAACTGGAAGTTATGAACGTCGCACTGTCAGGGCATCAGAAATCAAACAACTTGACTGTGCAGAAAAGACAGAAGCTTGCATTCCAACAGTGGATTATGCAAAAATTCAAGGGCAAAAGCCAATGTGGAAAACTTCATTTTAATTCTTACACAAGTGATATGAGATCTAGAGGCCTCCAATGTGTTGAATAATGGTTAAGGATCTCTTCACAGTTTATGTTTCTATCCATGTCTATTACTAAAAAAAATTCAGAATGTGACAAACAAGGGGTTCAAAGCACATGTATCTTATAGGAATACTTATCATCGCTTATCATAGCCATGACAGGCCGTTTCTTTGAATACAAAAAATCTACTACATTAACTATGCTGCGTGTCCATGTATGAGTGATGTAAGGAATCCTCACAGTACAATCCTAGACAATGGGAGAAGCTAACCCCCAACCAGCAGTAAGATGCACTTCCCAAGCAAGAAGTTTCTCTCCCCACTGCCCCAAGATCTTACCAGTTTTCACGGCAGCAAAAATTTAAATGACATACCACAGCACTGGGTGGAGAAGTTTAAAACTCTCCACATGGCCCAGAACCCCAATGGAGATGCCATTGATCATTTTGGTGAGCAGGGATGGAGCAGCAGTATTCTGCACGGATTAGCTGAGGTGGAGGGATGTGTCCCCACGTGTGTCTGTGCATGTCTCTCTGTGTGTTCGGGACTCCTGTGCATGGTGGCCTACACATACCCATGGCTGCCATGTGACACACGCACCACAAGGGGAAATCAGGCCACTGGATCAAAAAAGGTGAAAGAACTAAAGCCACATATGTCTACTTAGAAGTAAGTCACCTTGAGTTCAATGGGGCTCACTCCCACATTAGTGTGCCACAGTCTCATGGAAATCAGAGAAACATAAGCTCTTAGCTCTGCTGTTACACAGCATTCATTTCAATGGGACGGCTGAGGAGTGTCTGATGTGCACCAAATCTGCTTTTTTAAATCACCAGCGATTACATTTAAGAACTGCATCATGATAAGGTTGCTTTGTTTTGTTGGATGTAAGGCTCCAACAGAAGAAGCAACTGCTTTTTGCAATTATCTGTACTTCATGACTCTTCAGGTCTGGGTGTTTCTTGAGTTGCTTAATCTGCCAAGGTTGAGTTGCTTAACCTGGGTGTTTCTTGAGTTGCTTAATCTGCCAAGGTTGGGGGAAGGGAGCAAAACAACAACAACAACCCAGTTTGTGTTGCAGTGTAGCTTCCTTTGTTTAACTCGGCTGTCTTCATACTCCTCTCTTGCCCGCTAGAATATTTGTGAAAGATTTTTGGAGAAATGTTCCTGTTTATGAAATCATAATCAAATACTTGTGGGGTGAGTTGGCAGCGCAGTTGTTGACAGATGTGTCTCAGGCCTTTGTGTTGCAAGATAATGGTTTGAGTTAACAAAAATTGTTTTGGTGAGGTCATGGGTCTCTTCAGCATCAAACACAACAGAGCAATCTGGGTAATGAGGACCAGCAGGAATGGCACTGAGATGATGCAAATACATAGGTTTTTATTTTTAAAAAAAACATAGTTCTGACTTAGGGCTTAGCAGTTAACTATTTTGGAAATAAACAGGCTTTTGCTTGCTGACTTTAAATAGCACAATTCTCATCAATTTGTTTTCCACCATGCAGGATCTGGGATAGTATGTGCTCTACAGCACAAGCTTGAGAAATGTCAAGTGCACATTATAGGATTTTGCATAATTACCTATCCGGAAGAACACTAGCACTTATGTTATCAGATAAATATAACAAAAGTATCTTAATTCTTTGGCAAATGAGAATACCCAAACTCTTATGAATCTCCCATAATTCCCCATCTCCAGTTGATACCCAATGGATCGCTCTGTCATGCTGTTCATTTAAGTTATTGTAATACTACTAGAAGCCTTCATCTTTCAAAAAAAGACTTCTTTTTTGGTCCTGCATGGTTCATTGTAACCACTTAATTCCTCTCCTCCACGACCCTAAAGCATCTGTGAGAGAGGCATAGCTGGAGACACATCATTCTTCATAGGCTGTGTGGCTCAGAGACGGGCGTCGCTAGAGTGCAGAAATGTTCTGGGAATTATAAATTGCTGGAGGGATTCCAGTGAAACAGAACCAGCCACCCAACTTGTTCCACACTTAAGTAATGATAAAGGAAGTTAATTGGTGGCTGTGGGTTGGCTCCCAGGATAAGCTTTTAGGAATGATTCCCATGAACTGTTTGGGGGTGGTTTATGGACTCAACCATATTATCATATTGTTCTCGTGAAGACTAACTATCTGATGACAGTGTCTGAGTGAAAGCAGCATCACAGATCTAAGGGATTCTGCACATGCAAACTCCTTTCTGAAATGAATCTGTGGCATCTGTGGCTAGGAAGATTGTCTCTCCTCCCAATCGGTGTTGAGCAGAGGTGAGACAGTGGTCATATCCTTCATAGAAACTGAAGCACATATCAATGTACAAAATCTTTCCCTTTTGATAACAGGGTGCTTTCCCCAAGAAAAAATGGCTACAGCTCAGCACAGCCTTTTCACAGCCATTGTTGAATGGAAAACACACAGCTATTAATGGCTTTTATTTTATTTAACAAAACTCTTTCCTTGGGCTTCAGGTCATTTCAGCAACAGCATCTGCTAATCTCAGTTTGACAAAGAGCTTGTTATGCATTTGATGGTATGAATCGAAGTGATGGAAGGTTTATCTTAGGCAAATATCCATTACTATCACTTAAAGAATAAGTATGAAAGAGCTTGGGGACAATTGGTGATATAAAAATTGGCACATTGTCTGAGGATTTCAAAAAGAAAAAATCAGAATAGATAGTGGCTTCCAGAGAGAGAGATTTCAAGAGTTTGTAATTCAGTAAGTACCATATATTTTTATTTTTAGATTATTAAATGCTTGCTTTGAACAATGACTCTTCTTTCCATTTAAATATATTTAATTTAGTAGTTACAGTTAAGGACTGAAGTGTTGTTAAATCCACAATAATTCAGAGCAGGGCTGTCTTTGTGGCTCTCCCTCTTCTGTGGCGTAGCATCCCTGTCAAGACAAAACAGGTGCCCACTATCTGCAGTTCCCAGAAACAGATGAAGTCATTTTTGTTCTGACTGGCTTGGTATTCCCACCTGGATGAATGGGTCTCTGTCACAGGTCTGCTTTGTTTGTGTGTTTGTTTTCTGCACTACATTTAACTGGGAATGAGCTGGAGATGGGCTTTTGCTGGTATCTTGTACATCACCTTGAGATGTGTGTTTGAAAGGCAATCAATCTATCAAGCATTATTTTTACGTGCTTCACTTTTATTTTCTTCTTTGCTCCCTTGGAAGGTGGCTAAGAGGACATTGGATGTGGCCACCACCCATTTCTTCTTTAACAGAGGGAATCGGTTCGTTCCAGCTACTCTAAAGGTCTTTAACGCCAAAGTAGCCCCAAAACTTCTTTACGACATTCCATTATGGATTACTGCAGTTAACCAATCGTTGGAATGCATCCAATCCAATTTTCTGAGGAAAATCCTGGGCCTTACTGAACACTCTTACTGGTTGTTGGGCAGAATAAATGGAGATTTTGTGATAACCAAATACCAACCCCATTCCTTCAGGAAATCCCTCCTACAGGATGTACATTTGTCTCCTCTGGATATTATTAAATGGGCCTTAAAGCAAGGGCAGGAAATGTGACCCTCTAGCCCTCTTTGGGACTCTCCCTAGGCCACACACCACACTGTCCCTGGCCCTACCCTCAAGTACTTTTGTCTGGCTTGAAGGCACCTGGCTTGAATGTTTGTGTATGTGTGTGAGAGACTGTGTGTTAGTGTGTGTTAAAACCTCTGGTTTTTGCTTCGCAGGAATGCAGACTATTGTACACAGGTAAAAGTCACACCTCTTTGGCACGTGGCCCCCAGAAGGTGATCTACAATGGAATGTGGCCCTGGGGCTGTAAAAGGTGCCCCACTATTGCGTTAAAGCAGAGCTTTCCAAACTGTGTGTCGTGATATGTTAGTGTGCTGACTGCAGTGTGTAGGTGTGTCCTGCAAACACTCCCTGCACTCCTCCCGGGGCTGGAAAGGGGTTAGTTTAGCCTCCAGTTTGCTAGTAAAACTGAATTTCTGTGTCACAAAATGATGCATGTCTAAAAAGTGTGTCACCGACATGAAATGTTTGGAACGCTCTGCCTTAAAGACTTGGAGGTTCCACTCTGCTTTTAACCAAATAAAGTTGCTCATTTATCATTTTAACAGCCACTCTCCTAAGTGGATTTTAAAACTAATAAATTCTGTATGCAGGATCGGAGCGAAGGGAGGGCATAGATTGAAGTTTAACAGAAGATATGAGAAAAGTTTGCTTTGGAACACATAGGGTGGTGCTAATTGTTACAATATTCTCAGAAGGCTTTTAACAGCAAGACCATGGGTAATCTGTTCCAAATACTGAAAGAGCTACAGTATTCAAATGCTGGAATACTGTATTCACATCGCTGGTGCTGAAATGAGTGAAATATGTTGTTACTCAGGGTACAGATGGCCTCCCATTTCTACGCCAAATTAGTGATAGTTTTTCTCCACCCTTTAACATCTGCCCCGAGTTTATAAATTGTTGCATTGTAGTTAACTTCCTTAATTAGAGGAAAGACAAAGTATAATTTGAAAGCACAGCTAGAATTCATTTTCTAAACTGTACCACCAGGGAGAGATTTCCAAGTTTTATGCTGGGGGGTGGTGAAGCCTACCTGCAGATGCATGTTTGTATTTAATTTAAAGTTTCTGATTCTGCTTCAAAAGTCACACACCCATTGAGACTGCGTCATCCAGGAAGTCCATTGGCAGCTGCTGAACTTGCCATCCGGAAGGCTTTCCACGACATGTGGTAGTTACTAACCCAGGACTTCACGGAATAGGCATCCCTAGTTCCAAAGTTCTCTTCATCCAGATTTTATGCTCTGATTCTGGATTTCTGAATTACACGGTCTTTCTATGGTGTGGAATAACTGATGCATTAGACAGGTTCTTCCTTCTTGTGCTTTCATCTCTGGATTGTGTGCAATGCACCATGTTGGCACAGTTTGCCACCGTTTCCGGTTCCTGAAGCTCATTTGTATCTGCCCTGCGTTTCCAGGCTATATACATTAGCAAAACTCTGCAGAAAGACAGTCTTAATTTGGGATCCACAGGGATACCTGGCCTTATCCTGAAAGGGTCTTGATCTGTTGTGCATTCTTCACATGAACATGCTAGAAAATGTGTCTGGGTGCTCTGTTACCTCTTCCTTTATTCCTCAAGAACTCACTAAGCTTATCTAGAGTAGGAGAACGGGGAAGAGCTGAAGAAAGTAGTCGGTTCTCCCAGGTCCTGACATACAAGTTCAAGCATCTCTGGCAGAAAGCTGATGCTACCCGTTTGCACCAGAGAAATCTCTCAGCATATCTACTTTGAGCTGACTAAGACAAAGAAGGGCCAGAGCCATCAGACCAGTGGCATGAGAGAACAGAGGTTTTGGAACTCGACTAGATCCAAAGCCCATTAGATCCTCTTGAACCAGGAACCCTAGAACCAGGAAATCTGGCACCTGTACCTTCAGAACTTACACCCCTGGTGAATGGTACGCTCTACAGAGGCGAACCCTACAGCTTATAGGTCCAGACAAGAAGCCTTGTAGGAATTGTCGGAAAACTGTTAGGCTCCAAGCCAGAGGCTGTCCCTTTAAGGTCTTCCAAGAAAGGCATGGAGCCTGAGAGAAGTGATCTGGCTGTGAACGTATGAAATTGACACGAATCCATACCTTTCCAATATCCCTAATTTTGAAATGATTGTAAACGTCAAGCTCCCCACAATGTGGCCCCTGCTAGATGTTTTTGGACTACATTTCCCATCATCCCTGAACACTGGCCATGCTGGTTGAGGCTGACAGGAGTTGTAGTCCAAAACATATAGAAGGTGCCTGGTTTGGGGGGAGTTGGTATGTATCACCATTTTCATGTTGAATTTTACAGTTGTGCAAGTTTTGTTTACAAGTGTGTAGGGGTGCATGTACACACTGCACACGTTCAGATTACATCTCCCATGCCAGATATCTAATAAAGGAACAAAATGGGGTAAATGGTCTCGAAACTATTTTGTTATCATCACCACAGGATCTAAACTACTTGCTAATACCTGGGAAATCCTAGTGTTATTCTGATCTCATTCTCACTGGGAAGATAAAGCTGCCTATGGGCTACACCACCTGACATGGCTGGGTCCTACCCTATTCAGAAAACCCCTTCCATGTAGTAAAATAGATGCCAGAGGAAGGGTGCTTTAGCCTTCTCCCTGATACACTAGATTTCTATATACAAGGACTTACATGGACGATCATGCCGTAATAGGAGCCCTCACCTGCAGTCTGAGGCAGTAGATCCCAGACACAATTTTGCCAATCCTATAAGAGGGGGAAATATTTTGTTAGCGCATTTCTTACATGTTGCCTGATGTCAACATGTTGCGATGGAAAATATGCACAACATAATCTGGCAGTTAATTTTTCTTAATTATGTCCAAGAAAAAGTCTGGACTGCTCGTATGGTTCAGTATTTTGTGTGTGTGCGTGTGTGTGTGTGTGTGTGTGTGTGTGTGTGTGTCTGCTGTGATATTAATTATCACAGCAGCTTGGTTTCTTGAGCCATTCATGTCTGTTAGCTTGGAAGTAGATTAACTGCCCAGACTTAAATCTGGCTATGCCATTACTGTACTGTTGCACAGCCATGGGGTGAAAACCCTTATATGGTACTGCACTGCCCTCCACTGGAATTCCATGGGGAGGGGGAAGATGCAACATCCATCTTTAAAATCAGACTTGGACGTTCCCTTATTGTTGCTGCAATGCTGCAACAAGAAAAATACTTCAGGGAATAGAGTTCTTATTTTGTGTAGGGCCCCCACCTTATCTGTTGTGATTCAAGCCTCTGTTTACCACAAGTGGTGGAATAGGATTGGATGCAAAACTGCCGTGTGTGTTTAATTTATGGCTGCTTTCCAGTTCGCCCCACATATTTCCCCCCCTCTCCTTAAGAATATCATGAAGAAGAGCTGATTCAAGTGCACACAAGTGTTTGGGGTTGTAGCTCAGTGACAGAGCATTTGCTTTTCCTGAAGAAGGCCCTGGTTCAATCCTTAGCATCTCTAGGTAGTGCCAGGAGAGACCCACATAAACATTTGAAATCCTGAAGAACCACTATTGGTCAGGGTAGACAAAACTGAATCCCCGCCAAAGTGCAAGTAGCTAAATAGGTACCACTCTGGCGGGAAGGTAAACGGCATTTCCGTGTGCTGCTCTGGTTCGCCAGAAGCAGCTCAGTCATGCTGGCCGCATGACCTGGAAGCTGTACGCTGGCTCCCTTGGCCAATAAAGCGAGATGAGCGCCGCAACCCCAGAGTCGGCCACGACTGGACTTAATGGTCAGGGGTCCCTTTACCTTTACCTTAGACAAAATTGAGGTAGTCAGACCAATGGTCTGATTTAACATAAGGCTCCTTCCTAGGTTCCTGTGGAACCTAGAAACAGACCTTCTCATTAGTGACATCCATCATCCGAACACGTACCTTCCATGTGTCCTGATTTTCCAGGGACGGTCCAAGAATTATGAAAGCCATCCCGGCATCTGATTTGATCCCGGAATGTCCCTATGTGTGCCACCAATGTCGATCACAGGGAGGAGGATGAGCCAGAGCTTGTCCCAATTGGTGGTGGTGGCAGGGCTGAGAGGGAGTATCCCATTGTCTCTCTATGGCCTCTCCCTGGCCATTGCCCCCAACCTCATTTGGGCAGGTTATAACAGCTGCTGGGGAGCAGTTGAAGAGGAGGAGAAGCTGCTGCCACTGGCGTCCAGCCCTGCATGATGAGCTAGCTCTGGGCAGGAAGATAAGGAAAGCAGAGTCTTGAATTTATTTACACACACACACACACACACACACACACATTTGTGTGCCTGTGTCTAATCTTCCCCCTTTCTAAAATGCTATTTATTGGTGTTTGTTTTCCTTTTTGTAAATCTACCAAAGAATCAAATCAAAATCAGGTTTAAGGGGTTTTCTCAAAATAGTGGAGGGGGCATGTGCTGTGATGAGTTGGTGGTGGCACTCGTCCTTCTTCTGACAGGAAATACTTGGGGGCATTGACAAAAATGGGGTGACGATGAACATCAATTTTGGGAGCTGAGAAATGTCCCTATTTTCATCTAAGGAATGTTGGAAGGTATGTGAACACTCTTCCTCAGGTAATTTATGAAGTGGAAACGATAATAACTTTTGACCACCTCTTAAATGCTTACACACTTACCCAACGTTTTCTGAGTTCTGTCTCTTAATTTTGGTTTTGTGCACTGCTCAGTTTTATTGTTGATTTTATCTTGTTTTATCTGGTTGTTTTTTAAAAATAATAATAATAATCTTGAATTGTTGAATTGTTGCATTTTTATTGTAAAGTGGTTTGTTGTATATAGTGAGCCCCCCCCCCAATAAATAAACCTGTATGGTTAAACCACGGAGCCTAGGACTTGCCGATCAGAAGGTCGGCGGTTTGAATCCCTGCGACGGGTGAGCTCCCATTGCTCGGTCCCTGCTCCTGCCAACCTAGCAGTTTGAAAGCACACCAAAGTGCAAGTAGATAAATAGGTACCGCTCCGGCGGGAAGGTAAACGGGGTAAATGGTGTTTCCGTGCACTGCTCTGGTTCGCCAGAAGCAGCTTAGTCATGCTGGCCAACCCCAGAGTCGGTCATGACTGGACCTAATGGTCAGGGGTCCCTTTACCTTTACCTTTATGGTGCTATTCTAATGAATGGATAGTCCCACTTCAACTATTCACACAGGTGACATGCAATTTAAAATCTTTAAATATATATATTTTTTAAATCAACCATAGAAAGTTTGCTCATCTACCTCTCTGACCTGCTTCTTCTCCTTTTCCTTATCCTGACCGAGGAACAATTCATTGGCAGACTTTTCAATTGAACTGCCTGAGATGGCATATTCTCTGCACGAGGACAGTTATCACAGTTTTGGTAGGCCCTAGGAATCCAACAATCTGATCAGGCAATTATGCTTTGATCATCATTCTGCAATCTACAATTTCATTTCCCTTAATGGGAACAGGGAATCCACAGCAGGCGCCATATAAACGGCAGTTGCAATTGTTGTCCTTCAGCATTACGTATCCAAGCGCAAAATTTGAGCCTTCGCTAGGAGGGGACAGGGGAATCTATCAAAGAGAGATGCGACTCTACTCAGAAATGTTTTTTCCTGGCTCTTTCCTCCTGAAATGTTTCAGAAGGCACTGTGGAAAATTAATTTTTGCGCAGCAGGTGCTGCTCTTCTGTCTGGGTGTCTATCAAGGTTCCCATCTATTGTGCTCCTCCATTATTTGTCTATTTCATTAACAAAAGGGAAATAGATTATGTTGCTACAGCAACAGCTTGCCTTCCATGGAACAAAGCCTTCATTGGAAGTGGAAGTGGGATTTAAGTTAAAAGATGACATTTACCTTACTGCAGGGAAACGGACAACGCAAGGTCCTCTGCTTGAACGGAGCTCTACAAAAACATCAGAGAAAATGTTCTCGGAGGCAGAAAAGGCTAGTGAGTTACGTAGTGACAGCAGGCCTGTGCAGTGAGCCTCCAGGTCCAATGCATGGGGGATTCATCAACATGGTTCATTAGTAACCTCACCAAGCTATGAAAGTGTGACATCAGATGCAAATGTCCCTGATGATGAAGGTAAAGGGGAGGGGAACCCACTAAGGAAATGGAGTGGGAAATTGTATATCCCCCAAGAGTATCAATTCAATAGATACTGTACATGTTCTCTTGAAATGTGTCACCCCCTCCCACATACTCAAACCATTGTAGTAATTACCCAAACCACCGTACTAATTACTGTTGAAAAGCAACTTCTCTATGAATTCCTACAGTTGTTTAACATGAGCCTAGGAACGGAGCCTAGGGACGCGGGTGGCGCTGTGGGTAAAACCTCAGCGCCTAGGACTTGCTGATTGTATGGTCGGCGGTTCGAATCCCCGTGGCGGGGTGCGCTCCCGTTGCTCGGTCCCAGTGCCTGCCAACCTAGCAGTTCGAAAGCACCCCCGGGTGCAAGTAGATAAATAGGTACCGCTTACTAGCGGGAAGGTAAACAGCGTTTCCGTGTGCGGCTCTGGCTCGCCAGAGCAGCTTCGTCACACTGGCCACGTGACCCGGAAGTGTCTGCAGACAGTCTGCAGCCTATAGAGTGAGATGAGCGCACAACCCTAGAGTCTGTCAAGACTGGACCGTACGGGCAGGGGTACCTTTACCTTTTTAGGAACAGACAAATCAATCCATTTCTGGCCCGTCTTGACAATTTTTATAGATACCCATTCTGTTCTGTTTCTGCATTAATCTCCTTAATTTGTTTTAAGAAAACCCATCTCAAAATAGGTATTTGAAACTAACTCTCTCTCTCTCTCTCTCTCTCTCTCTCTCACACACACACACACACACACATACCTGTTTAAATGTGTACTGGGATATATTCAAACTGCCAAGAACTGTGTCACATTGTTATGATATTTGGAAGAAGTAAAATACCTAGTGAACAGCTAAGCTTCACATTGCACTGAGAGATGGATATCAGGTCATTTCATATAGGAATTTTCAAAGGCAGAACATTCCTTACATGAGCCTTTGAATTTGTGAAGGGCAACCTCCATCTTGATTCAGAACTAGGTTGGAATCGGCTCTCTCTGATAAATCTTGGGAATTCTGCAAAATTGCCATATGCATCCTTATGGGCTAAGAACATACGTCTTATTCTATCGCCGCCGCCCCCATGCTCCCCACTTCCAAAGCCAGGTTTAAAACAAAAACAAAAAAGGAAGAGTTTTAGATCTGGATGGAGGGGGAAGTAAGAAACAATCAAGAGAATTCAACCAAAAAGATATGCTCATCGAAGAAAAGGTTGCTTGGTTCAGACTGCTCTAAGCACCTAGTTTCAAAATGATTAATGAGAGGAAAAAAGTTAATGTTAAAGACAGAATTTCTTCGCTTCTACCCACAACTTCTGCACTTGCACTGCAGCTGACTTTGTAGTTGAAATAACTGCGCAATGATCAGCCACAGTTTCAACAGATGAGAATTTCATCTGAGAGTAAAGGGCTTATATTAAAAAATTGTTTGCATAAAATCTGCAAAGCAGCCTGATCTAGTGTAGCACCTTATTTTACATTTCAAACTGGAAAAGAATTTCTTGATGGAATGGCACTTAGTTTGTAAAACAAATGAGAATTATAACTTGTTGGACGCATTTGCATCCTGAACTGGGCATAAGTTATAGCACGATCCATATCATTGCTAGTCAGAAGTAAGTCCCATTGAATTAAATTGGCCTTACTTTCAGGTAAGTGGGATTAGGATTGTAGCTTTAGACATGTCTATTAACTTCAGTGGGCCTGCCATTTACCTCACAATTGTTGTCTATAGTTGGTATAATCCTGTCTTTCTGTCTGATCTGCATTATGGATGGTGTAATGTCTAAAAATCAGAGAGCAGAAGATGTAAGATCTGTGAGTTCAATGAGACTTACTCTCTACTAAGCTTGTTTAGGTCTGAATCCTGAATGAGTCCCACAATCTATTCAAACCCAAGTTCATCTTTTTTTCTCCCTGTTACATGAGGGATAGTTTGGAATAAGGCCCAAACTAAATGAAGGTCTCTGAATGTGAATAGTCTTTCGTTTCAAAATAAATAAATCAGCTCTATGCTTTCAGAATAACATGCACAGCTACCAATCTCCATTTTCCTACTAGCTGGGGAGAAACTGCAAGTCGTGAAATTAGAAAAGCCACCAAAGTTACAAAGTTCTGTGCATGCGATAATTGAACTGGTTATGAAGAGAACTGTGAAGGGAGCTCACAGGAGAAGTGGAGAATGCAACGCTCAACAGAACAGAAGCAGCAAGAGGGAAGGAGCTGGGCTTTTCTAGGCCAATGAGACGCTGAGGGGGACGGGAAGCCAGATAATGAGAGTGGATGCAAAATTAGAGAATGGCTTTTCAATAAGATCCATTTTAAACGCATATAGGAAATTGTGACAAGAAATGACCCGAGCTGAAGAATACTAAATCTTTAGATTGGGGGAAGCCAACGTGGTAACCTCCATACGTTGTTCAACTCCAATTCCCATCATCCCTGATCACTGGCCGGGTAAATGCTTTTAAAAATAGATAAGTAAGTGAACAAAGTGTGCAGGTCTCCACATGGAAAGCTTATATCAAACATTGCTTCAGCACCTTTTTGAAGCAAGAGGAAGAACAAGCAAGTAGTATGTCTTCTGCGTGGAGAAGACAGAGAAATGATATTGGGTAACGGAGAGAAGGCAGAACTGCTGAAAGCCTACTTTCCCTCTGACTTGGACTACAATTCCCATCATTCTTAGCCAACATAGTCAATGGTCCAGGATGATGGACATTGTAGTCCAAAACATCTAGAGAGCACCCCATTAGCTACCACTGATTTACCCGAAGAGCAAGGATGCCTCCATTACTCCTTCCCATGCCAAGCCTTGCAGTAAACATCAAGGTCTTTGTCTCAAAGTCTGACATTTTTTAGAATATTCCACATATATCTTAGTGAATTCAGTTGGAAAGCAAGCAATTGTCCTGTTTAGGATTCCGCGTGAGAGACCCCACATCACCCCAAGATGAAACTTGCTGTTGGGTCATTCCTTACAACAAACTGAGAACTCTAAAGGCTATAAAAATAATAATCACAAATTCATGGCAGCCCAAAAAAGGTCACTAGGGAAATAAATATTATTTTTCAAGGCATTAGCAAAGAAGCTATCTATAGGGAGCATAACAGCAGTTGGCAACTACATCAAATATCCCCGTTGTGGTATATCTTTATCCATTATTAAATAACATGATTTCTCTATCATTTAAATCTATCTCTTTCAAAGCACAGCTCCCTCACTGAATTTGTTTTTACATAAGACTTCATCTGCTGTTTCAACTCAGAGCTCAGAGTCACATCTGTAATTTCCTTCCTCCCACCTCATTTTTATCTACAAGCCTGGTTCTGTATATAAGATAAATATATCATTATAGACTTCATGAATAAACGCAGCTCCCTAAAGTGCATCTTCAAATTTTGTTTTCAGCATTCGTTTCCCCCCAAAAAGTTTACAATAAAACAAAATGGGGAATTTGCCTGGAAAGTGCTGGAGAAAACCTACACTCTAAACACTTCTACTACAATAGAAAAATGTTTCTTAAAAAAATCAATGACACTGCCCTTCCCAGTTGGATATGAAGACCACATTAAACAAACAAACAAAAATTCCTGTGCTATCTCAAGGATCTTAGCACACAAGCTGTGATCTGCTGACCCCTGCAAGCAGGTCATGAAGTGCCACTCAGCAAAAACCAAGCGTTTACAAAGTGCTGTGCTATTGAGCAACTTCTTCAAAACCACTGTCTTGAACTCTGCATTTCACATGTATGTTCGGACTTCTGTGCGGCTCAAGCCCTGCATCAGGCAAGGGAATACAGCAAAGAGTGGATCTTCGTTGCCACAATAAATGTAACCTTTGTAGCTGGGATTTTCGCCAACTCACAAAACACTGTGTTCTGATGTTGTTTAGGGACATATAATGCTGTCGGAACAAATCTTATTTGCACTTCTCGGTGAATGTTATGGTTTTACCAAGGTAAAGGTAAAGGGACCCCTGACCATTAGGTCCAGTTGTGGCCGACTCTGGGGTTGCGGCACTCAGCTCGCTCTATAGGGCGAGTACAGCTTCCGGGTCATGTGGCCAGCATGACTAAGCCGCTTCTGGCAAACCAGAGCAGCGCACGGAAATGCAGTTTACCTTCCCGCCGGAGTGGTACCTATTTATCTACTTGCACTTTGACGTGCTTTCGAACTGCTAGGTTGGCAGGAGCAGGGACCGAGCAATGGGAGCTCACCCCGTCGCGGGGATTCGAACCGCCGACCTTCTGATCGGCAAGTCCTAGGCTCTGTGGTTTAACCCACAGCGCCACCCGCGTCCCATATGGTTTTACCATATGGTTTTACCAAAGGGCAAAGCAAAAGGTCGCTAGTGCAAGACCCACTGAAATGAATGGAGTTTGTGCTAGAGAATTCTGGAGCGGCTCACGTTCATTTCAAAGGGGCTTGCCTAGGAAAACTTGCTTATTTATTTATTGCATTGGTATCCCCCGTTGTTTCTCCAAGGACCTCAAGGTGGCGTACATGGCTTCCCCACTCTTCATTTAATCCTCACAGCAATCCAGTGAGGTAGGTTAGGGTGAGAGGCAGAGACTGGCCTAAGGTCACCCGGTGAGCTTCACAGCCGAGTGGGGATTAGAACTCGGATCTTCCAGTTTCTAGTCCAACATTCTAACCACTACACCACACTGGCTCTTCTTCTGGGTTGATTGGGCCTGGAATGTATCTCAGGATTCAGAGGAATGCAAACTTTAAAAGGCAGCTGTGTTTCAGTTCACATGTTGTTTCACAAAATGTGAATTAGGAAGGCTCGGCTTAAAATCTGAACAAAACAAATTTCTCCTATGTCCCTAACCGGACGTCAATATTGAAAGTGCAAAGTTGGAATTGCGTGTTCTTCTGGTTGCAAAATAAAGAATGCGCAGAATGTTAGCAAACCTCAAGTCAGACAATATAATTTTTGCCTTTCATTCAGAATTAAATAATCAGTTGAGAACTTGTGTACAGTTTAGACTGCACTGAAATCATTAATAAGAATTCCTACCAAACATTAGTATGCATGGATATCAAAGGGGTAAAATGGCTGAGTCTGGCATATTTCCCTTCTAACAGGGAAATAGTTGCATGCAACTGATCATAGTTCAAACAACTTCGAAAAATAATCTTTAATATTTAAAGGAAAATGCTAGTCAGAGGTTCCATAACTTCAGTAGATCTTTGTCATGTATTATTTACCTTTTGGAGGCATAAAGAGCTGCACTCCAACAAAAATTGTAAGGATGGCTATCAAAGTAAACCTTCGATAACGCTGGGAATAGAACAAAATGAATTTTCAAGACAGGGCATCTTAATGAAGGATGCGATTCATAGATGTTAACAGTAGATATTTAGAAAACTATGGTTTGTCTTAGTTTCTGTGTTATATATATAAACAGCACAATCAGTGGTTATTATATGTGATATTCACATCATATAACACAGAATGAGAATAATTTATGTGAATACCTTGCAGTTTTCCATTGCCTAAAGTTTTGAACCAGCTGCCCAGCTTTCCTTAAATAATAACAATTCTTCTTCATCTGCGGGGAGGCTGAACTCTGGCTCCAGTCCTATACAGTCATACCTTGGTTTTCAAACAACTTAGTTCTCAAACAAATTGGCTCCCGAACGCCACAAACCCAGAAGTGACTGTTCCAGTTTGCGAACTATTTTTGGAAGCCGAATATCCGATGGGGCTTCCGATTGGCTGCAGGAGCTTCCTGCAGCCAATCAGAAGCCGTGCTTTGGTTTCCGAATGTTTTGGAATGTTTTGGAATGTTTTGGAATAACAGACTTATGGAATGGATTCCGTTCAACTTCCAAGGTGTGACTGTATTCATTTACCTGGGAGTAAGTCTCCTTGAATTCAGTTAGGCACACTTCTGAACAGACATGTATAGGATCGAACTGTCAAGCAAGGAAAGAATGAGAGGAAGACACTTTGAAGTAGCATTTATACTAGAGATGGGGAGCTTGTGGCCTTCCTTCCTGACCACTGACCATACTAGCTGTGACTAATGGGAACTGGTGGCCAACAATGTCTGTAGGGCCAGAGGGTCCCCACTCATGACTTATACCCGTTGGTCTTTTTGACGAGCATTTATATCCAAAGGTCCTGTTGAGCACCACAATATGGAAAAGTAATTCTTTTCCTTGTGTATTCCTGATTAAACCCAGACACGTAGCTATGCTAAATGAGGAAGTAAAGGAAAATAACAGACAAAATGGGGGGGGGGACAGTATCTAAGGCTAAGCACGGCCTCATGCAACATTTCTAACAGAATATAAGCTTTTCTGAGAAAGCTTTCTACATGGCACCCATTGACTGAAATTTGAAAATGCCTCCTAAAAGGGATAGCACACCCTCCAACATTTCTCCGATGAAAACAGGGACATTGTATTCCATAATATTACAGTATTCATAATAATTTTATTATTTATACTCCGCCCATCTGAATAGGTTGCCCCAGCCACTCTGGGCAGCTTCCAACACATATAAAAACATAATAAAAGATTAAACACTTTTTTTAAATAAAACACTTCCCTGTACAGGGCTTCCTTCATGTGTCTTCTAAACTCCTTACCCTCAAACATTTCTCCAATGGAAATAGGGACATCCTAAGGAAAAGCGGGACGTTCTGGGATCAAATCAGAAACTGGGATAGCTTCTGTAAATCCAGGACTGCCCCTGGAAAATAGGG
Source organism: Podarcis erhardii (assembly GCF_964252035.2). Taxonomy (NCBI): domain Eukaryota; kingdom Metazoa; phylum Chordata; class Lepidosauria; order Squamata; family Lacertidae; genus Podarcis; species Podarcis erhardii. Next base: position 70,023,446 of record NC_138510.1, read on the forward strand.
ACACTTGTAGGGTTTGGAATAGTTCAGTCTTTGGCAAGTGCATTGTTGAACAATCCATATTCCATGAAATCACCCAGAGTACTTTGGCGGTGCAGCCATTGCCTTTTGGCCTGAGTCAAAACTGAATTCATCTGCAGCTGAACATATTAACCACTAGGAAAGAATCCATTCTAGGCCAGTTGGCTGGCTGCTGTGGGTTGTGTGTATAAGCTTTTCAGGATCCCCTCTGGTCATCCCTTAGAGTATTTAGGCCAGATGATTTTATTAGAAATATTGCAACAATACAGTCTGTTTAAGTGTCTCCTGCTGTTAGACCTGGGATCCAGCCCAACACAATACTCTGAAGCATCCTGCATCCAAAGAAAAGTGAGGAATAAGCAGGTTCACAGTTAGCAACCAAGGGATTCACATCAAATAATCCAATACTGCCTGAATAGGGAGAGGGGGTTTTCAGTTAGCCTGCCTAGGATGCCCTTAAACCCCTGTAAGGATGTGGCCAACCAGGCACTTTGATCAAGATACTTCAGTGAGAATACATACAACCTCACAAGATAAACCAACAGCACCCTAGAGGCCTAGTGGTTCTTCCAGCTTTCTGATGCTTAAAAATATATATAGCATATATATAGCAGGATGGGTTCTTCTGTTGCATGGGCAAAATTGCTAAGGATGGTTGCATATTTCTAGCATTATAGTTCTAAGATACGTTCAGTTGAAAAGAAATGTTTTACCACCATGTCCCTACATGCAAACCTGTGGCAGGAGCTAGAAGAAGGGCTACCTTGGCAGTGACCAACAGTGCCAAGTGAGGTCTGCTGATGTTATTCGCCCACAGCCAGAAAGGAGATTCAGGATACACAGCATGGGATGTAAAGGTTATATTCATTATTATAGTGGGGTAGGAAAACTGGAAGGGCAGATCGTGAAGCTGAGGCTCCAATACTTTGGCCACCTCATGAGAAGAGAAGACTCCCTGGGAAAGACCCTGATGTTGGGAAAGATTGTGGGCACAAGGAGAAGGGGATGACAGAGGACGAGATGGTTGGACAGTGTTCTCGAAACTACCAGCATGAGTTTGACCAAAGTGCAGTAGAGGCAGTAGAAGGCAGGAGTGCCTGGTGTGCTCTGGTCTGTTTAGTCTAAACGACTAAACAACAACAGGAATACTGGGAAAAAAGAATTCACATCTGGCAACTGTTGCCAGTGCTGCAATGCCAACCATTTTTTTTGTTTCATATAGTTCATAGGTAGATGAGTCTAAAAATCTTGGGACACAAGTTTTCATGGCCCTCTAGCGGCCAAATGAAGGCTCATGTACCAGAAATAAAGTATTTGGCATTAACTCTGGAAACATACACTCAATTCTGACCAAACTAAGTCTCCTGCTGTACATTTTGCTCTAGGAGGATACGTTTGGTCAGAATCAAGTATACGTTTCCAGAGTTAATGCTGAGTTGGCGCTAAATACATTACTTCTGGTAAATGAGCCACCACTGCTGCAAGAGGGTCATGAAAATTAGTGTCCTGGGCTTTTTAGATTTGTCTACCCATGTACTGTCTGAAACCAAAGGGGCTCATTGGTTGCCAGATGTGAAATATATTGGCATTATTTTCAGCTCTCCTATTGCCTTATGTAGAACAAGAAGATTTGCAATCAGTTAAACTGAAAGTGTGGGGTGCTGGAATCTGGATAAGTCAGGTAGAGGCACATACTACCAGTCCCAAGCCCCACAGACGATTGGAAGCAGAATAATCCTTCCTTCACTAAGGGAACTATGGGGATACAGTAAGTGTCAAGCATATGCAAAACAACAACAACCCATACTTCATCCAGCACAGGGTAAACATGCCATGCTCCAAAAAATGCACATGCCAGGAATACACCAAGCAATGGAAGGTGGTTGGAAATCCTTGAACAAGACTCCCATTGACAGGCCTCCTTAGTTGAAATAGGCTCTTAGTGAACTGAATTTTGCAATGCAGTTCTCCAACCAAGTAATGTGTAAAAAAATGGTGCATTAAAATGCACGTATTGGTGAAAACAACACACAAACAAAGGCATTCTGTACATTTTGCAAAATGTGAGTATTAGGCAAAAAGGAATGCAAATTTGCCTATTCAGAGAATTTTGCACTAAAGTGCTGATGAATTTTCATGAGGACGTTTTAAAAAAGTCAAGCTGATGTCAAAATATGGAGAAATGAACTGAAGATTTGGAAAATGTGAAACTCAGAGAAACCAACATAGACAGATTTACTCATCCCTACCCATCACATTCCTCAAATGATCCCCACCTTACACCGTTATGCTCTGTGTGTCATTTCCAGCTACGAGTTTGGCTGGCCAAATAGCATAGCCCGCATCTGAGACATGCAGCTATTTCATTTGCTTACAGGCCTGCTACCTAGGTTGTCTATCCATTCAGGAGACTATTAACCTTGTTCATGCTAACAGACCTGGAAGATTTGTGGCCAAGCAGAGATGGAAACTTGGAAGACCTGAAAATTCCACAGGGTACAGGATACGACAGTACCCCCCAGTTCTCAGCAAACACACCCAGAAATAGAATGCTTGAAATGGTATTAGACAGGGACAGAAAAGGGGGGCAATCTCAAAATATACGCCAGTTTAGACAGTTTCAGACTAATTGTACACATCTTGTGCTTTTTGAACATTTTACCTCTTTAAAAACAAGCCCAAGCTAAAAGAATTGTTTTATTGGTTGCAAAGGAAAATTCACCCTCACATATGGAAACCGTTAGAATGACGATATAGCATAAGTTTATTGTTACAAGAGTAGCCATGCTGCAGACTGAATGAGGTTTGTTTGTTTTTTAATTCGAGCAAAGAAAATTCTCAAGCACGGAACGCCAAACTTGTTGGTCAGACATGCATCGCAATCCAGTGCATGCTTACTCAGTAGCAAGCCCTGCTTTGTTCAGTGGGGGTTACTTCTAGGGAGGGGTGAAGAGGATTGACGCCTAAGTGGGTTTACTTTAGGCCTGCAGCCTGCATTAGTTAAACGGGTGTGCTCTCTTTGCTTGTCTTCATCCTGAATGTCGTGCAGTGGGTGGGGTGAATGATTAATGCAAGACAGCGTGTGCAGGAAGAAGCTGAGCAACACAAAGTTTTTGTGCAAACAAGACCGTATCATTAGGGAAAGTGATGTGATACACTCGAGGGGTGACATGTCATTAGTCAGGCAGTTCCTTAATTCCTTAATACATGGTCCTAAAATAACCACCAGAGCTTTCTTGCAGGCAATGGGCACAGTTTGTTTGTTGCAACTAATGATGAAGAAATTAATTATCATGGAATCATAGAATCTTACGAGTTGGAAGGGACCCACGGGTCATCTAGACCAACTCTCCTTCAGAGAGTTGAACATGGTATGAAAGAGGAATTCGTTTTATAAATACAGTGGAATCTCGTGTTACAGACGAGATCCATTCCAGAGGCCCATTTGTAACACGGAACTGACATAAACTGAAGTGCCACGTCTGCACATGCGTGGCACAATTTAGCACTTCTGCGCATGCGCAGAAGCACGTTTTAGCAATTATGCGCATGTGCGAGTGGTGAAACCCGGACGTAACCCATTTCAGTACTTCCGGGTCGTCGCAGGACACGAGACCAAAACACACAACATGAAGCGGACATAACATGAAGTATGGCTGTTACAAAAAAGCAGTTTTGAAAACAGTAGACATTTATCAAAATACAGATAAAATCAACAGTTTCAAAAAATGTACATAATGAAATTACATGTCTAGGTTGCCTATATTAGATTTATACACATGCATACATTATATCAGATACTGTAATTCAAAATAAACTGAGATTGTTGGGTGTGTGTTTTTTAAAGAAAGCAACAATAACACCGACAACCATTGACTAACACACACAAACACATTATACTAAGGGAAACCAGGTGGAATGTATTTGAGGCAAAAGGTCATATCCTGAAGTCAGCAAACATTTTTTTTTAGCCAGATGTAACAAGATTGGTCACACTGGCAAAAGGGCCGTGCGAAACATTTTGGGCTCATGAGCTTCAGCGCTGGGTGTGTAAGCTGGCACCATTAACTCAGAAATTCCATCAGAAAACATGATGTTGTTTTATTAGCAGAAATTCCGCCACATTTCCCTAGTTTGTCAAATGTCATTTCCCCCCTCCTGTTAGAGACAAGCTTTACACATTACCGGCTACTCTTTCAAATTACAAGAACAAATATATCAACTCAACATACTGTTCTCCCATATAATGAAAAATTGATTTCAAGTGAAGAATTCCATACAGGGCTAGAGCAGTAAATTGCCTCCTTAGTGGCTTTTTGCATTCCCCATGAACGTAATTGAATGTCACTCATCCACGTTTGCAGACACGGTCCCATTGACTTTACATGAAGGAAGGAACTTGCAGGGTGCAAGTTCAGGAGTCCACTGTATGGCTTGTGGATTACATGGAGACTGTCCACCCTTTAAAAAGCATTTCAGGGCAGAGGCTTAGCAAGGTCAGGTGGTACCCGTGCAAAAAAAAATTGTCACCCCCCCCACACACATCAACGGCTTGGGGTAGGCTTGGGAGTTGTGGGTGGGCAGTGCGCCGACTGTCACCCCCCTCAGTGATGACACCGGGGTGGTCCGTATCCCCCCACACCCCCTTCCAATGCCTCTGTTTCATGGGTCTGCTTACTTAGCTCTTCACAGTGGGTTTAGATCTATTGATTAGAAGTAGCATCTCTGGAAAGTTGCTGCTGCAAAGGAATTTGAACCTCCCGAGCAGCTAAAACAGAATTACCAGCGGTGTGGTGCATGGCAGGTGTTCTGTCCTTTGACCAAACCTCCTTAAGTGCTGTCTTAGAAGGCTGATGTGGCTAAAATTAGACAGGGTCAGTAGGAGGGCCGTGTTGACTTCACAGAGAACCCCCTTAAGTTTCCCTGCATAATTCAACCACTGTTAAGAGGCAACACCAAAGCCTTTTAAAAAGCAACGACAAGGCCAAGAAAAAGGTGTTGCAACAGGTGTGGTGCAACCAGAACCTGTTTTCTTCTCAATTGCCTCCCATTTGTCCACTAGTGGTCCACAGAACACTATGATCGATGGAAGTATCGACACATATTATGTGCTCAAAGCTTCCTTAGCAGCCTTTCTCATCTCTGCCTTATACCAACTCAGCTGACTGCCACCGACTCTCCAGGGTTCCAGAAGGCCTATTTCCCCACCCTGGCTGGAGATACCAGGGATGAAGCTTGGACCTTCTTCATACAACCCATCATCTCTATCATGGAGCTGCTGCTAAAATGGAGGTGAAATTCAATTGACACTTAAAGGCAAACCCACCCAATTCACATTTTCCAAAACAATACAGAAACTGAGATACAATTATCCCTTCCAAGTTGCACTTCTCTAGATTTTGCAGCTCAGTTCTCCAGCCAAGTAATGTGTGCATAAATACGTATACCAGGGCCAAATGTGCATAAAATGCCTATATTCATGATGATGCAATGTATTTGGGGGAAATTGCCTTGTGAAATGTCTTTATTGGGCAAAATCGCACACACAAAATGTGTATCTGAGGATAAAGTTGCACAAGATTGTTCATTAAATGTGGAGAACTGAACTTAAGAATGGAAAAATGGGAGCCAGAAAGGAACCCAAATTGACCAGTGTGCCCAACTGTAGCTGCAACCCCTCTCAGTCAACGTTAGTAGCCAGAGCTTCTGGCTTCTTCTGCATCCTACTGTGGAGCTCATGGTACCTCAGTTGCTTCTGTTAACTTTTTATACTTCAGCTGAGACCCCAATGGATTCTCAGGCAATTTAGCCTGCTGTTTTTTGCCTTGCACACACGTGTATACACACCGGAGGAGGGACACACAGGCGCAAATGCCAGGCAGATTGGGTCCTCTGCTTAACGTCTCCCGGAGGCCAGCTCTTCTTCTTTAAATCGAGTCTGTCATTTACTCACAGGTCCCCACGGTGTGCAAAGTCCAAGAACAGTCTTTCGAGTCTCCTTCAGAGAAGGAAGTGCTGGAACCTTAGCATTCGCTTGGTAAGCCTCTGTGTATGCATTTAGAGGTTGAAAAACGAATAAATGGAAAGTTGAGAGCAGCAATCAGCACAGCCAGAGTTTGCCCCGAGGCAGCATCCTTGGCAAGAAGGCAGCAAGTGCTAAATGAAACACATTACCAGGCTCATAGGTAAGGAAGCCTATGCGCAGTGCTCCCCTCCACGCTAAACATAAAGAATAAAAAATAGGATATGTTCCAGATTTTCCCTATTAATGTTAGCCGGGCCCTTTTTTTGAAAAATAAAAATGGTGCATTGCTGAATGCTATCCCAAGTGTGTGTACGCGCACACACATATAACAAAACATAGGGTGAAAAGTACATTTTACTAAAATTAATTTTAAAAATTATACGGGGGAGGGGGGGAGATTGGACACCAGTCAGACTGGCAAAAATTTATCCCTCCCTTTCCCCTTTATGCTTAAAGGGTTGTGGAAAACTTGGTTCATTTATGCATGTTTGGTGGGAATGGCCCCATGTTAAAAAAAAACTTCTGGAAGAGAGTATTCTCCACTATATCTGCAATTAAAAGCCAACCTCTTTTTCCAAATCCTGCCTTAGCACTACTGTATTTGGACATAGACCTGGGCTCCACCCTGCACCACCGTGAACCAGCAGCACAATTAGTGATAGCTCAACAATGGATGAACCAGACTGAAATACCCCTCAATATATGGGAAAATGATATCTGGGATACAGCAATGTCTGGGGGTCTCACCAGACACAGGAGGACAATTAAAGGCATAATGATAAGGGGCACCTGCCGAGAAACATGGATTCCTTTCTTTAGCTATGTTATTGACCTAAATCAAGACCTTGTTATACCTACTGCTCAATCATCTCAGTGAAGAGGTTACATTAAGAAATATGTTTGAACACTGAAGCTCATGTCTAAGGTCAATGGATAGCCCAAATACCATTAGCTGTACTGCTGGATAAGTGTTTAATGGTTCTTGTATAATAAAATTTGTTTTTTAAAAAAACTTTTTGAATGTATACATTTTCAATGAATACGAGGAGAAGAAGAAAAAGCCTGACACACAATGCTGTTCGCATTTGGGCTCTCTTTTTTTTATTGAATAGCTTTTGCTAATCGCTAACACTTTCAGCAGGGTTCCTGCTTTGTGGAAGTGAGTGTGAATACCCCTAAATGCGCATTTCTATGAACTCAACACCTGCTAGAAATGCCAGAAACTGCAAATGAAAGTAAATGCTTGTCCTTATTCATTTAGGATATGAAATAGTTAGAACTGCAATGCATCGCCCAGGTGGTTTGGTTAGAGTAGATGGGGTTACTCCAAGGTAAGTAGGCTGCATACTTTCAACATTCACTATTTTATTTTTATTTTTTTAAAAAAAAAATCTTGGCAACAAAGGCCCTCTTAAATGTATCCTGAAACACTTTTGAATTGATAACCTCAAAATGAATGTGCCTCAGCCAGATTGATGTAATTCATTCTGCTTTGAATAGAATAAAATAGTTGAAATCTGGTTCTGTAAAGTGATAGCATGCTGTTAGGACATATTGAAAAGATAAAGCCATTCTTTCTAATGAACTCTTTTAAGTGAAATTGATCTAGAGGACAAAAATATTCAAGTTGCTGGCTGACCTTTTCCGTCCTATAGATGAGGATGTGCATAATGCATTATTCTGCCGGGTATGCATTTCTTATTACACAGTAATAGGGGGCCTCGGTGCTTTACATGTGACCATTAGAAAGATAAGAACATAACCCAGCCTTCATAATGTAATTGAGTGCTTCAAAAATATCTCTAATGATTAATATACCAGACATTATGCAATGCCCCTGCAAGGTAATTTTGGCTTGACACAGAATAATGAATGTTATAGAACTTCGGTAGCGTAAAAGACATTAGGCCCCCGGGCTGCCATTGCCAGTCACGAGCCAATCACAATACACAATGCGGGTGTAGAAAGCTACCTCATTAATATCAGCGAGACTCCAGTTTGTTTACGTAAAGCCACCCAAAGAAAACCCTGTGCTCACGTAATACAAATATTACTTTGGCCAACATTCAGAAGTCCAGGATTCAACTTTTACTCCTGCTGTTTTAAAGTTCTACTGTCCCTGGACCTTCGTACTAGAGTGAAGTCAACACATCAGAGATATCCAGTCTCTGTTTGGCAATTGGGTGGGATGAACATGGGCGCAAAGTTCTGCTGCTCCTGGGAGATCTATATTGCATTCACACTTGAGGTCAAACTGGTCATTCTATACGCCTTGTGTGTGTGCATAAACGTTCACTAGCCTGATAATGCACTAGATCACATGTCACACGCAGCATTGGGAAGACATTGAAACAGCCTTCCCAAGAAAAATGTGTATCTCTAACTGTAATGGGTGATATCCAACTAATTTATTTAAGTGTATGGATATTAATGGATCTGCTTTAAGTAGGACTAACATTGGCTATCACACAATGTCTACAACTACTACCATCGATCAGCACATTGCTTTAGCTTGGGTCATGACGCTGATCCACACAGCATGGCATTCTCCATGTTTCAGCCAAGGAAGGGATCGCTTTTCCATGCAAAAGCGATTAGGAGATAAAGAACTTCACAACTTTTAGAAGACATCTGAAGGCAGCCCTGCATCAGGAAGTTTTATTATGTTTTATATGTGCTGGAAGCAAATCAGATTGGCTGGGGAAACCCAGCCAGATGGGCAGGGTATAAATAATAAAATTATTCATAATAGTTATTATCTTCAGCAGCAACCTCTTGGTTAATGTCCTAGTCCTAAATCCAATGGCTGAAGTGATAAACTGAAGTGCTGAAGCCTCGAATGGGAAGTGTTCGTGTTAACCGACTGATACATCCTCCTCCGTTGAGTAGCTCTGGAAGCAGCTCTGTCCTATTGTCAAAGAAAGTGGGTGGAGACAAAACAATACAGCCCTAAAAGATTTTCAACTTCAAGTGCTATAACTTTAAGTGCTCATAACAGCCTCCATCCTATTGCAGCAAATTCATCATCTTACTTCGAGGACCACAGTGTCATCTGCATGTTTGTCACAGGCAAATACTCTACTCTCTCTTGAGGAAACACAATGTTTTCACAAAGTATTCAGTTTTCAAGTGGTTCTTTTTTCAGAATACTGTACACATTTCATTAGTTGCAAATTGCTGGGGGTCCCCTGCTCCCCAATCACCACCCCGGGATATATATTTTTACTCTTTCTGAGCTCTCTTTGCCAAAATCATACCAGATGGTAACCCTGTCTGCATATTGAAAGTACCATCTACATGATAAATAAGATCCAAATGCCCACACCTGTATTTCACAGTCTACATCTGGAAATAGCTACCATACTGTTGATAGCTTGCGTATTCATCACTGAAATCAGATTCAGAGGCACCCCTTCTGATTCATGCTTTTGACCCAAGTCTAGGGAGACCATTTGTTTAAAGCAGACATTTTATAATACCTAGGAAAACATAATAAATCTTTGGGTGTGTAATAATAAGCAGGGTTGTTGGGTCTTGGTGTGTATATGTGTGTGTTTAGTTTTAGTCCCACACATTATTTGCAAGACATTTTAAAATCAGAATTTTCTGGCTTATTTTCTTCTAGTCTCTTTTGGCATTTTTTATTTTTTTTTTATCTTTTGCTCTGTGACTTGACTTCCTCCCTGCTTTCCCCTCTTCCTTAAATAACACCCAAGGACATAAACTGAGATATAGATAGAAGTGCAAGAAAAGCACGCAAGGGTTAAACCCTAACGAATGGGGATCTTGACTCCCAAAGGCATCCTTTCAAAAGCATAACTATCTTGGGGACTTCAGGACAAGGTCACTTTTGTGTGTTTCTGATATAGGCATTGATTGCTGACTTCTCATTTGACCTTTTGTTATACATGCAATTTGCCATGTTATCTTGGTTAGCTTGCTGCAAATTCAGAAATGAAATAAAAATATGAAACAGAGAAGATACAAGTTTTGAAGTCATTAAAAATAATAAGTTTAAAACCTTTTAAAAACCAACCAAATTTGGGCTCTAAATCCCAGCTAACACAGGAAAGGAGCAGATGAGATCTTTGCCTGCATCCAAGTCTCACACAGCCTAATTGGAAGCTGTCTTGCTCATAAGTAGGTGCTATTGATTTCAATGAAAAGCAGAATGAATCGTGTGCAATTGCAGCCTTAGTGTTCCTCAATGTTATTCTCTGGCTTTACTTTTTGTCGCACCTGCTACTGTTATCATTTGTGGGTGGGTGGGTGGGTGGGTCCATGCAAAAAGAAAAGGATACACATATCTTGATAAAAGTGTTATGTCGGTGCTAAATGACTTCCAGGGGCAGCAAAAAAAGAGCACTGTTGCAAAAAAGCACTGCTGTTGATGATTTAATTTACAGTATATCACTTACTTTCCAAAATAGCTTCTAAATAGTTTTAATTAAGGATTTAAGAGATGCTTTAAAAAAAATGAATAATGAATAGATCCTAGAAGCATGGGCCATGTTCAGCAATGTGTACAAGACTAACCAAAATATCAGAAAACGTTGCTAAATTTCAGAGGGTAAAATGGTCTCTACAGAATCAATTTTGGCACCTTTCACGGTCACGCTCAGAAGAAGGACAGGCTAAAGTAATCATAGATATGAACCTATAAGACAATTTTTATGTTCTCACTGAGTGATTACAGACCTTTCTTCCCAGGACAAATTGAACTGAATGAAGGTCTATTTCTCTGTAGCATCAGGAAAGACACCGAGGTTAATGCACCCACCTACCAAGTGGAAATGCAAGAACATAGTTGGATGTGGAAGTTGGATGTGGAACTGGTCTTCACCTCATGGGTGGAGCAACTGATGACTAGCTCAATCCATCTGATTGTATGTGTACCTTGGTGAGTTCCCACTTATTAAATAGTACTTTGCATCTATTCATTATTAACTTTCTAGATTATACTTCAGTAAAACAGATTAGTAAAGTTATTATTCAGAGAGTTATGTTTCTTGAGGTTACAGACGTAAGGTGATGGAAAATATGGTTGATTTTAGCATGAGGTATTTCCAATTGAAAAAGCCCTTTGAAATACCTGATAGCTAAAGAGTGAGACTAAACATTGTTCCAATAAGTTTACAGTCTAACCATGGTCAAGGGTAAGTTACATCAAAAACCAAGAATGAGAGAACTCAATAGGATAATGAGCTAATACAATTTAAACACCATTCAGATATTGTAAAGAGAAGAAAGAAAGGAGTTGAGTCATGGATAGATAGGTTTTCTGAAGTCGTGGGCCTTAAGAGTCATTTCAAGGATAAGAAATGGAGGATACAGCATTTGCACATGGGAAGATGATTTCAGGCGCTAGAAGAAACGAGTGAATGAGGATGGAGGGTCCCAAAGAGCAGAAATCTTCAGGAGGAACATAATAAGCATAAGAAATAAGAGAGAAATGAGAGTTTAGAAGGGAGAGCTGCATAAAGCTTTGAAGTCAAGGACAAGGAGTCTCTGCTAATATGAAAGAGGATAATATAGACATCAAGAAGCATAGTACGGTCAAAAGTATTAGTATTAGGCTGCAGTCCTAACCACATTCCATTCAATAGGACTTATTTCTGAGTAGATATGGTTAGGATTGCACTTTGTGTGTGCCTACGTGTGGGCGTTTTCTGGGAGGTTTCTTGGCCGTGTCCGGGAGTAAAGTTCACAATTTAAATCACTGTAGATCTCTGGTGCTTTATTGTTTTCATTATCTTTCAGCATTTTATATCCTCTGTATCAGTGGTTAGTGAACTGGAGGCAAGGGGCTAAGGAAGAGGGAAAATGTGTTGTATGTTATAAAATTACAGAAATTTCTCAACAACATGTTAATTAGAACGGATAAGGAGAAAGTGTGGAACTCCTTGAAAAAGGAGGTAAAACCAAACTACACTGCAACTAAGTGCACCTGTGCTCTGAAGTACACCAAACTTTGCTGGGCTGCAACCATGCGATATTATTGTTGAAGAATTAGCTTAGGAATATTGTCTTTGAACTAAGTGGGACTACCTCAAGATTCCTGATGCTAGGAGAAGAACAGCTAATTGATTTTGTATAGGTGTGGCCACAGAACAAGTGCAAAGAACCTTTTGCTGGCAGATGTGTCTGAACTACAATTCCCATCAGCCCCAACAAGCAAGGCCAATGGCTAGGAGTGATGGAAGTTGTAGTTCCCCTCACCTTCAATGGCAGACAACCTGTCAAGGTCTGCAAACATAAATAAACTCTTATTGCAGCTTCATGACAAGAGCAATTGAATTCTTCCATGATTGTTTGTGACACTCCGCCATTACAGCAATTTAGTTTCACTGTGCAGGTGGCTGAGGCAGACCGATAATAACAGCTGCATAGACGTCTCATCAAGCAGTGCCGAGAAGAACATATATCCTACCTTGCGGCTGCTATTATTGCTTTACTTGTTTAGGTATTATACGTAGTGGCAATGCACCCCACCGCCCGCCCAAAAACACCATATTGCTGTCCTTGCATGATCTCAGAGCAAGCATGACAATGTTGTTCGGCGTGTTATTGGCTGACAACAACTAACAGAAACACATGCTGCTACCTGTGTATGCAAAGATATTCCCATTCAAGAGTATGTTGTCTTCTCTGGGTTGCTGTGAACTCCGCTATGTCACTTTCATCTCTTCGGATACTGCAGGCAGCTCAGATCTCCCAGCTCTTCTTTGCATCCATTCATTCCCTTGGATGTTCTATCTTCTTCAAACAACTGGGAAGACTTTGATATTTTCTCAGCTGTACTGAACATGCTCACTCAAAATCCCTCCACTGCTCTGGCCACTTAGCATAGCTGCAGTGGGCAAAGGGTGTTGTGTAAAGCCTTTATCACATCATCTTGAAAATATCAAAGAAGAAAGCCATAGAAGCCTGCTGAGCATAACAGTGACAACAAATTAAATTAAAAAAAATGGGGAAAGCTGTTGTCTGCATCTCATTATAATGCCTGTCAGGTGTCCTGGGTACTTGCGAGGTGTTTAGCTGATAAGCTAAAATGGAAGGGCTGGTGCTGCAGTTGGAAATACTTGAATGGGAGTGGAGTGGACAGGCCACCATAGTTTGTGACCTGTTAAGTGAATGTGTAGGCCAAATTCAGATGTTCCATTCCTACATGGGCACATGAGGAGGTGGGCAAAGAGAGCAGGTGTGTACTTACTCCTGTTGACACCTTGGATCACATTAGCCAGAACTCACTGGAGGTCAGTTCCGGCACCTCTCAGGTGGGCACCATTACCATTATAAGAGAACAAGGGAGGTGCTCATGGTGAATTCTGACACCTCTTTTTCTGGAAAAATATGCTGGGTTCAACTGGATCCCAGTGCTAACAATAACAAACTAAATTTGGACCTCGACACAAATCTGAAGAAAGAAGCTAAATAAAGTTTCCCCACTTCTGCCAATGGAATTAGCACAGTGTAGGCACAAAACCCCTTCCTTCAGTTTACAGTGGTTGGTTTTAAAAGTTGCAGGGTTGTCAGTGTTTGTAAAAAGCAAAAAAAGGAGGAAAAGGTTCTGACCTCCCTTTGTCTCCTCAGCCTGGTCCTCGGACCCTTGTCGGCACAAAAAGAGTCCACGAGAATATCCTTGCAGAGTTTTATTCTTAAAAGTATTTGTGCAAAACACGACTGAATATACACACCAGCACTAACCAACCAACCCAAACACCAGCCTCAACAAACTAACATTTCTCACTCTATATATACAACTTGGTGCAGGCCGCTGAGTCATGCTGAACCAGCTTTATTCGCATTAAAGAAACAGCGGCCATTTTAGCCGTGACAAGGGTTTCCCCAAGACTTGTGTGCTATAAGCCAAAGCTCTTCTAACCCAAGGTCAAATGCCTCTTCTTCAAGCCAATTCGAAAACAACGTGTTGCTGAGATTTCCAAAGTGCTTTCTTTTCCTGTGTAAATATGGTTTTATCAATATAAATGACTGTTTATCGCCAGCTGTTTAAAACATCTATGATTTTGTAGGATGAGAATTGCTAACCCCCTGCCATCACCCATTTAAATGAATTGGGGAAAAACACTGGGTAAATTGCTGCCTGTGATGTACAAACACAAGTAAGTCAAGTGCTCATAATTGTGGGAGTCATTTTAGATCATTCTAATTTAGGTTTCTTACCAGAAGTTCAATTTCCAGTAGCACCAACTTAATCATCACCCTGATCTACGGCTCATTCACAAAGCTAACAGAATTACCAGGGAGGAATTCATAGCAGTGGCTTGTGGCCTTCTGAGCACACCTTAAGAACTTAAGAGGTGCTATTTGCCTATGTCTAGAGGCATAAATGGATGCCCACTAGCCTACACTGGCTGCTGTAGAAACCCGGGTATCAAGAAACCTTTGTACACATTTATAGCACAATCTAAGGCATGTTTGCTCAGAAGTGAGTTTCACAGTGTTGAATGGGATTTTCTTCCTCATAAGTGTGTGCATAAGGTGGCAGCTTTAAATTGCCAGCCACTACAGCAAATAAGGTAAGCCATTGCCACTGTGGAGCTTGCAGCGTGAGGAGATAGCAGTCTATTTACCTCTTGTATGATTTCTGGACCCCAGCTAGACCTCCCAACTGCTTATGTGTGCATTTAAGCAGCATATGAAAACGGAGACTATGCAACAGCCACAAGTAACTAAACCTGCAATAACAGGGACATGATTCAAAAAGATTATAAGCCTCTAACCTCCCCACTATAACTTCATATCACCCAAAGAGATCATATGCTTGCTCTTCAAATTGTTTACTTTTCTACTGAATATTATTCATACTCCTTTGCCTTGGTTTCGTTTAGTATTTATTGTTACAAGTGAGACCCACAAGAAAATGTGGCCGTACAGAGTGCTCTGCTTCAGGATCATCAGTGCCACTCCACTCCACTCCCAGCTTTCAGTTATCCTCCCTACACCAGACCCTCCAAGGGCCCCTCTTTTCCAGGGACCTCCCTGATTTAGAGAAGCCGTCCCGGTTTCTGATTTGATCCTGGAATACCCCACTTTTCCTTAGGGTGCCCTTATTTTCATTGGAGAAATGTTGGAGGGTATGGAGTTATCTGACCCCTGAGCCACCCAAAGGCAATCCTGTACAGTGGTACCTCGGTTTAAGAACTTAATTCATTCTGGAGGTCTGTTCTTAACCTGAGGTACCACTTTAGCTAATGGGGCATCCCGCTGCCACTGCGCTGCCAGAGCATGATTTCTGTTCTCATCCTGAAGCAAAGTTCTTAACCCGAGGTACTATTTCTGGGTTAGTGGAGTCTGTAACCTGAAGCGTCTGTAACCTGAGGTACCACTGTATAGGGAAGGTTTTTTTTTACAAAAATGTTTAATTTTTTATTATGTTTTACTATATGTTGGAAGCTGCCCAGAATGGCTGGGGCAACTCAATAATATATGTGGGGTATAAATAGTAAACTTATCATTATGGAATGTGATGTCCTTATTTGCATTGGAGAAATGTTGGAGGGTATGCTACACCCCAGAGTAAGTCAGCAGTCTGTGGCCACTGCACTTGCTGGGTCTTCACTGGGTAGTTTAGGGGAAGGTTTCCTCCTTAGGATCCCCCCCTTTATTACTATTTTTGAGAACCTTGGGTTTCCCCCCGCATGCTGTTACCTTCCTCGTGTTTCTCAGCAGCCTCAGTTGCATCAAAGAACCATTGTAACTCACCACTTGAGCTTGCTATTAGAAGATATGCTAGAACAGGGGGTCTCAACGTTTTCCATACCTAGTGCTAACTTGAAAGGATTGAAAACTACTGAGACCCTCCTATCATGAAACGGAGGCACAGCCAATCACAAAATGGGGGCTGGTGGTGGAGGGGTTTGACATGCTGTCTCAGTCCTGCCACCCTCAGAGACATGCTTGGTGGGGACACAGGAAAGAGCCTTCTCAGTGGTTGCCCCAGACTTCACAACTTCCTTCCTAGAGAAGACTTCTTTCTTGCCCTTCCACCAGCAGGCGGATACTTTTTTCTTCCAACAGGATCTCTTCCATCTCTCACACTTAGCCAACCATTCTATCCATTTTCCTTTCTTTCCCCTTCAAGTTAACATGCTGGAGCCTTGCTGTCTTAACTGCTGACTGGGAGTGGCCGCCTAGACCATACAACACCAGTTCTGAAAGACCTACATTGGTTCCCAGTATGTTTCCGAACACAATTCAAAGTGTTGGTGCTGACCTAAACGGCCTCGGTCCTCCTGAAGGAGCATCTCCACCTCCATCATCCAGCCCCAAAACTGAGTTCCATCACTGAGGGCCTTCTCACTGTGAGAAGTGAAGCTGAAGCTACAGGCAACCAGGCAGACAGCCTTCTCAGTAATCGCACCCTCCCAATGGAGCACCCTCCCACCAGATGTCAAGAAAATAAACAACTATCTGACTTTTAGAAGACATCTGAAAGCAGCCCTGTTTAGGGAAGTTTTTAAGGATTGATGTTTTGTCGCTTATTATTATTATTATTCTGTTGGGAGCCGCCCAGAGTGGCTAGGGAAACCCAGCCAGATGGGTGGGGTATAAATAATAATAAATTATGATGATGATGATGATGATGATGATGATGATGATGATGATGACAGCATGCCTATGTGAGGGAATGGGTTTCCATGTGAAGACCCGCCAAAAAGCTGAGGCCCAACACCTGCAGTTTTAGAAGCACTGTGGCAGATGATTGTAGGGGAGAGCAAGGCATCTCCAACCTCCTCTGCAAGGATATATTTTCTGTGACCCACAATATCTCAAACTTTGCCCCCTTCCGCACAGCCCGACATGGGGCTAGTACCAAATACATGCTATCCAGCTTCTCTATCAAAGCAGCGCTATTTCCACCGTGTCAGTCACTGTAATCTCTAGTCACCCAATTCCTGCTAGAGGAGCAGAAAATAAGTGGCGTTTTCAGATACGGTAAAAAGTCCAAGACTTTTCTATTCCACACTTCATTCCCCTCATTCCTGTAGGGACCGCAGATGCAGAACAGAGGTCATCTGTACAGCACTCCTTGTCAAATCAAAGATCATTGGGCTCAAGTTCTCCACCAGAAGCCATCCCATTAAAGCCACACTTCCAGCAGAAATATCAGTAAATGGCATTTTACTCTAGAAGGCAGCATTATCTCAATAACATGTTAAGTATTGCACTTGGGCAAAAAAAATGAGAGGCACAAATACAAGATGGGTGACACCTGGCTTGAGAGCAGTACATGTGAAAAGGATCTAGGAGTCTTGGTTGACCACAAACTTGACATGAGCCAACATTGTGACGCGGCAGCTAAAAAAGCCAATGCAATTCTGGGCTGCATCAATAGGAGTATTGCATCTAGATCAAGGGAAGTAATAGTGCCACTGTATTCTGCTCTGGTCAGGCCTCACCTGGAGTACTGTGTCCAGTTCTGGGCACCACAGTTCAAGAAGGACACGGACAAACTGGAACGTGTCCAGAGGAGGGCAACCAAAATGGTCAAAGGCCTGGAAACGATGCCTTATGAAGAACGGCTAAGGGAGCTGGGCATGTTTAGCCTGGAGAAGAGGAGGTTAAGGGGTGATATGATAGCCATGTTCAAATATATAAAAGGATGTCACATAGAGGAGGGAGAAAGGTTGTTTTCTGCTGCTCCAGAGAAGCGGACACGGAGCAATGGTTCCAAACTACAAGAAAAAAGATTCCACCTAAACATTAGGAAGAACTTCCTGACAGTAAGAGCTGTTCGACAGTGGAATTTGCTGCCAAGGAGTGTGGTGGAGTCTCCTTCTTTGGAGGTCTTTAAGCAGAGGCTTGACAACCATATGTCAGGAGTGCTCTGATGGTGTTTCCTGCTTGGCAGGGGGTTGGACTCGATGGCCCTTGTGGTCTCTTCCAACTCTATGATTCTATGATTCTATGTAAGTGAAAGTGAAGAAAGAAAAAAGAGAAACACCTTAGTTACATCCCATGACTGATGCTAGAGACATAACTTCTGATATCCTGGAGGTTGAACCAAAGTAAGAGTGCCGCCGCCAACACAGTTTTCTGGGAGTTCTGAAAACTGCAAGTATACAGATTCTATAGGGCAAGGGATTAATTGAAATAGGATATTGGTAACTGCATTGGTAGCTAGCAACCAACTTCTGTGAAAGCCATTTTCTAGATTTTCAGCTGAGTGTGTTTTTATTCCATTCCATTTATGAATCACATCCTGTGAAATTGCTCAAAGCAATTTAACAATAAAAACACATGTAAAACAATTTCATATATAAAAACCAATTAAAACAATTTCATATATTGAATCAATTTTGAATCCAATACAGGTATGGACTGATATAAAAAATATATGTCCACTTAAAAAGTTTGTTGAAAAGAAAAAGTTTTAAGAAGAAAAAGAATAGGTATTCAATAGGCACTGAAGAGATAATAGAAATGGCACCTGTCTGATGTATAATGACTATATATACATACAATCTCAATAAATTGTGCAATTTTTACTAAAACTCTGTTGATCTGTCCCGACCTTGTAGGTTCCACTTGAGGAACCCACAAAACTACTTTGAGTTTTCCTTTTGGCAACTTTCTGACTAGAAATGTGTGTCTTATCCTCCATTTTCTCCTTCCTCTTCCCCATGTTCTCCGATATCCACAGGAAGTCAATGGAGATATTATTGCTTTTGCAAATGAGTTCTGTGCAGCTGGGATTCTTCTCCCTCTCCCCAACGTGCAAAAAATAATTTCCCAAACCGGTGTACAATTTAGTGATGTGCCAGCACATGAGTCTTCTGTTAAAATTTTGCACATGCATGGGCAACATTGCTGACTGCACAGATATCCACTCAGTTTTGCAGCTCATGTTTTGAAGCCTGAACATACGCACAATTTGAAAAAGGGAAAGTCTCAGCAGCTTCAACCTAAATTGTACACTGTGTGTGTTTTCCATATACGTGGCAGTCCAGCCTATCATGTGTAGTTGTGGGTGGGAATGTACATACCGATGAGGATACTGCAGCAGTGATATACATTTGCACTCAGATGCACGTTCAGATAATACTCTTTGACATTTCAACCCCCTGCCTAGTGCACACAATAATTTGAGCATCCAAATGCTGCTGTTGTGTTTTCCCTGGTAGTAAAAATATTGGGCAGAGTCAGAGAGGGCTATTGGCTGCACCAGTGGAACAACAGTATCTATGTTCAGTGCTTGTCTAGTGCACACTTGTGCATTATTACCATAGAGTTTGGGGAAAGATACAAAGGAACTCAAAGCTGAGGTAAACTGTGCATGTGCACAAATTGCAAATTTCAGAACTTTTCTTACTTAAAGTGAAATTCACACAAGCCTGCTGGTGCTGATGGTATAGTCCAAAACATCAGGAGGGCTACTCTGCGCAACATCTTTCTTTCATGTTCAGATGCCCAAGCTATGGAGATATATTTGCTTCTGATGGAGGAACCATATTCTGATGGAGGAACCATATTCATATATTTGCTTCTGATGGGTACATTTACACTGCAAAGAATCAGTTATATATACCACTGAGTGGCATTTTCCCCAAAGCATTCTGAGAACTGAAATCTATAGACATGTCATAAGAATTCTCTGTTGGGATCCTTAGCCTCTCTCACAGAACTATTAATCCTCAGAGTTCCCAGGAGTAAATGAATTATTTTTAGGATGCAATTCTATATCCATTTACCAGGGATTAAGTTCCACTGAACTTCATGATACAGTCGTACGTTGGTTCTGGAATGCCTTGTGACTCGAACGTTTTGGCTCCTGAACGCAGCAAACCCAGAAGTGAGTGTTCCAGTTTGTGAACTTTTTTTTGGAAACAGAACATTCGATGCGGCTTTTGATTGAGTGCAGGTAGCTTCTGCAGCCGCACCTTGGTTTTCAAATGTTTTCAGAAGTCGAACGGACTTCCGGAACAGATTCCATTCAAGAACCAAGGTATGACAATACTTGCTTCTGAGTAGGCATATACAGACATACGCTGTTGAGGCTGCCTATGCCCTAAATTAGGAGCAATCAACAAGTTGCAATCCAAATGTTGTGGATTACAATTCCCATCATTCCTGAGCATTGGCCATGCTGCCTGGGGCAGTGAGAGGCAGTAGTCCTTAACACCAGGAGGACATGACATTGCCTACCCCTGCTCAGAAGGTTTACATCAAGCAATGGCTCATCTGTATCCACACCTTCTGTTTCCATAGAAAATCTGCCTGTTGTCAAAGTAGACGTTCCCACATAATTTCTGTTACTTCCTTAAGTTGCATTCCTACATCAAGACACTGCCAGCTAGATGGGATTCTGCAAGGACTGTAATGTTACACAACTAAAGAAACAAGAAAGGAGTCCTCCGAAAGTAAAAGAAAGTACTGAGGATGAAAGCATGGGTGACAGTCTTATGGTCCCCTAGGACCTCTGTCAGCAGAGAAGAGAATTGCCTTGCGGAAAAGACCCAGCTGGCAAAAAGTATGTCAGCTGCAGGAGGTAAAGAGGGGAGAAGTCAGGCAGGAGTAGAAACTAGTGAGCCACTCTGTGGACATGTGGTGCCAAGAACAATGTCCCACAGGCTGAAGGACCAAGGATTCACATATATGTATAATGAAGCACAGAACAACACAAGCGTCCCCGACTAGCAGAAATCGCACCTGCGCTTTGCACCCCACAGAGAGATTCAAGGTGCCTCATTTCCTGAAAAACAGGTTTACTTCAGAGTCTGCAGCAGGCCCAAAGGGAGTTCACCAACAACCTCAGTCATTATCTCACAGCTTTCCCACTTGACTGCTATTTTCCCATATATGCACCATCTCCCTGCCCTCTCCATCAGGAGCTGCTTCAGAGCACACCCTCGGAGTCAAGAGGGTAGACAGATTCCTCTGAAGCAGTTAGCACCGCATGGAACCAGTCAGCAGGGATGCCCAGTAATGAGCCCATCTGTACCATCTCCACCCTGACCGATAAGAATTAGCTCCATTGCGCTACAAGGCCCAGCAATACATGGCAGCTTCACATGGGAGCTGCAATTAGACGTGCTTTGTTTTCTTTCCCGATCCACATAAAAGAAAACTCTTGTTTTTGCACACCGCCAGAACGATCAAACATAAATAACAAATTAAGCCAAGATTAACGGTTAACAAATTGCAACTTTAACTGCAAACCGAGGATTACTTGAGAGTTAACCAACACTATTAAAAATTCGAAATGGGAGATAAGAGAGCAAAAGTTATGCTAATGTGTTCCAGTTCCATTGTGCCATAATAATCTTAATAAATTCCAAGAATCCTTGCCCCATGATTTTGTTACGCTCAACGTTATTATACGGTGATGTCTAAATCATAATGCAGAGATGATGCGGAGCTGGTGGGTGCCACTTTCTGAGGTAAAAATGTCTTTGCTGAAAGAATTCGGCTGCCTCTGACACTGCCTCATGCAGTTGTGTGTATGAGGAGGATCATTGCTGGGGCAAACGGTCATTTGTTGGGCAGGAGAAGAACAGTTATTTACTGGTGATTTTGAATGGCATAGAAGGCTCTGATTGGCCGATCCAGGGGAATGTCAGTCCACTGAACCAGTCAGATGAGTAAAAGGCTGGAGCTTGCTGGCCATCTGATCCGAACTCACACCCTCACTCACCTTATTTCCCCTCACCTCAGCATTTTGTTACACCATGACCTGGATACTTTTTTTTTTTAAGGCTTTTTAAGAAACAGCATCATGGCAGTGCAAAGCTCTGAGGCTGGAGGGATTTCTCTTTCCCAACTCTTCATTTCACCAGTTTTTCTGAACCACAGAAGACTCCCCAAAGTTTTGAGCATCCTCACAGAAAAGGCATCAGAGAAACCATGCAACTCATCTTGCCCCTATGTGGCATGACAACGGTTTGAGTTGGTTATATATGTGGTTTCCTTGCTGCATAATTTTCTTTGTATCAACAACATTTTTGATACTGACATTTCTTTAGAACATCCCTCTTCTTCCATTACAGTTTTGGAAGAGAAAGTAATTCCCTTGATTGCCCCATGTTAAACGCAGACAAAACACTGCATAGCTAGCTCTTTAAGGACATTGTATTTTGCAAATACCATTCCTTATCTTTGTTTGTTGGTTTAATTGGAGTCCATGACTCCATTGTGGCCGGTGGCACAGAGCTACGGAGACCTGTGGTCATACTATAGAAGGCTAGAATTCTGAACAAACACATGAAATTTCGCCAAAAGAAGAAAACAGCTGGCGGTCAGTTTTGGTATGCATATATGTTAAGGATCACAGAACATGTAAGTGGGATAAAGTCACATTTCTCCTGTGCCCGACACAGTCAAAGTGCAGCCAAAGAACTATATGAAGTGACTTACATGGCTCTGCTGTGTTAGCAAGAGGTTGTGACAGTTTCCCAGCTGGAGCCTGGGATGTGGTTGCTCTTTGCCTTCATTCTTGCAAGAATTGTGTCATGGGAGAATAAGGGAATGCTGACTCTAGCCGGCCTGCAGCTGGTCTGAATTCAGGAACCTGAGCATACATCATCGTTTATTATTTTAGCCTTGTGTGAGTGCTCTTCCTCTAGGACTCTTCCTTTCCCAGATACCTTTAGCAGATCCATCCCTAAATGAAACGGAACTTGCCTGTTACGTCCCTCTGGGTCCTATTTTAACTTCAGAGGCTGTGTTTTTAAGAAAAATAATTGCAAGTTGCTGTTCTGTGACAATATCAGTCAGAAGCAACGGAGCTATCTCTCAAGTTGACATAGCATACGGAATTGTGTTGTTTCACATCAGACCTTAGTGCGGTGTTTTCCTTGATGTCTAATTCTTTGGCTGAAATTCAGTTTCGGCTGGCTTGTAATAAGCTCTTGCCCGAATCCTGCTAAGATTGAATTGTTATTGATTGGTCTGAAGCATTGGTGTAGAAGGGTGTGCTCCCATGACTTGCATTTGGAAGGGTCAGAGCTTCTGACAGGTGATTTTATTAGAAATGGTGGGGTCATTTTGAAGCTCAAAAGATTACATAACCAAGCATATTTTTGCTTGCCTGCAAAAGCATGCTCTTTTTGTGTGAAAGGCATGTCTGCTTCATGTACCTTCAAAATGATTCAATCCTGTGATCCGATTGTCGTCAGACTGGCTGCCAGGATTGCATGAGGCTCTTAATAGAGCTTTTTAAATTACATCTAAATGTACAGATTACAGACCAAGCGTAGGCAAACTCCGGCCCTCCAGATGTTTGGGACTACAATTCCCATCATCCCTGACCACTGGTCCTGTTAGCTAGAGATGATGGGAATTGTAGTCCCAAACATCTGGAGGGCCAGAGTTTGCCTATGTCTGTTACAGACCCTCCAAGTGTCCTTATTTTCCATGGACAGTCACAGATTTACAGAATCTACTCCGGTTTCTGATTTGATCCTGGAATGTCCTGCTTTTCCTTAGGATGTCCCAATTTTCATCAGAAATATGTTGGAAGGTATGGAGTTATGTGACCCCTGAACGAAGGAGATAAGTAACTATACAATCTTTAGAAGACAATTTCTAAAGGCAGCCTTGTATAGGGGAGTGTTGTTGTTTTTTAAAAAAGTTTAATGTTTTATTATGTTTTTATATGTGTTGGAAGCTGCCCAGAGTGGCTGGGGTAACCCAGTCAGATGAGTGGGGTATAAATAATAAAATTACTACTACTACTATTACTACTACTACTGTTATTAGTATGGAATAGGACATCACTATTTTAATCAGAGAAATGTTGGAGGGTATTCAGATAATAATAAAATTATTATAATGCGTGCTGATCTTCAGTGAAATGCACTGAGTAGTTTTCATTCATTTTCGCAGAATGTGTATCAGGGGCAATTTTAGTGGATTCTGATCCATATCGTTACTGATTGATGAAGCCTGTAAGCAGGACAAGAACACAACAGCACTCTCTCCACTTGTGATTCTCAACAAATGGCATTCAGTCATACCACCTAAGAGAAGGCATGACATAGCCACTGTGGCTTGTAGCCTTGTCCTCCATGAGTTGGTCAAATCCTCTTTGGAAGCCATCAAAGTTGACAGCCATGATGTCTTCTTATCCTTACAATTCTGTGAGGTAGATTAGGCAGAGAAATAGTGGCTGTCCCAAAGTGAACCGAGCAGGGATTTGGGGTGGGTGGGGGTGTCTTTCCATGCCAACTGCCACACTTTCTGTCAGGAGTTCAGCCTACACTCGAGTGGGACCCTGGCAGAGACACATGCCCGACTGGCATGTTCTCTCCCTCCTGGTCGATCGTTTGGGAGCTTCAAAAGCTTTCTTCTCCCCAAACATCACAGCGACCGATGCCAACAGACACCTGCATACTTAGTGATCCACAGAGTTTGCACAACTTGCATGACAGACCTCAGCAACTCAGCATTTTGGCTAATCTATTTATTTACATATAAACACACATGGAGCACTGCAACATGACTCCCTCTCTCTCTCTAGCATCAGACAGCAAAGAGAAAAAGAACAAAGGACAATAGTCCCACTTCATGGAACACAGTAACACAAACATCACTTTCCACTCTGTGGAGTCAAAACATACACTGTCATGTGACAGACAAAAATCCCATGACTGCAATCATAGATCAGGAATTCTAACACTTTCTCCCTCTCAAAAGTCAGATCTTTTGTTAGCACTGTTAGATGCAAGGAGCAAGGGACCCTGTGGCTCTCTATCATCACTGACCCTGGAGTTGGTGGGAGTTGCAGTTCAACAACATGTACAACATTAGCAGATGACAAAGAGAACCCTGTTGTACTTCAGGGGAAGTTTCACTACCGAAGTATCAGAAGAAATAATACATTGGCGCCTGTGGCTACCCTAGCATTCAAACCCCTGTTCTTCTCCAGTGCAGTCTTTAGCATATGTGCCGCCGAGGTGCAAACATCCGCCCAGACCCCCAAATTTAGTTTAGCCCCCAAATTAACTTTTAGTATGATGTAAGAGTTAATTTCGCATGCACGGCGCCATTGTGAATGACAAGCACCACCACTGGCGTGGTGCGTCTTTGGTAAATGAGCGCACAAAGTCGAAAGTCCTTTAGTGAAAAGTAGGTATACATTTTGGTAATACCAAGGTATATATGTATATTGTTTTTCTAGCTTGATCAAAAATATTTATTATGTCATAACAGGTAGATAGTTAAGAGCTTAGGTGGCTTCAGTGGCGGGCGCCTGGCGCCCCCCAGAATTGGGTGCCCGGGTGCCCCGTACCCCTTGCACCCCCGGGTAAAGATGGCCCTGTCCTTCTCAACACCCCTAGCAGGTCTTTGTAAAACCTAATTTGTAAGTATTTTAGGACATTAAGTCTAAATTCCAGTCCTTCTCTTGCCTTTGAGAGCTTTTTATATACTTTGGTTTTACTTCTGTACTTATAAATCTCAAACTTATAATTTATGTGTTTGACTTGAGAAGATGCATGGATGCAATTAGCAGCATTAGACTTATTTTATTACTAAGTCTTTGATTTAGGTTGCAAATGGTGTGAAAATCATAATTTCGAAGTGAATTATGGAGTGGTTTTTGTTGCCCATTTGAATTTGTCAGGGGGTTGGGGTATCATTAGGAAGGAGCCATTTATTTTTCATCTTTGTTGTTTAATTGAGCTAATATTGTCTGCTGAAGAACATGAGGATATGTGGCTTGACCACTAGCTGGAAAGTGAGGCAAAGCTATTTCGAATGGAAGAAGGCATTCTGAAGGACAATCTTGCTTCCAGAGATGTTGTTTTTTTTTTTTTCATTGAAAAAGAAAGCATTTTGTTGGCAATAGAAACCTTTCTCTCTCTCTCTTTTTTTTCTTCTTTTTTGTGTTCTTCTGTTGGACGAAATCCATGGGTCATTTGGTATGCTACTCTAACTGTTCCAACGTAATGATCTATTATTATGCTAAGTCATCATTGTATTTCTGCTCCAACAACAATGCAGATAACATTGCATCACACTGAAAAGGCTACGTTGCAGTGTTTTGTGTGTGTGTGTGTGTGAGAGAGCCTATACACAGAAAGGAGAGGAGAATTGCACCTGGTAGACCCACTCCTCACCTACATGAGTTCAGTGAAAAGGGGGAAAGAGGATTCTATGTATACATAGCTGTACAGACCCAGGCTAGCCAATGGGATAACTCCACCAATTTCACTTAATGGTTATGCTTGTATTCAGTTAGTAGCATTGCTGACTTCAGCATGGGACAACTGCTACACCTGGATGGATCCTTTTTACTGGTATAATGGGAAGGTTGGCAAGGGTTGGACTAGTTGACCCTTGGAGTCCCTTCCCACTCTTAAGGTTCTATGATGTAGTGGTAGAGCACAAAATTAGGGAGGAACAGACCACATGGCACTCTGAGCCATGAAGCTCACTGGGTGATCATAGAGTTTCCATTGCTTCTTATCGACTTTCCACTGCTCCTCAGCCTAATCCACATCACAGAGGTTTTGTGAAGATAAATTTTGTATTTGGGTGGGGAGAACCGAGAATGTGGCCTTGAGGAAAGGCAGAAGACAAATGAACAAATTATATCAGCCCAGGAAGGGCTTTTCAGTGCAACTTACATGGACACGGTTGTACTGAAACTGGGCTTTGACTGTGCACTCTGATCTGTGGTGTTAAATTCCTCAGCAGACATTATTAACTCAATTAATCAGAAAGGGGATAAATTAAATTACTAATTCCTAATTATCTAAAAATAGTTAAACACGAAATGAACAATTAGGTAATTTGCCCTAGAAATTAAGATCTTTTTAAGGCAACAACATTCTAAATCAAAATGATGGCATGAAAATAAGTGTAATGTTGCTAATTGCACCCATTCATCCTCTCAAGTCAAGTATGTAAATCCGCAGCGACCTTATGCATTTTGACAAATGACTACAAAAAAGAACAAAGGCTCTTCAATAGACCAGCCTCCCTAATAAAGAGATGCAGGCAGGGACAGAAGCATGTATTTACCTCTGTCTCTTCACTGTCTTTAAAGAATAGCGGCGAAGACACGTCAACAAAAGCCCTCATCAGAACTGATGTGAACTGCCAGTTCAAGGGAATAACCTGTTAGCATTGCCCCCTCCGCTCCACGTCTCCTCTTATTATTTTTGTGCTGAATTAAATTAAAATTCTGATTTGCAATGCACTTTGTATGCCATGGCTCTACCTGATTATTATTTGTTATTATAAGTGCATGTTCCCCCTTCACCACTCTTTATTAGCCTTTTCTTCTGAACACTCAAGAAGAAGGTTAACGACTTCAATAATCTAGTAATCAGCTTTTGTTTACACTGGATTTATTATTATTATTATTTTGAGGGTGCGCACATGGAACATAGAAGATCCATCTCATTTGCATAGTTCGTGAAGCTGTGTTTTGCCATTTTATGCAGTTTTACATGGATTATAGGGAGGTTATATCAACAGCCATGAGGTGATATAATACACAGTTGAAGACACAAGGCACAAACTGCAGCCAGATAACCTTGGTTGGCTCACATGCTGCATTTTGGAAGGAGACTGTTGTCAACATGTTTTCATACAGAAACTTCCCAAAGCGACAAGAAGAACATGTTGCTTAAAACACAACGATTTCACTTCTTAATTTCCACTCTGTTCATGGTATGAGTCTCCATTCATTAAAGAATATTCTCATCCACACCTGCTCACTGTGGGCCTAAGCTGCTCTGCCACCTTTGCTGGGAGGGGGGAAACCCTGTGGAAGCTGGTGCCTGGTTGCACCCCCCTCAGAATTTTGCACCTGGGGTGACAGTCCCTTTGTGACCCCATGCTATGCCTTCCTGCTACCCAGGAAGTTCCCACCACTTTCATTTCACAGCCAGACGAAGATTTTGAAGCAGAATTCCTCTCATTGTCTCCCAAAGTCTTCCAATAAAATGGGGTGTACTGTGAATGACAGAATGCTTTTATGTTAAGGTTAACTAAACTATAATTGAAATGTGCTGCATTGGATGATGACCTAAGTTCAGCTCTGGTCCCCTTGAGAAATATATTCACCACAGCAATGTCGTTGTGTCTGTTTGTGTTACTACAGTGGTACCTCGGGTTACAAACACCTTGGGTTACAAACACTTTGGGTTACAGACTGTGCTAACCTGGAAGCAGTACCTCGGGTTAAGAACTTTGCCCCAGGATGAGAACAGAAATTGTGCACCGACAGCATGGCAGCAGCAGGAGGCCCCATTAGCTAAAGTGTTACCTCAGGTTAAGAATGGTTTCAGGTTAAGAACGGACCTCCAGAACGAATTAAGTTCATAACCAGAGGTACCACTGTATTGTGGTATGTTCAGAACTTGATATTTTGGGTTGGCTCTATCATTAGGTAGGGCAAGGTGGCTGCCGCAGAAAGCTAATTTGGGGCAACATAAAAGGGCAGCAAAATGTCTCTTATTTGATGTAATGTTCTTGGGAATGCAACAAAATTAGAATCTGGTAACTGGTAAACTGCCACTCAGTCCACCGAGGCTCAGGCAATCGTTCTTATCTTGTCCATATTGGCTGTTCCATTCAGTCATCCATTGAGAGTTAGTGCAGTGGCACTCAGTACAGTGTTGTCAGATTGGGGGGGGGGTCTCCAAATCTGAAGGTCTTTAAAGGCCTTGGCAATAATTGTGGAGATAATTTTTCTTTGGGGGGGGGGGGTTGGGGGGAAAGCAAAATATTAACCACATAGATCTGGGAGGCCATCAATGTGTCAACTCACGATATGGGGGCACCAAAATGTTCTTTAAGTGCTTAGGGTCCCTAAAGGTCTTAATGCAGCCCTGCGATGGCATTTTGATGTGCCACGTGAATGAAACAAACTGTCTGTGGCTGATGTTCAGACAAAAGGCAAGCAACTGTGCAAGCATTAAAAGAGAAGCAACAGAAAGCTCCTCTGGAAATGGATCATGCCTACCGCTGGCTGTGCCTTCGGGGCCCGACTGCTGATGCTACCTGCATTTAATGGGAGCAGAAAGTTCACAACAATGGGCTAGATCAATCCCTATGAATTTATGTAATGTTATTTATTAACAATTGCAAGCCCCCTCACCCTTCCATTCATCCAGGTCAGCACCTGAGATGCATCGGCTGCCCAGAGAAGGGATAAAAGAGAAAAGTGCAGATGCCCTGGTTTCCTATAAGGTCGCTGAGGTCCTGCCGAGTGTGCCAGATTCCTGCTGAGAATCCCATTCAAATGCATTGTTCTGCGCAACAGGGGGCTGTGCACTCAGCAGTACCTGCAGGAACAGGCTAGGCACTTTATAGCAATAACCTGTATAGCTAACCCTTGCAAGTTTGCAGAGAAGGCTTAAGGATTGTGCTTTACTTTGAAACTCTCAAATTTATGGAGCTATCGCACCTGTATTAAGTGTGTGCATCATCTTGGCGGCTATTGTAACCTTGCAAGGCACCCAAATTGCTGCCCAATGGGTCTATATAGATTTTTATTTTTGACAGGGAAAGAGATCCTATCTTTTATTCTGGGTTAGGGATGACTGGCTCTCCTCCCACATCTAATGCAGCTTTTGATGTTATGGCCTGATTAAATTTGAGCCCAATGTGCCAGACTGTTGTAACAAATAATACATCTTCTCCCTTTCTTTTCCTTTTGTTGAAAATACAGTCTGGCTTTCAGAAATCATTGTGGCAACTGTAAATGATGTATGAAATGAAAAATCCTGCTCACTTTGTTAGGAAGGGAAACCTGGAAGGGCTAGGCTGCACGTTTGCTGCTGTGCTTTGCTCTTTGCTGAAAGATGCAATCACAGGAGTTCACCCTGACTGGCACCGGGCAATGCTTTCCCCCCACCAAATGAATGATAGTTTGCTGCTAAAGTGAAATGCAAATTGAAATCTGAGCACCACGTGGAATTTCCAGAACCTAAATCAACCAAACACAGCACCTATTTGGTTCCATGCTGCCTCATTTCCCTCCACCTCATGCCAGTTTTATTAATATTACAAGCATTCCAGATTGGGAAGGCAACTATTCTTTCTGTTTGACTATACTCCTGTGGCTGTGAGAAATTACAGTAATCATTTTGATGGGGATAAGCTTCAAGCAAATGCAAGGTACATCACTGAGTGCTTTTGAGGGGAGAAGTGAATGTAAACAAAGCAATAAGAGAAAAGAAGCCAGAATTTTGCTTTAGATGGGCCTAACTAGGACATGAGAAAAAACAACATGGTCTAGTCCTCCCATGGAGCTGTGGCCATAATTTATGGAGCATCTAGCATGCAAAATGTGCCAAGTTCAATTTGTGCCAACCCAAGGAAAACAACAACAACAACACACACACACACACACACACACACAAAGAATCAAAGAGCAGGTGATACATTCAAGATCTGCCGTCTTTCAGAGTAGACAACACTGGGCTAAATGGACAAGTACTCGGACCTGCTGTAGGGCAGTTTCCCATGTAGGACAAAGTGATAGACTCAAGCCTCAGTATCTCTACACAGATGACCTTAGGTAGCCAAGACATCTGGGAGTCTTGGTCAGTTAAGCTATAGAGAGATCCTTGGTTCAGTCTAAAGAAGGAAGCTCAGATCACCTCTCCCCGTATGAATTGACCCAGACCCTGCACTTATCATCTGAGGCCTTTCTCCATGTCCCCCATCTGAGAAGTTCAGGGGGGGGGGGGCAACAAGAGAACAGGCCTTTTGGTGGTGGCTCCCTGATTGTGGAATGCTCTCCCCAGAAACCTTGCCTGGAGCCATCGCTATATGTCTTTAGGTGCCAGGCAAAAACATTCCTCTTTACCCAAACCTATGGCTATTAAATAATCTATGACTTGTGAAGTGGGGGGAGAGGACTGTTATTATGATGAATATTTTATTATTAGGCTATCTGTCATTATGTTTTTATCACTGATGTTCTGTAATGTGTTTTTAATGTTGTACACTGCCCTGGGATCTTCTGATAAAGGGCGGTGTATAAATTGAATAAATCATCATCATCATCTTAGGGCAGGCTTCCTCAACCTCAGCCCTCCAGATGTTTTTTGGCCTACAACTCCCATGATCCCTAGCTAGCAGGACCAGTGGTCAGGGAGGATGGGAATTATAGTCTCAAAACATCTGGAGGGCCGAGGTTGAGGGAGCTTGTTTTAGGGTATGTTCACATTGCTGTTTACTTTCCACCCATTGCTCTCCCGCTGCTAATTTTGAAGCTGAGCCACATGTCATTTGCCATTAGCAACTTCAGTCCAATTAGAAAACTGGATGTGAGGTAAGCAGCCATGTGAACATACCGTGATGTGAACAGCCTTCACACAGATGAAGATGAACAAGCAAGCACACTTGACAGCTTAAGGAATAGGAGTCCCAGGAAGGCTGTAGGGGCAGGGAAACCCAAATGGTCAGATGCGTTGGGTGAAGACATCCCTACCCACTCTCTGATGTGAACAACCCCTTGCAAATGCAGCTTGAAATGCATCAGGAGTAAATAACCTCACTGCATTTCAAGTCACTGATGTGAACATACCCCCACTCTGTCACACAGTATATGGTTCTATGGGCAACTCTCAAGGCGGCGGTGTAGAAAGGCAGAGTAGCAAAAGAGAAAAGAAGCCTCAGCTTGCATTTTGGTCTCTGAATTGCATTGCCTATGATGACTGTGACCCTGACTCTAAGATGCAGAATGAGTAGCTCCTATGGGGCTTTTTTCTAAAAAGAGCCGTATTCATGAATCTCGTTCAAAGATGATAAAACAAGCTGAAAATTCATATTTCTCTGTTCTTCCTCCATTCTCTTCCACTGAACCAGCTGCAAAGGTTATACACCCGCCACGTCCCCTGCAGGCAACCTGCAAAACGGATGATCAGGAGGGGGAAAGCCAGAAATATCTAAAACTTTTCTTTGTGTATAAGCAGCTCGTTTCTGGTTGGCTTCAGAGATGGCTCCCTCAGCCCCTTCAATTCACAGTTTTCATGTATGGCAAAACTAGTTTAAAATGCAAAGTATTTAACCTTCCAGGCATTTTTTAAATGGTTGCTGCTGCTGTTATTTCTGTCTACCCCTCCATCTCAACTGAGTGTGAATTCGAAGAATTTGGGAAGACTTGAACAGGAAGGGAAGAACTTTCAGCCGACACATTTCTTGCTTAAATTCCTCCAAGAGAAATTGAGCTCGATGTTGTCTGATCACAAGCAAGGGCAAGCGGTTTGCAGCTGCTAGCAAATGGGAATAGTATCTGGAGGCCAGGGTTGCTCGGTGCGAAGAGCAGAGAGAGCAGCTGAGAGACGGAGCTGTTAAGAGTGATGGCGCATAAGGCCGTGCCATGCAGAAGGCATGCTTCAAAACTGT
This sequence comes from Podarcis erhardii, assembly GCF_964252035.2. Lineage (NCBI taxonomy): Eukaryota > Metazoa > Chordata > Lepidosauria > Squamata > Lacertidae > Podarcis > Podarcis erhardii. Next base: position 70,055,823 of record NC_138510.1, read on the forward strand.
CTGCCCCCATCCCAGCAGTTTGATAAGATGGATGTCGGGTGAGGGAATAACATAAATAAAGCGTACTCATAGAATCTGACAAGACAAACAAGGACTAGAATGGAGAGGGCCACAGGAGAGAGCAAAGCCGAATTGGTAGTGCCCCCTGAAAATCTGTGAGATGAAATGTTGCTAGAGGATGGCAGCTGGGATCATGCAGAGGCAAGCTACGTGGATCAGAAGGGAAGGGTAAAATTCCAGAGTCCGGTTCACCAGTTGCTTGTGGGATATGGCTCTGAACCAGACTTTTTGACCAACCATGCCCCCTTTGCTGCAGTATGTCCTTCTTTGTGTCTTCCATGCTAAAGTGATAAGTGCTTAAAATGGGGGCACAGGCAACCTATGGCCCTTCAGATGTTCTCAGTCCATATTGTTCCTGACCATTCGCAATGCTGCCTGGGACAGATGGGCAGTGGAGGTTGCCAAGCCCGGATTTGGGATATCCAACACACTAATGTTCACATTGCTCATCCATTTCCCTGCCACATGGAGAGAGGGGAAACAAGCTTAGCACATTATGCAGGCAAAGTGGATGAAATTTATGAGGATATCATCATGGACAACGTGAGCACATTGAACCAGTGGAGGCTGGCTTAGACTTGGTAAAAGTCTGATTTCAATTCAAGTCAGGACTATGTTGATCAATATGCTTGCTTTTTTTTTTTTAACAGGAGGCAAGAGTGGCCTTCAGGTGCTGATACAGCTGCCACAAGGGAGCCACTTTTCTGTGATACAACTGTGTTCTAAGATTGAAGGGCAGGTGAATAGGAAGTCAATGGAGCTGAAGGATACATTAATCTAGCAAAGTTTTTAGGCACCATTTCCTTAGCAAGGAAGTCGAGCTGAGTGATCTCAGTAGCTATAGATGGCCTTCTGAAAGACCAGGAAGTAGACCTGAAAGGGGGTTATCTGTTCCCCACCCCAACTAAGGATGACCTGGATGTCTGAGTGTGAACAGAAATTGAAGTTTGAGTCAGACACAGATGTAAAGCTGAGTTTGGACTCTACAGCATCTTTGGGGTGTTGGCTGTCTTCCTGGGTATCTGATGTGGGAGCAATGGAATTTAGTTACCTGTTGAAGTGTTTGAGCTGCGACCTTCACACCTGCACATCCTGTGTATTGGCATATACATGCAAATATTGTGAAATGCCAACAAGACTCCAGCTGCCTTCTGGACATAACCAAAAACTTATAATGCACTACGCCCTAGAACGTCTTGTCATGCAGAAGAGTGAGGGAGCTAAGACATTTTACAGAGGTTTACATGGAACTCTGGTAGGACCACTGCCTACTGCAACCTACACTTCGGACTTCAACTTCACCTAACACAAGCATGTGCAGTGGGGAGGGAGCAGGGCTTACTTGAGACAGTGTTCTGGAAATCCTGGCTGTTTGGCCTAATAGAGCGATCTAAACCCCAGCCAGGCAGTGAAAGATTGGGGCACCCACAACCCTGTTGCTCACACTAAGTGGGGGAGAAGGCAAAAGCCTGCTCTGGGTTATGCCAGTCTGCACCTGGCTGATCCCTTCCCCTGATTAGTTTATTGGATTTGTATACCACCCTATACCCGTAGATCTCAGGGAGGTTTTACCCAGTTTCAGTGGGTTTTCAAAGGAAAACCCACTGCTGGTACTCTCAGCCACCTCTTCGTTGGGCAGAATGGGAAGCTGTGTACCAGCAGAGTGGCATGAGTATCACTCAATGGGCAGAGGCCAGCAGAATGTTTCTTGACTGCATGGCGGGAGACCCCTGCCCCACCCAACACCCACCCAGCCTGCTGTGATTGCACCCCAAGTCAGTACAGCGTACAGTACAGTACAGTGTGGCATTTGCCCTCCTAGTTGGGTCATAAGAAAAGGGTTAAATGAGTGTGAAGTGATTGGCCAGTGGGAACCCAAGGGGAGGAGTTAGAGTTGGAGTTGTTGGGAAGTCAGTTGGGAGTTGGAGAAGGAAGAGGGAGGATAAGTCTGTGGGTTGGTCTAGTTTTGATGTGAGAGTGAGTGAAACTGTTAGGAGGATTCAGATAGACAGTTGGGATAATCAGTTAGAAGTTATTAGGATGGTATAGGCCAGTATAGAAACTAAGGGTAAGAAACTGACAAGAAAAAATATCTGAAACCATAACCTTGTTCATGCTTATAAAATAAACTTGATTATTTGTTTTGATGTTAATAACTGTCTGGACTCAGTGTGTACCCGAGAGAAACGGGTTGGTGGCAGCGGGGAAGTGATCATAGTGGTGGCACAGGGATCAATAGACCGTCAAACGTCCAGGGACCCTGTGTGATCGCCACAGTAAGATACCTCAAGGGATTGATCCATTGGTCTACCACAAAGCTCTGAGCAAAGGAGGAGGAGCTAGACAGATAAACAAAGAAGAAATGTGAACAGCAAATGGCCAAAGCTGGCAACCTTATAAGGCCTTCTCCCTATAAAAAGCTCCCCAGTCCGTCTGTTGCTGTATTTTGCATAGAAATGCTTGGAAATACTTTGCCTTACTCCATCTCTGAGGCACCATATGACACCCAGCCTTGCTTTACTATTATGAATTTCCCCTCCTGACAGGAACCGGCTCTGCCCTGAATTCTGCTTTGCGTCCACCTTACAGTTTGTAAACAGGGACAGCGCTGTAATTGATGTACGCACATGTGTGCGCAAGAGAGATATGCCTAAAGTCTGGTTTTAATATGCTGTAATTCACCTTTCGAGATAGGAAAGAATACAAATATTAAAAAGGCCTATGAATAAATAAATGCCTGCGATAAATAATGATGAAGTTTGAAGACATTCTGGCATTTGGCTCTTAAATAGAAAAAAGAGAAAGTACTTTCTCCTTGAAAAGATTGTCGGGAGAGCTGATTAACCACAGACAGGACAGTGTCGGAGATGTCTGCTACAACTGATACCATGAACATAAAGAAGAAAGAGCCTATGCAATTAGTTCTCTGCCTACAAGCAAAATTCACAGAAATGAATTATGAACCAACCCTGTGTCGTTTGCTGTGCCCGATATTCTTTAATTCTGATATTAACTTCAAAAGTTAACACACTTAATTCAGGTGAATAAATTACAACAAAACTCGCTAAACACTGATGTTGTCTCAATACTATTCAAGACTCTGTTTGCTGCTTCTTCTCCATGTCATTTTTTCTACTTCTTCACCCTCCTTATCCTCAGTCTCATTTGTCCAAACTGTTGCATAAGCCAAATGATTGTGATTACCTGGGCACTTGGTTTAGAAATATCCATTATGTCAGGCGCAGCATTGTGAAATCACTGCCAAAAATCACATGGATCGATGCAGCCAATAAGATTAAATGGGGAATGAGTAGCAGCATGTCAGGAAGATACAAAATCACCCCGGGGAGGGACAACCCCGAGAAAAGCTTGTGACAAATTCTCAGAAACAGGAGGCACTTATCAGAAGCCACAAAAACAAAGATGAAACGAGGAAAGTTATTTCTAGATTACAAATCAGGGGTGAGAAGCTGGATCTAGCCAGTGAGCCAGATCGTTATCTGCCCTGTGTCTGACAAGCAAAATTGGACAGGTGGGTCGGGCCGTTCACCTGTCAATCACCCGATGCCACAATGATGTCAGACTAGGTGGTGCTTTCAAGTCTCCACAATCATCAGGGCTTCAAAATACCATGCAAAGTTCTGAGCAGGGCTCTTTGCAAAGCACTTGCCAAACTCCCTGAGCACTGCTTTGGCATGCCCCTGATAAGCTGGTAGTCAGTGCTTCAAAGCTGACCTCAGTGATCCCTTCAAAGATCAACTGGCTGCATTGTTCTCCCTGGGAGGCACTGACTTCAAGCTCTTCTTTCTGCTGGGATTGACTGTGCTACAGAGTTTCCCATGAAAAACTCAGTAGCGCAACCAATCCCAGCCTACCTTGCTCTCACTGCCAATCAGCTGACTGGCAGTCACAGCAAGCCTCCTTTGGCAATGCGCAATTGGAAATACACTTTAAGGCTCCCATTGAGAGCTACATCTCCCCCTGCCCTTCACATGTGATGTCAAGTGTGGAGTGGGTGTGTGGTTAGGAGAAAACGGCACCACAGCCAAACTATAACCTGTGTCAGCCTAGGTAGACCTGCAGGCTGGAAGTTACCCACCCCTGGTGAAAATCTATTTTCATTCCAGGTAAATTGCCATATCCCTTCGGTCTTCGATCTCCAAACAAAATCTGCATGAAAATTCAGTTTAAAATTAAACACTTTCATCACACATTCTCTCAAAATGCACGTTTAAAAATGTATTTTGGTACATACTTTTGAAGTGAGGCCTCCTTCGGAACATTGGGAAGTGCAAATGCTGGTGGAGAAGAATGTCCCCATCCACACTTTTGTCGTGGATCAAGGAGCCGTGGATCAGTTGTGCATCTGAAATGTGCAAGGATCTAATTCCTCAAGCATCCGTGGTAATTTGGGAAAGCCCTAGTTCTCTATTTACCAGCAGCATTTATGATAGAGGCAAAGTTTAAAACACCCTTTAGAGTATCTATGCATCTGTGTCTATGCAACATCAAACACTTTTTAAGTACCAACTCAGGCTTAATAAAATAACTCTGGAGACACATTGAAAATGCATCCATATTAAAAAGCCAGCATGCTCACGACTGGACCAACACTTGATTGCAATTCTACCTCGACACTCCAGCTCCCTCAACAATTGGCTGTAACTTTCAGAAAGAAGCATAATGGCTCCTCTTATCTAAAGGCTTAGCAAAGCTCGCTTTACAAAGCTGTGCGACCAAATTAATGCACAGCCTTCCCCCCAGTTTTATTAGCAGCGATAATATTGTAAGAGTGGTGTGAAGCAGCTAATTCACACATGTGCCATGTTCTGCACGCTGCCCGAACCTGCTGGAACATGATTTCCCGAAGAATGATGAGCGTAATAAACATCTTCTGGCAGAGGCTTGCAAAATCTGCACCCATTTTAGTCACTCAATAATGGGCCGTAAAACTCCCAGAGAACTGCGGGAGAAGAACAGTGTGCAAAGGTACGCATCAATTAAATCATGGAAAACCAGTTCTGCATCATGCTGCAACTTCCGAGTGGGGAAGCTGGTGGTCGAGGAAAAGTCGCAGTTGCTCACACAAGGTTGTGCATACAAAATATGGGCACAAGCAATAGGGATTGCAGTGAGAGAAAGTCCACAATATACTTTGCAGAAACCAAGACGGTATCATGGAGTAATTCATCATCTCAACATCAATGAGCGTAGTTAGTGGTGATTAAGATCAGCATAGAGTTTTGTGGCACCTTAAGGACTCAGAAATTTATTATGTCATCAGCTCTGGGCTCTGGTCCATGAATCCTTATGTCATAATCCATTTGTTAATCTTTAAGGTGCTATGGCACTCATTGCTGCAACAGACAGGAATGCGGCTACCCATTTGGATATTACGAACAAGCTAAAGGTTAGGACAAGAAGTGTAGCAATGAGCTCAGAGTTCCCCATGCAATCCAGTGCTCTAGGCTCTCATTCAGACCCTGAGTTTGCCCTGTACAACATAGTAGGAAGTGGATGTAGACCTGGGAAGATACAGTGAAGAAAGGAGCTGGATGCAGTGGGTGCCAAGGCCCCATGACCCACAGTTCCTTGGTGGATAATAAACACAAAGACATGAGTATTTATGTTTATGGGTTCAAATAGGCCACAACTTTATTGGTTCCACATGTGTGTGGTTTGGCCTAGGCATTGGGTGAAGCTAGGCTATATCTCGACTCCCGCCCATCTGCAGGGAGTTCTTCTTAGGGTACGCCACCAATAGGGGGAGCCCTATGACTTACATCAAATACAGGCACCCTGAGGGGTCGCTGTTGGAGTCGTGGCATGGCCTAGCCCATGTCCAGGCATCGGACAGAACGCACACGCCCGGATCCCTTTAACAGAATACCCTTAAAGAGGAGGGGCAGACAGGGCCTACAACCTCCCCTCCATCCCAAAAAGGGCTTGACGATTACTACAAGGTAGGCAAAACCAAAATGACTGGCGTGAAGTTGCCAAGTGGGAAAAACTCCTACCCGGTCCAAACAATATGGTGGCCGACATTTGTCCATAGCAAGGTTGTGTCATAGCAAAGCAAAAAAAAGAGGGCAGGTGGGTTGGGAGATCTGGCAAAGGGCAAGAGAGGAGGGCTCCTTGGCCACGCCATAGTTTAAATCTCCCATGGCCACACCTCTTACCTGTGCTGATTGGACAGAGGAGCCACCCCTGGGTAGGGCCCTGCCCAGCACCGGTGACATGGCTGGGATGACAATCTCCGCCCTCCACCGGATCACTGCAGGGGCCTGGATGCCTGGCCGCAATGCTGACCACCAGAAAAGGTGAGCGGACCTGTCCGGATCAGAAAGGAGGAAGCAAGGGAAATAGCATGGGGAAACAGCTATGGCCGTTTGGATCAGTGTGTACCAATATATCGATGAAGCAATGTGTGGTGCAGCAGTAAATTGTAGAAGTCCTTTTGCATACATCTGCAGCATCTTTAAGATATGCACAATGAGATCTGCTGGCAGACCTGCCACATGTCCCTATTTTCCAGGGACAGTCACAGATTTACAGAAGCTGCCCCAGTTTCTGATTTGATCCCAGAATGTCCTGTTTTTTCTTTAGGACATCCATATTTTCATTGGAGAAATGTTGGAGGGCATGCGCTAGTGGGAGGCCTATCTATGGATTTGCCCTTTCCAACCACGTAAAGCAAAATTCCTCTGTAGGTCTGAACATGCAGAACAACTGAAAAGCTCCTAATGCATGTCCGTAGATGGTTCTGAACTGGGATGCAAATATTTAAGACTTCACTGAAGTTCATCTTGATTATAAGGCTGCTTTATGTAGAAATCAAATGCTCCAGTGTATAATATACAAAGTACTGTTGCCAGTGGTGCATTAGTCCTTTAAAGTGCTTTAAATACACGCATAAATAGCCACAGCCTATTATGCAGTTAATCTAATCTCAGCCTGTAAACACAACTAAATTGAGGAGGGGGGGGGCGGAATAAAAAGTAGGTGAGCCACGTGACCATGGAATCAGCTAATATTTCAACTGATCAACACAACAGGCACTTAGCCATCAATAAGAAATGTACTGATAAAAATACTTCCATCTTTTTCAAAGTAATGTCTCTCCCAATTTATTTATTTATTTATTTATTTATGAAAAGAAGTACACTTGCTCAGGGATTGTGTATTTAACTGCTTAATAAAATTACCCGTTTAAATACCAGAAAGGTAATTGAAACACTAATGTGTCGAATCTATTACCTATCAGCATGTGCCTGAAAGAATTTTCTCTCCCGCTCTCTCTCTCTCTCTCTTTGAAAAAAAAACAACAACTTCACTCTCACTAGAAACTATGGGATTAAAACTGACTCAAATTGCATGAGATTGTAATTAACCATAATCTTATCAGCATTGTAGTGCTTAGAAAGTTTAATTAGCTGGTAAGATGTTTTAAATGGGGGCAGAGCTATGTCAGTGGTCAACTAGGCCAAATAGGGCATTGCCCCACCAACTTCAGTCTGTCCTCATCCATCTCCCACCTGCCTCTTACATACAACCACGGCCAAGGCTGACACCAGACATCAGCTTCTTCCCCAGTCCCAGTGTTGCCTTGTAGAACAGGAAAGTGAATGGGGACATAACTGGAATTAGCTGGTTCTGCCTGTCATTGGCTATAGCCTTCTGCTGTATCAGGGTGGATCTACACACAAGGAAAAAAATGCTATAAACAAGTCAAAAATAAAATCATTATAACAAAAGGAACAAAAACACTATGGAAAATTGCAAAAAAAAAAAAATTGCTCTTCAGCCCCGTCTGGTGTTGCATGTTTATAACGCATTCAAAATGCTGTTTTTTGATTAATGTAGCTGAGTCCCCAGTCTTAATGGGAACCTGCCACCACTGATTGTTTCTCATATCTATTGTACATCTTTGAAGGTTATTCAGGTAACAGCAAGGATTGCTGGACCCCATCCCTAAGTAACTGTCACCAAACTTGTCAGGGATTTTTGCTTCCATGGAAATTCCCTGAGTGTTTCCTTGCACAACAGCCACCATATTGTTTCAGGAGAAAAACTTAAGCAGTTCTGAAAAAAAAGTTTCTAACAGGGGAGAGAGAGAAAAATTAATGTGAATTTACCTAATTTGCATTTCTCAAGCCAATACATGGATTAAAACTATCCTTTAATAATCACACTTCTCCAGATTTTGCCAAGTAGTTCTGCAACCTAAAAATGTATACAAAAATGTGAATATTATGGGAAAGGGCACACAAAAATGTGCATATTCATAAAAATAATGTACAAAATACATATTAGGGGAAATTGTTTGCAAAACCCTGTAATTGCTCATGCACTTGTATATTTTGAGAAATGCACACAATTACTACAAAGAAATCTTTGTACACATTTTTTTTAAAAATCTCCAAATTGATATGGAAATGGGCTGAACTGAACTTAAGACTTGAAAATGAAAGAAACTGAAATTTAAGAAAATAGGATGCAGCAAAGGGGGAGAAATAATAATAATAAAACTATGGAAAATGGGGTAGGAAGTTGATAAAAAAATAAAAATATGATGTATTTTTATGTTGTGTGTTTATGTTGAATTTTTGAAATTTCAAGACAATATAATTACAAAGAAAGAAACTGAAATTGGTAGATTCACTGATGCCTTTTCAAGATTTTGGTGTACCCCTCAAAAATCCTCAGATAGTTTCTCCAGCCTAGAATCTCCAAACTCTCCTCACAATCTCACCATGAGCTTTGCTTGCAAGGCAGATAAAAAAGTGGGCTATGTGCAGGGGGGGGGGGGGCAAAGTTGTTGAGCTTTATTTTGCAAAATCTCAAAAAAGAAGATGTTTTTGAGCTATTTTAAAGGAAATTCACCAAAAAAAAATCAACACTTCCGACATGGGTTGCCCTACGCCCGGGTTTTCTATGGCATTTTTACTGATTTTTGGAAATTCTACCCAGACACTATTTCTGACAGACCTGTGTTCCGCCATGCATCCCCCAAACCTATTCTGGGGTTCCCCAACCCTCCCGAGCAGATTTAGGAGGTATGAGTTCATTCCATTCCACGAGTAAGCCTTTGTTCCATGCACACAACAACTTAACTGAATCCCTCCCATAATAAATTAATATATAAAGTCCAATTATATGCTAAATAATTATTGCCAAACACTTCAACCATGACAATGAATTAGCGTTGCATGATCTCCCTAGAAGACAATGCTTCTGGGTGAAAGCAGTATTCTGTGCTCATTTTCTTAACCATACAGTGGTACCTCTGGTTAAGAACTTAATTCATTCCGGAGATCCGTTCTTAACCTGAAACTGTTCTTAACCTGAAGCACCACTTTAGCTAATGGGGCCTCCCGCTGCCACTGCGCCGCCGGAGCACGATTTCTGTTCTCATCCTGAAGCAAAGTTCTTAACCTGAGGTACTATTTCTGGGTTAGCGGAGTCTGTAGCATCTGTAACCTGAAGCGTCTGTAACCCAAGGTAACACTGTACTGTTTTCTTCCCCTTGGGCTACCTCTCATCCACCTTCACCCCAGACCCTGAACAGTTCAGAGACTTACACAGTTCTGCACCAGCAGTGCTCCAAAAAATTAAAACAACTCCCTTATAAACACTGTGGGTTTGCTTTTGTTTTTTAACACATCAGTAAATTAGTAGCTATTTAAATTCTCTGTAAATGACTGTGCAATCTTACAAGCATCAAGTCAGAAGTAACTCGCATTAAGTTCCGCGGACTTTACTCCCAGGCGAGTGTGTCTCAGCCTGCAGCCTGTGTCTGCAATGTTTGCCTCTCACCTGTGCGCATTGTTTCCTAAATGGCTAGCTTTATTTTAAGCAGGAAAAAAAAGACTCCTGTGATGCTTTGTGCTTCTAAATGCAGGGCTGAGCCTGGCTTGTGCCTGCCGAGTCACCGGGCATTAGCATTTGATTGATTTGCAGTACCATTGTGGGACTCATTCCAAATACATGTGGTATTTAAATAGGGACTAGCCATTGACTTTGTAATCCCTTGTGCGACACCGCCGCTCTGAAAGGGGAAGGGGAAGAAAGTCAAGTAGTGTATTTGTCAGAATGCCTTCACCATTCCCACTATCCCCATAGGCGGTGACTGTCAGTGTCTGTGACTGCAAGCTAGTTCATGTCCTGATATTATTGTGCACATCCCCAGAGGGAGTTCTTGGGAAGGACTTTTGCATTCATGTGAAGACAGAGATTTCGGCAGCTTTCCAGAGGCAGTGATTGCCCGAGACAAAGTGACTGCTACATGGGCAGAGACTGAAGGACATCAACATACTGTAATACATTTTGGCACAAAACAATAACAGATTAAGGTCCTTTTCACAGGTGATTGAGCAAAATGAATAGCGGGAGCGGAGGAGGCTGATGCCTTCTTCATGCCCACATGACTGCGTTTCAAAAATACAAAGGCCTCTCTTATTCTTGTTAGTGCAATTCTTTGTTAGACTTAGATAGGTTATTGCTTTTAATCATAAAAGTTCATCCTGCATCTCCCGCAGAGCTCCTGGCTGATTCAACGGGAGATGATGGTTTAGTTTAAAAGTGAAAGCTCAGGCCTGAAAATAAATTACCACCATATATAATTTGATCATCTATTTTTCATATGAAGTACTTTGCAATCTTCAGTGTGTCCATCGTCAGTGCCTCCACACCAAAAACAGTTGGGTTTTTGGGTGGGTTGTTGCCGTTGTTGTTTTGGCATTATTCCCTTTTTACATGTGGTAAACTGAGGCTGAGCGATAACTCTTCTTTTTTGCAAAGTTGCACAATCATGGCACTAGAAAATTCTACATCTAATATATTTCAGTGTATTTTGTGCACAGCTGTTTCATTTTACAAAATCTTTTGCAGGCTCAGTTGCAGTGAGCCTGCAGTCGCTGGAGTAGAGGCATAGGAAGAAAGAAATAACATAACAGCCTTTTGGGATCGAAATGGCAACAAATTTTTGATTACAGGTGTAAGAAGGCTTTGGTGTGGGCATTGTGTATGTATCCTGTATTGGCCAACCCTGTTGCTGACTGATAACTTTGTCAGGGTCAATTCTGAGTTAAGGATACCCATTTGACACACATCAAATCAGGCTACCCCTCCAGAGGACCAATTGGGGAGTTCTGTGGTTTGTCAGCCCCTGCCTGGGCCTACAAACAGAATTCTTCCCCTTGGGACCCCTTTACTTTCATCCAGAAGAAAGGGGATATAAAGCTCCTCATCCCCCCTGATTAGAACAAGGATCCAACCCAATGCCTTTTTCTGCCAAAAACTTGAGACAACTGCTCCCCCACAACTATGCCAAGCTGCAACTGCCACTGCTGCCCAGATGGGATGCAGTCTTTGCAGTTTGGCAAATGCAGAAACAATGCATTATTTTGGAAAATATTTGGCACATGGGTGGTGCTGTGGTCTAAGCCACTGAGTCTCTTGGGGTTGCTGATTGGAAAGTCAGCGATTTGAATCCGCATGACGGGGTGAGCGCCCATTGCTCTGTCCCAGCTTCTGCCAACCTAGGATTTGGAAAGCATACCAGTGCAAGTAGATAAATAGGTACCACTGTGGTGGGAAGGTTAACGGTATTTCCATGTGCTCTGGCACTCGTTATGGTCCTCCATGCACCAGAAGTAGTTTAGTTATGCTGGCCACATGACCTGGAAAGCTATCTGTGGACAAACGCCATCTCTCTTATCCTGAAAAGTGAGATGACCGCTGCACCCCATAGTCCCTTTTGACTGGACTTAACTATCCAGGGGTCCTTTACCTTTACCTTTGGAAAGTGTGTGCAGGGAATATGTGAAGGTTCATAGGATGATGATAGACAATGGAATGCATCAAGGAAATATCAGTGCAAACTTACACTAAAGACAGAGAATAGCTGCATACCTCCCAACACAAACTTCAGGTCTGACGTTACACAGCACTCTCTCTATCACTCTACTAGCTATATGCTGGCATGCAAGAAGATGTGTCAATTTGCCTCTCATCAAGGCACATTTCATGTGCATTCAGAGTAATTGAGATAACGGCTGACTACATGACAGCATTGACAACAACTGTGGGTTTGGTGTCCTTTCCAGCATAAGCTGCAGAGGCTCCTGCTGTGTGCAGAAACAGCACATGATGAAAGCATTTTCATGTCACAATGTTAAGAGAGTCAATAGTTGCAAAATATGGATGTGAAATAATGCACGGAAGCAGGTTCACTCTTACCTGCCTTATGGCCCGGTTACAGCCATCCCAATGCAAGGCATTGAATGCTCTTGACAGGTATTGTTGTTGACGTTACTCAAGGCTCCTACTTGTGTAGCACTCTGCCTCCTGGAAGACAGATTTGTCTGTTCTTACCTCCACAGGGATTTTATGGTAAAGGGTGGACAAAAAAAGGAAAAGGAAAATAAGAACGGATATTCAGAAGAATTACACGTTTGAGTACCTGCAAATGAAAACAAGAAACTGTACTAGACCGAAGAGGGAAGGGGAACCTGCGGATCTCCAGATTTTGCTTTACTCCCATTATTGCTGAACGTTCACCAGGATGGCTGGTGCTGATGGGAGCTGGAATTCAATAGCATCTGGAGAACCAGAGGTTTTCCAGGACTGAAATAAGTGTTGGTTTGATCTTCCATTCCCCCCAAAAATAAAAAAGTACCAGCAAAAATCAGAAACGTATTCAGAGGAATTCAATTCTCCTCTCTCTCAAGTTAAGCCTGTCTTTGGTGTTATGGAGGGGTGTTATGGTGGGTAGCTGGCCTGCTTAGCGGGTGCAAGGCATAGAGTGCACATTTCTGACCTTCAATGCCTTGCAGTCATTCGCTAAATTGCTCACTTGTGGCCTGATCAAGCAGATGCTAAAATTTGGCACAGCTCCCAAGAGCAGTGCACCATGCCTTCTGGAATGTGTGAACTGGGATGACGGCCTCTCCACCCGTCGTTTGGTCAAGAGAATTTTTCCCAGTGATGCTGACTGTGAAACATTGGGAGAAGATGAATGGGTGAGCCCAGTCCAGCAGTGAGCAAGCATTGCTGCTGCCAGAGTGCTAGCCACCTTACGTTGCCTAATAGCAGGGCTGGCTTAAACATCTGAACAACAGAGTACAATGTTGAAATGTTCCTGAACCACCTTATACAATGTTATAGAAGATAGCAGGGGTAGCCAACAGAGTGTTCTCTAGACACTGCTGGACTCCAACTCAAATCATCCCTGACCACTGTCTAGGTCTAATGGGAGTTGGAGTCAACATCTGGACGACACCACATTAGCTACCCCTGTACTACAGAAATGTTGTTTGTGATCCTTCACATATATTTTAATAGTCCATTAAAAGCATCAGAGGGAAAAGCTAAATACTTGCAAAAGCTCGTTAAGTGTAAGCATAATTCTAATCAGAGGGAAAGCACACTGGATTTGAACTAATACCATCATAAATCAATGAAGGCAAAAGTTGCATTAGAAAGTTGGCTTTTGAAGAGGAAATCAACAAATCATTAGCATCAAGCCTATCACCCAGAAAAGTCTATTAATACCACACATGGCACAACACTGCAAGGCATATATGACACTAAAGAGAATGCATAGCAGAATACAGCAGTCAGCGCTTGCCAATTAGCCACTCTGCGTAAAGCATACACAAATAAGAGGGCAATTATTAATTGTGTACCGCAGTTAAGAGGTAAAGTGTAAGGTGTTTTCGGTTATTGCAGGAACAACCATTTAGGACAACATTACCCAAACAGAGAGAAGCAAGTCTGCTAACGGATCTTGGGATGATTTGCCAAAGGGTTTTTGTATGTTTTTTACTCCCTGTTATTTAACAATAGCAAAAGGAGAGGCTTCCCCTTTCTTCTAAATTAGGTGGCTGAATTTAAGAAAGTTGTGGAAGGGGGAGCAGGAGTAGATTTTGTATGACCTAACTGTGACCTGGTGGTGAGCTCAGTTCTGGTAGTGAAAGCAAATTCCTGGAGTTAGCATGTACTCAGAGAAACCCTGCTTCTTAATTCTATGTCCCACTCAACCCACATTTTTGCACCCAGCTCCAGTTTGTGGACCATCGTACACACACACCATAAATAGATGCACTTTCTGGACACTAGACCTGATGTACTGAATCTGGAACAATGGGTTATATGGGCCAGTGCCACTGCCAGACCCTGGACATGTCTATGGCACAGTGGTAATGAGAGCATTTCTTGTTGCTTGCATGTCTCATTTACTAGGTCTGCTAGGTTCAAATCAAACATTCTGGAGATCATTAAGAAAGATGGCCAGGAGGAGCGTTTGAGCATTGCCCCTGTTGCAAGCATGCCGGTCACCCGAACCAGTCAGTTTCAATGTTGTTTTCAAGTGCTACAGTTTCCATTGAAGGCCACAATATTTTAATGGGTCCAACATTTCAAAAATTATATTGAACCTTCAATGTCTGGAGGTCAATTCTTTGATACAGCAATAAATGATAAATTACTTTTAAATGAAGCAACATCTTTTTGCTTTTCTTTTTTCCTTTTTACTAAGGGGAAACCCAGTTAGAAGGTTGCAGATGTGTGTGAATGCAACTCCCAATAGCTTTAGGGGTTTGTTGTGGTGGTGGCTGTTAAATGCAGCTGCAGGACAGGCATAAATTTGGATTGGGGCTGTGACATGGGCAAAGAGAGCTAACCTTTCCCTCTCATGCCAACTCATCTTACGTTTCTCCCTCCACTGCTAAACCCAAAGACGAGGGGAGGAAGTTACTGGATTTATTTATTGCAATTATTTATGCCCCTCCTTTCAGGATATAAAGCCTACCAAGGTGGCTTACAGGCAAGATTCAATGACATATTTTAAAAAATACAATTAAAAGTAAGCTGTTGAGTGTGCAACTCCCTTCAGCCCCAGCCAGCATGACTAATGGTTCAGAAAGATGGTAGCTATCACTCAACAGCTATCATCCACCTGCAGGACCACAGACTCCCCACCTGTGCCTACAAAACACCAGGAGATTCATTCATGTATCTGTGATGTCACATTTAGTTTGGGCACAAGCAGGTGAAGTGGAACACATGTTGAAACAAATGATACCTCTTGGTCTACTTTGCACAGATTTTGGATGGCTCCAGGTGGATGAGGACCAAGTTTCTTTAGTGCCTTGCAAACCAAGGGATTTGACAACAAGAAGCACTGAAGACATTTCTTTTTTCTGTTTTTGGTGCAGTTTATGAGATATTATATATGTGTGTGTGTGTGTGTGTGTGTATACTCTTTTAAAATGTTTAAAAATACACGCAGCTAACTGAAAACATGTTTCAGCCATGGCTCTCAGCAAGCTTTGCCTCCTTGAATTCTGCAGGCAGAATGTGTCATTGCAGAGGCCCATCACATCTGATTATGTTGTCATCTTGTATCCCCCCCAGCATTTCATCGACACACTGCAGGGTCATGATCCAGTTTTTCTGTTTTCCATGCAAGTTCCTTTGAAGGCTCCAGGGCCAAACAATGGCCATAGAAACTGATCATAATTATGAATTTGACTGAAGTCCTTCATTATTCATTGAACTAATGAGAACTTTGGATCAAAAACAGGCACTGGTAGATTACAAAAGCCCAACTGTGTCAGCCCACAAAATGTCTGTGGTGCCCTATTTCCCTCACCACCTACTGATGGAAATGTATGGGGTTGCATAGGCTCCACATTTTGCTTACATATTTAATAGAGAGAGAGTGCTGTAGCCACAAACTGCTGAATGTGAGGGAATTATCACAACTCTTTCCCGTGCTCAGGTCCAACTCAGGGACAGCTGGGTAGCTATCAGTGTGCAGAACAGACAGCTCTAACTTCCAACAGAAGGGTATGGCTAGAGGACTGAACTAAGGCCTGCTCCCACGGCCTCCCAGACTTTGCCACCAGTTGCAGTTGCTTCATTCTGTCTAATGATAGTCCTCACATGGGGGCATTGTACATGCTCCCAGCTCTGTTCTGCTTCAGAAGCCAGTTCAACACAAGCTATTGCAGATATTCATATACAAACTAGAGCCAATGAGACGAGAGCTTCTAGCAATGGGAAGTGGGGATGCAGCAGGCCTGGTGGCTTCCTTCTTGTCTGTGGTGGAATACCCAACACCACCATTTATCCTGGGGTTGGCTGGTATGTGCAGAAGCATCTGTTTTTGTTATTGTATTCACCAGTCTAGCCAGCAGTTGTACTGACACCCAACATTTTAATTACCTCACAAAGCCTCCTAATGGTTTCTTGTTCCGGAGTGACACAACATTCAATGCCCACGTGGGACAGCTGCATATTCCTGCATTGCAGGTGGTGGGACTAGAGTGATCCTCAGGGTTTCTTGCACCTGTACAGGTCTAGGATTCTAGGACATTTGAGCCCCAGAGGCGTTGAGAGGGGATTGAAATGGCAGTTGCCTCATCTGCAGCACTGGACAAGGGGAAAGCAATGGCAGTCCGGCACT
The DNA here is from genome assembly GCF_964252035.2 of Podarcis erhardii. Lineage (NCBI taxonomy): Eukaryota > Metazoa > Chordata > Lepidosauria > Squamata > Lacertidae > Podarcis > Podarcis erhardii. The sequence goes on from NC_138510.1 coordinate 70,072,354, forward strand.
GAGAGAATTGTTGGCATCCTTGGGGTCTCAAATTTCAGTGGTGCCCTGGGCAACACCAAAATTCAGCACCCCACCCCACCTCTCATTTTCCATTCTACTACATATTTGTTTCAACATTTGTGGAGCCCTCAAGGCTCCACAGGCAGTGCAACCAAATTGGTTGTTGTTGTTGTTTAGTCGTTTAGTCGTGTCCAACTCTTCGTGACCCCATGGACCAGAGCATGCCAGGCACTCCTGTCTTCCACTGGTCAAACTCATGCTGGTAGCTTCGCGAACACTATCCAACCATCTTGTCCTCTGTCGTCCCCTTCTCCTTGTGCCCTCCATCTTTCCCAACATCAGGGAGTCTTCTCTTCTCATGAGGTGGCCAAAGTATTGGAGCTTCAGCTTCACGGTCTGTCCTTCCAGTGAGCATTCAGGGCTGATTTCCTTAATGATGGATACGTTTGATCTTCTTGCAGTCCAGCCTTGCCGTGGCGAAGGGGCTTGAATAACTCAGAGAAGCTATGAACTATGCCGAGCAGGGCACCCAAGATAGACAGGTCATAGTGGAGAGTTTTAACCAAACGTGATCCACCTGGAGGAGGAACTGGCAAGCCACTCCAGTATCCCTGCCAAGAAAACTCCATGGACAAAGACCGAACTGGTTGCCACCCCCTAAATCTGCCTCTGACAGCAGCCCACATTTGAGTTGGTGGCAGGGTCAATGGGAAGCCTTCCTGAAGGCTAGAACTCAGCCAACAACCACTGCCATAGTTCTAACAGTGGTTCTAGCAGCATTCTAGCTCTTTTCATCAGTGAAATGTTGAAGAGTATGCTGTCTATCCAGGTGGAAGCAACACTATTGTCACGCGATTCCCCCACATGCAGTCTGAGATCGTACATGCCAGACACAGAGAGGCAGGCCAGAAATATTTAAAAAGGAAGTCCTCTGTCCATAACCGTGGACATAGATTCAACAAGGCAGGGAGAAGACATTTCCTCATCAGGTGGAGGAGCAGGAGATAAGAGTTCAGGATGTTGGAATACAAGCTAGCTTGACTTTTAATTTGAAGCTGAGTGGCATATTGATCTATTGTCCCTAGTTGTTGCTGGATGGAAGTGTGACTCATTAAAGAACTTGCGATTAACTAGGAGTTCTCAGGGGTAAGATCAGAGCAATGAGCGAGGTTCTGAAGCCTTTTCAGGTAAATGTATGAAGCTCATTATAGGAAACTAAATCAAGGCATCTGGTGAAAAAAGGGGGGGGGGGAGAATACCAAGCTGAGCTGGCCAATCACTCAAATGCCTCTCCCCACCCCTTTGCACCAGTTCTTTGGCAAAATGGGAACACAGCGACTCCCGTGTGAGGTGTTTTGTGAGTCTTGACAAATAACAGGAAAACATGTTTTCTTCCTGCTTCATTAGGGGCACCAGTAGTTAATGTTTATAGAATATCAATAATGCAGTGTGTAGTGCTGCATAATTAAAGGCAACCCTATGTTAATAAAATAACTTGGAAACGAAAGTGCCAAATAGAAGGCGTAAATACACTGCTGCCTTTGGCCTTATTTCAGACAAGTTTAATTACACTCCAGCAGCTGCAACCTACCCTGCAAGGCTATTTTTTCTGTCACTTAGAGCTATCAAGCCCTACACCCATTTATGACATTTATGAGGAAGAGCAAACAGCATCCCAATGGCCCACAAGTGAATACTTGCAGTTTATGGATGTCTAGACTGCACATTTGCAAATAGTAGCTCACATAAATGGAGCCAGCTTCCCTCACGCAAAGAAAGGCAATCAATTCTTTTTAAGCCTTCTGCAAGAATGAGGAAAAGAAGCCTAAGATGGGAGGTAGGCCAGAGCTGCAGGATTCCAGTCTCCATAAGCATCGAAACTCAGGAAGGACACCTCCCAATGGTAGGCTGACCAGATGCAAAGGCTATATAGCTCTTGGTTTCGAAGTATTTTTATTTTTTTGCTTTATTATATTAGACTGGCTCAATGGTTGTGCCCTTATCTGAAGAAAGAGGGCCTGAGTTGAGTCATGCAGACCCTGGCTGCATCCAAACTAGATTATTGTACGTATCACTGTCTTTAAAGGAAGTTTGGGAATGAGCACTCACACTTTACATTGTGGGTGCCCTTTGCAGGATCGCACATGGTGCTACAGTTCCCAAGGAGCTTACTGGCAAGCAGGGGCTGGCTTGCCTCTCAGTGTTAATTTTACTCAGCCTCAGCAATTAAGTTTCTTGCTGGGAGGTGGGGCCAGCCCCATTTATAAATAGGGGGTGGAGCCGACAATAGCCAGACACACGGCTCTGGAGATTCACCCTCCCTACCCTCCTGTTGTTAATGTTTCTTGTTTACAGGTTATCTTTTTCTTCCTGTTTAGCAGGCGCTGCTATAGTCTTTGACTGATTGCTGTTGAAGAACCGGGAATAAATTTTCCTGCATTGGCAGGTTTTGTCTTCCCCGTATCAATTCGTCACAACTTTGGCAGTTATGGCCTTGGGTGGAATCCTTTAGTCTTTTCTACCCTATATTGGGGGGGGGGTGAATTGGTGACTCACCCCCCTACTGCGTCGATTCCAGGGTCCCCTCTTAAAGGAGTTATATATATGAGTGTCACTGGCCATACACTGAAAGGTCGTCAGTGAACTACCCTGCTTGCGGCGATATGGGTTTGGCTGTCTGCTACACTTATCGTACGTCTCACAGAGCACCCCCATATCCCATTTACCCTGATGAGCCCCAGTTCCCCCTGGCTGGGGGGCTGGGAGGGATACACGCCCAAGGCCTAAGCCAAGGTCTTCCTACATTCAGAAGTTTAATAAAGTTGTGGCCTAATTTTAATTCCATAACATGTTGTTAGAGTCTTTATTCCTTCCTTATGATCCCTGGGGGCTGGGGCTATTCCCACCTGCTCACACAATCTTTAGCTGGTACATAATGCAGCTGCTGGGATGCTTTTTGGGGGGTGTGGGCAGAGTTTGGATCATGTTAACACCAATTCTGGACCGGTTTCATTGGTCATCTATTTGCTGTCAGGCTCAAACTGAATTGTTGGATTTGACCCTTACAGCTCTGAATTGTTCGTCACCAGGATTCTTAAAGGACCGCCTGCATCTCTATGAACCTATCCATCCCCTGAGATTGGCCTCAGAGAACCTGTTCTCTGGTTCTCCTTTAAGAGCCATAGGATAGATGGAATCTGGAGACAGGGCCTTTTCTGTGGTGACCCCACATTACTGGAATTCCATCCCTGAGAGGTCCTCCTCATTGTGTTCGCATTGGTGGCTTTAAAGCAGGTTTGAAATACTTTTAATCATGCTCAGCTTCTTGCCGATGACATTATTGGCCTTTGTTTATAGCTGCTGCAATTCTAATTGATAATTCCCTGGTTTTAGTTATTGTACTTCCTTAGTTGTAAGTGGTAAGTCATCTTGTGAGAACTTTACTCCCAAAGGTAGAATATGTGCACGTTCAATCAATCAATCAATCAACTGCAACTTTTTTTTTTTACCCTCCATGACAGGTTACTGTTCATATGATCCCTCTTCTACATCACAGAAGCAAGAAATCTTTGCATTCAGTCATCGTATATGATGCCATGTAACCATGAAAATCATGCATTTCTAGCTTCAAGCTGTATCTTTATCTATCATAGTTTATATATGGTGCTTTTCAAGCATATTGTCAGGGAAGCTTACAACAAAAGATGTAAAACACCATAAAATACATAGAAATAAACTAAAAATAGCAAACTGATAGAAACAGCATAAAATAACATAAAAATAATCCAAGGGAAGTAGATAAACAAAAGTTTTCCGACCTAAGGTGAATGTGCTTAGGAGGGTGACAGATCTCTGAATAAAATAAATAAAACACTGTATATAGTTCCTGAAGCCAATCACACTCCTGTTTTGCTCTATTTTTAACTTTAGAAATTTGATGTCTGTCTTTAGAATCTGACTTTGTTCCAATAAGGATAAGCAAGCTTGATAATACCCATAACAGCTAATGCTACCAGAGTTACAGCTCAAAACTGCCTGTTTATTCAAAAATAATTATCATCGACAGGACTTGCAAACATTCCAGCGATCAGGGATTAGCTAATTAAACTTTGTGATGATGCTATCACGCAAAAGACAGTGATTTATGTCGCATCATGAGTGGATAGTAATCATTTGTATACATTTTTAAATAGTATATGTTTGGAGAGACTATAGACAAATCTACGGCTTTGAAAGTAACAATGTATAAGTGGGAAAGTATTTTACTACAGTTTAATGGGATGGAACTTTATTTTTTAATTTTTTTAAGGGTATATTCCCAAGTACATCTGAATGGGATTACTATTTTGAAGTTCTCTCATTACCTTTTCCCCAAAAGTAAGCCTCACTGAGTTCACAGGAGTGTATCTTTTGATTTAAATGTCTGGGATTAGCATCTTAACAATTCAATATCTATTGGACACGTAGTACTCAAGTCTCTAAAGTGTAATAAAAAAAAATCCAGTTCTATCCAAAATGAATTTAACAACACAGATTTAAGAATATTTTGCAGTATGAGACTTCAGTGCTTTGGCAGCTTGTACTTTACATACATACATATAAACAACAGCAGGACTATGTGGTTTTGGATATCTCTGAAAGTGCTTTTGCTGAGCTGCAGAGCAAGAGGAGAGGGGAAAGTGTGTGAGTCCTCCATAAATGCAAGAGTTGATTTGGTGGCAGATTATATATATACATCAAAGCACCCAGCTAATAAGTGTGCAATAAAACTTGACCTGCATTGAATATTTGGTAGAGGCGAGTCAAAAAATCTTGAAAAAGGAATTGGATAAGGTAGCCATAGCTTCTGCAGGACTCACTAGCCAATGTTTCATCAGCAAAGATGGTACAGTGGTACGCTTCAGGTTACATACACTTCAGGTTACATACGCTTCAGGTTACATACGCTTCAGGTTAAGAACTTTGCTTCAGGATAATAACAGAATTTGGGGTCTGGTGGTACGGCAGCAGCAGGAGGCCCCATTAGCTAAAGTGGTGCTTCAGGTTAAGAACAGTTTCAGGTTAAGTACGGACCTCCGGAACGAATTAAGTACTTAACCCGAGGTACAACTGTAATTCATTCAGAGAAGAAAGAACTCAGGTATTAACTTACCTTATGTCTGAGCCACTCCTTTCCTTTATTTCTGAATTATTTTCTAAACTCTCGCTTTAGTTCTTCAAGTTCACCTCAGGTACTGTGCAGCAGGACATTCTTGGACTAAGTAAAATATAAGATATGAATTTTATCTAGGGGAGGGGGGAGGGAGTGAAACGACTGCTTTCCAAACTGGGACAAGTTCAGTAGCCTGTGGCCCATCCACCAGTGGCCTTCAAGTCAGTACTGGGGTTTCTGTAGTGCCTTCAAAGGGGTCACAAGACTTTCCCTCCTCCTCCCCCTTGGTCCCATCTTCTTTCAACTGTTATCAGGCAGGGGGAAGGGTAATAAAAGCTCCCTACCCAAAGAAGTGGTTTCAGAAGCAGCATGGAAAACCTCCCAGCCAGTCGAACTATGTGTAATTATTTTTAAGAGAGGGATTAATATATGAAGATGCTATGCTATAACATAAAATAAGTTGTGTGGTTTTTTTTCCTTTCTCCCCCTCTGTGGAAAAAGAGACCACTGCTCTTTCCGCTGCTTTCCCCCAATTAAACAAAGCCAGCTCAGCAGAAGCTTGAGTATTAAAATTTGTGCACTGAGGAGACTACTGTGCCTAAATATGTTCTGTATTTATGGCCTGCAATGAAAAGTCGGGGCATGGGGTCTGATCTTAAATCTAATAAAGTCCATGGAAGTCACTGGGTTTTCAATCAAGCCAATTAAGACTTCTGTGGCTGAATATTGGTAATTAGGAGAAAGAATCAAATGGCTTATGGTCTTTGAACTCTTCTGTTCACTTCCCGTAGGTTGTCATATTACAGAAACTCTGATTATCCAATCACTGCATTGCCTCAACATTTTCTAAGTTTTTCCTCCTTGGTTTTGCCCCCCCACCCCCCCGCCAAGCAACATAAACAACATAGCATAGTCCTACTGCTGCAAATTTGTTTAATTCTTTCCCCATATTTATTTTCTTCCTAGCAAACCATGCCAAGGTATAAGGGGTCGCTTCCAGACTGGCTCTCTATTCTGCAGCACATTACTGGCAAATTAGTTGTGGATTTATTGTGCTTGGGGCACATCTGTACCATACATTTACTGCGCTATTACACCACTTTAATAGACATGGCTTCTCCCAAAGAATCCTGGGAGTTGTCTTTTGTTAAAGCCATTTCCCGTTCCTAGGGAGATGACATTGCAGGCTGGGAGCAAGCCCTCCCCATACGCATGGGGCGGGATAGCTCCAACGCCATTGGATGGTCCTCGGCCATGTCATCCTTAGGCTTTCCAATCCGGACCGTCCGGGGGCATGACACGGGCTATTTAAACTGCCCATGGCCAAGGACTTGCCCCTGTTTTCTCCCTTCTTAGTCAGTTCTCCTGCCCTTAGGTTAGGCTCTTTATTTCTTGACCCTGGTTGGTCACCTTGGTTGTCCAAGGGGCCTGGTAGGAATTTTTTTCCACTTGGCAAACTGGCACTGGCCATTTGGTTTTTCACCTACCTTGTAGCAAATCATCACAACTTTGTAAGGCTTGGCGGTTAGGCATTGGAGTATTAGGTTGAAGGTGAGGTGAAGTAGTGGCCATCACCTACCCTTCCTAATTCATGGGTATTCCGTTAAAGGTATCTGGGGTGTGTGGTCTCTGTCCAAAGCCCCAGACAGGGGGCTAGGGCCATGGCATGACCCCTAGTGGTTACCCTGGGGGAGTTCATAGTTGATGTGCATGAGCAGAGCTCCCCCTACTGGTGGTTAACCCTTCCAAGACTCCTACGGGTGGGCAGAAGACAGATATAGTTGTGTGGTTTCCAATGCCTAAGCCAAGACCTCTCACATTCTGTAACCAATAAAGTTGTGGCCTTTTTCGCCCATTAACCTAAAATACTGTTTCATGTGTCTTTATTCCACTTTGCGAGAGGGTTTGGGACCTTGCCATGCAAAGGTGCTGAGAGTTGTTAGGAAACCCCTGTTCCCCTACAGTTCCCAGAGGGATTTAACCAGCAATCCCTCTTCACAGGGAGCTCTGAACTGGCACTCTGTGGAGGGAATAGGGGTCTCCTAACAACTCTCAGAACCCTTCACAAACTACAGCACTCAGGAGTCTTTGCATGAATGTTAAACTGGTATAAGAGTGCTTTCAATGTATGGGGTGGGGGTGGTGATGATTAGTGGCTCTGCGATGCTTTCCTGATCCTACCACATTATTGCTGTTCAGTGCCCCAAAAAAGTGTGATGAAGAAACAAACAAAGCCCAAAACATTTGTGATATGAAAACGTATATGACTTCAGCAGGATATGCACTGATTGGAATTGAAGCGGTATGACCGCCTCATCACTTTTGCAGGTGTAAATAGTATTGAAAGTGGGATCGTGTGTGACCGTCCCAATAGCATCATGAGCACACATCATCGTGAATGCACAGGCAGGCTGCATCTTACACAGATTTCATTTATGTGTTCACAGCTTTACACAGATCACTGAAAATAAAAAGAATAATTAAAAAGGTATGGGAGAGGGGACCCCCTCCCCATAAGGCGGTTTGAGCTCTCACGTGAGCCCTCCTGCAACCTTCCCAGAGCCTGGTAAGCAAGGTGGGGGGCTTTGAAAGCTCTATGCCTTGCATGAGGAGGGGCAAGGCCCACTCAACACCGGGTTCAGACGTTTAGGGATGGTTGCACGAATCTGTTCAAGGGGTTGTTGTGATTTTATATGATTTTCCTTATATGCTTGAAAGTCAGGAACACCACATAAAATGAAATCTACCTCTGCAACATAGAGAGAGAGAGAGACCCAAGAAGAAAGACTCATTCACTGTGGAAAGGGTTTTGATTAAAGCGTTGTCATGACATGAGAGCTGACGAACAGTTCTCGTGGGCCCACACATCATGATTCCGAGGAAATGTTTTTAGACGGAAAGACTCTTTACGAGTGGTTCTTTTCCATTTAAGGGAAGAAAGCTACCGTGAGAGACCATTGCACATTTGCACAGCTAATCATTCAAAATTCAGGAAATGCCAGTGCTTGGGTTTCACACTTAATCCTAGTCTTGGTCCCATGTGACTGAGCTGTGTTATTCAGTCTTCAATGATATGACTGATTAAAATTTCACACCTCAAGCACTGCCCAGACCTGGTGGTTTTTTCACTATTGTAGGCAGAGATGATACATCTGATAATATTATTTTCTTGCAGCAATGTTTCCACCAGTTACATTACCACAAGACCACACGAGCCATTATGGATGGGCCCTTGACCTCTGCTTCAAAAGAAGTCTGGAAACTGAGATCGGAATGAGCCTAGCCACTAATGTTATTAGGGATTCGTAAAGTGATTTTAGTGAAACACAAAACATTCTTACACACAAATGTACATCAGTTTCAGGGTGGGAAATATCCTCCAGCTATGAGACAGGAAAGTCTCAAACTTTTTGCCTCTTCTTCTGTGTCTCTTCACAACCACATCCCATTAAGAGACGCTGAAAGGGTCTACCACATTAGCACCTGTGAACTAGGATTCCTACAGGTAGTAACATTGTGATCTGACATTAGAATAGAATAGAATAGAATAGAATAGAATAGAATAGAATAGAATAGAATAGAATAAAATAGAATAGAATAGAATAGAATCATAGAGTTGGAAGAGACCACAAGGGCCATCAAGTCCAACCCCCTGACTTATTGAAAAGGGAGCGGGTGGCGCTATGGTCTAAAATATGGTTACCAGACGTCCCAGTTCCCCAGGGACATTCCCTGAATTTACAAATCTGTCCCCGGACAAAATTCATCCCTGGAATGTCCCCGGATTTCATTTAATGTCCCCGGATTTATATTTTAAGTGTTGTAGATTTATTAGCAAGGAATGAATGTTGCGTGATTGGTTCAACGGCACAAGACACATCATATGGGGACTTCCGGTGAGGCAAAATGGCGGGCGCCACTGCCGAGGGGGAACCGGGGACTCCCGGAGCGTCAACTGGGGGAACTGCTGACACACATACACCTGTGACCCAAATCAAGCCAGGAGTGAGAGCACCTGGTCACCATGCCAACTGCCCAGCCCAGGACCATGAAAACCCCAGAGCCAACACAGGGAGAAGAAGGGGAGGAGAAGGAGAAGGCAGAGAGAGAGAAAGAGGAAGGAGAAAAAGAGGGGAGCCCCGACCTTGCCGCGTTCCCCCGGATTCTTTGAAAAAAATCTGGTAACCTTAGTCTAAAACACTGAGCATCTTGGGCTTACCAATCAGAAGGTTGGCAATTCAAGTCCACACGACAGGGTAGAAGCAGTTTAGTCATGCTGGCTAAATGGCTTGGAAAGCTGACTGCGGACAAACGCCAGCTTCCTCAGCCTGAAGTGAGATGTGCACCGCACCCCATAATCACATTTGACAGGATTAACCATCCAGGGGTCCTTTGCCTATACCTGACTTCTTGACCTCAAGGAGAAGGGCCCCAATGGTTTCTACGAACATTTCACCTATTTTCATTTTTTGGCCAACACTGCTCTATCATAAATGATGGATAAGGATGCAGGTGGCACTGTGGTCTTAACCACTGAGCCTCTTGGGCTTGCTGATCAGAAGGTTGGCGGTTCGAATCCGCACAACAGGGTGAGCTTCTGTTGCTCTGTCCCAGCTCCTGCCTACCTAGCAGTTCGAAAGCAAGCCAGTGCAAGTAGATAAATAGGTACCACTGTGGCGGGAAGGTAAACGGCGTTTCCATGTGCTCTGGCTTCCGTCATGGTGTTCCATTGTGCCAGAAGCGGTTTAGTCATGCTGGCCACATGACTCGGAAAGCTGTCTGTAGACAAATGCTGGCTCCAACGGCCTGAAAGCAGGATAAGCCCCACAACCCCATAGTCGCCTTTGACTGGACTTAACCGTCCAGGGGTCCTTTGCCTTTAACTTTTTTATCATTAATGATGGACCATGGAGAGAGAGTATTTCTCTGCTTGTGGCAAAAATACCAATAGGCTTGCTACCACAAGCTGAGCCTAGCCAGAAAGCCACTAGGCTGCCAGGGCACTGGATGCAGAAGGGGGTGCCCTACTGAAAAGTACCCTTCTTTTAAAGGCTGTTCTAAAGATGGTAAAATAAAGTAATATAAACTTAGATTTACTTTCCCAGAGGCCAAAGGGTATAGATTTTAGCCTAGCCATGAAAAATACCTTTAGAACTCAAGGAGTAGCTTAATAACATTGCAGTCTAGCAAGTAGGGAAGATTTTAAGACAGAAATGCCCTTTGAAGATCAATGAAGCCAATTGTAAATGTATATAAAGGAGTTTGTTTAGGTAAAGGAAGACAGCAAATCTCTTTCACACACAGAGAGAGAGACTTTAAAATCAAATCCAAAAGTCAATCACTTTTGTTAACTACACGTTACCTGCCTTAGTAGAGGTGGGTTTCAGAGCATGTGCAGAGTTACTTGCAGGAAAAAATGGTATAAGAGTGCATCAGTCTCATGTGGTGAAACTCTGCTTACCTGTGACCAGGGTTCAAATTCCTACTCACTTGGTAACCTTGGGCCAGTCCTTACCTCTCAGTATAACCTACTCAGAGGGTTGTTGTGGGGATTACATGAAGAAGGGGACAACCATGTATGATACACTGAGCTCTTTGGAAGAAAGGGTGAGATATAAATACAAAACAATAAATAACTCCAAAGGAGACTGGGCTGGGTGATGTCCCGCATATTTATAGGAATATAGACATGGAGGAGTGTTTTCCTATGTTATTTCCATGTCCTAAATCCTAATTACTCTTGTGGTTAACTGCAATAACAATAATTCTCCCAACAGACATTATTAGTTACTTTTGTTGTGGCTTAAAAAACAACAACTTTCATTAAAACTAATTTTGTCGGTCAATGAACCTTAGTATCATTCCTTGATTTTTCTTGGTCTTTACACACCTTGTCATTCTAACCAGCTGGTGGGTTCAGTTAGGGGCTATCTTAGCTATCTTAGCTTAGGACAGGCAGTCAGAAAACTTGTGTGTGTATGTGTCAAAAGCTTGATATAAATATAACTAAATTCATCTATAATGCTGAATGTCTTAAGTGGTATTATTTGAGAAACAGCCTAAGAAAAGAAAACTTGGATTGAAGAATGCACACACCCGTGTGGGACAATGTCTCCTGTGCACTTGAACCGAAACACAAAGCTATTCATATATCTTTCCCTGTGAATCAGTACAGGAACCTGTTTCTGCCTGACACTGTTTTGCTAAAAAAAAAAAAAAAAAAACCAACAACCATAGCAAGGGCTCCAGAGGACTGTTCAGCTGTTTCATGACAATCTTATAGTTGTGCAATTAATTAAAAAATCCCTCTTAGCAATATAAAATCTTCCCAGCTGCTAAGATGAATCCAGGCAGGACACCCTCTCTTGGGCATCTGGCAAAGTCTTCCGGGACTTCCTCCCAACATCATCTCAGTTTATATGAGCAGCGCTGTTTGAGGTAAGAGTTTAAGACCTCCTAAAACAGAAGGAGTTCAACATGTGCTTAAATGACATGAGCGATCCTTCCCAACCAAATGCATCTTGGAGAATGTGTAACATCTGTGTGCTCCTTGAAACATTTGGAAAGGAGGCTGAGCCTCCCCTCTTTAGCAACCTGCCCTGCTGAAAGCAGCTTTCTCTGCTCAAGAGGCCCAAAGTGACTGGTTATGTCAGCAGATCTTTTTAACACCTTTGGAAATGCGAAAATTCGTTCCCATTCTATATTCTCTCGACGCCAGCTAATGGCAGCATGTGGTGTGCACATGAAAACTCATGTCTCAGGGGCGGGGGGAAGCTGGAGATCAAACCCATGTTCTAGAAGAATAAAGAGTAGTAATCCTTATCTAATATGTTGTTGTTTAGTCGTTTAGTCGTGTCTGACTCTTCGTGACCCCATGGACCAGAGCACGCCAGGCACTCCTGTCTTCCACTGCCTCCCGCAGTTTGGTCAAACTCATGCTGGTAGCCTCAAGAACACTGTCCAACCATCTTGTCCTCTGTCATCCCCTTCTCCTTGTGTCCTCCATCTTTCCCAACATCAGGGTCTTTTCCAGGGAGTCTTCTCTTCTCATGAGGTGGCCAAAGTATTGGAGCCTCAGCTTCACGATCTGTCCTTCCAGTGAGCACTCCGGGCTGATTTCCTTCAGAATGGAGAGGTTTGATCTTCTTGCAGTCCATGGGACTCTCAAGAGTCTCCTCCAGCACCATAATTCAAAAGCATCAATTCTTCGGTGATCAGCTTTCTTTATGGTCCAGCTCTCACTCCCATACATCACTACTAGGAAAACCATGGCTTTAACTATACGGACCTTTGTTGGCAAGGTGCTCTCTGCTTTTTAAGATGCTGTAAATAATATGGGGCCCTTCTATTAAATGAACCCCACAATCCCATTCTCAAAGTTAATATTCCGAAGCTGCATGTGCTAAATGTTCAAACGTGTATGTGTGTCTTTGCAAAATATGTGGTTAAACTGCTGTGTTCTCATCCTCAAACCTTCAGTGGCCACAGAGGAACTGTCATTGCAGACTGTGGGCTCTTCCCAGACAGAGGAGCATCTTTATAACTGAGACATAATTTCAAATACAGTTCCCCATGTCTTTGGATATGGTAGTCAAAGATCCAAAGAAACATTCCATAATGCAGCAAAATGTCTCACATTATGTTTTGAGTTGAAATCTTACACTTGTGTTGTATGTAGGCTTTCTAGATGACCTCTGACTACCTCAGCTCACTGCCCTGGGGAAGGTGCATATTTGCCCAGTGATGGGAGCACCATGGGGTCTTGGGCAACTAGGCTTTACCCTCACTTTTTGACTCTCTGGTTCCCCTGCCCTTAGCAGTGGGCTGCCCCCCTTGGTGGATTATGTTGCTGTGCTCCTCTCACCAGGAGGGAAGAGGAGAGTCCTGTGTTCCCAACTGGGACAGCTGCCGCCTGAGAGTGCGAAGAGCTCACCGCTTCCAGCTTCTGTTCCCCAGTCTCAGCTCCCAACCCAATGTTCTCATCCTGTTCTCCCTCTTCATCCCTCTTAGCCTGCCACTCTACTCCAAAGCCCAGAGACGCTTCAGGACTCATGACGCTTTAGGATAGCTCAGTCAGTAGAGCACGAGACTCTTAAATCTCAGGGTCGTGGGTTTGAGCCTAATGTTGGTCAAAATGATTCCTGCATCGCAGGGAGTTGGACTAAAGCTGGACCCTTGAAGCTCCTTCCAACTCTACAGTTCTATGATTCTATGAAAACAATTTGCAACCAAAAGAATAGTGTGGGGATATATATATATATATATATATATATATCTCAGATGCCAAAGGCCAGGGTAAAGAAAGCAAATGTTGATATCTTATTGTATTCAGCACGATTTATATGCCATTTCATCAAACAAATCCATAAGCAGTTTACATAATGGTATAAAACAGGGCAAATGCAGACAAGCAGGCGAAACTGTGTGTTAGAAAACAGCTTGGCAATTAGCTGCCTGTATTGGACCGCAGACAGCTAGCCTATACTGTAGTTACAGGTGCAGCCTCAACAGTGTTATGTCAGCATGCATTTGCCCAGCCTCACTTACTCCAAGTAGCCACCCAGGCAAGTGCTACTGATACACTCATCACATGCCCACCGTAATTTGGCAAGATGTGGTGTTGGCCAAGTATCCATTGTTAGATATGCTTAGCTTACTCCCTTTTCTTTTCTTTTTTCAGATACCACACTAATGGTCCCAGCAACCACCCTGCCGGTGTGACTGGGGCACAATTTGTGACATGGAACAGAATCCTTAGAAGGTGGCCATGCCATGAAGTTCAGCAGACATGGAAATTGGGGTTGAAATCCTGCAGCCTTCACAGCAGCAGTTCCTGGGCACCCGAACTAAATGCAAAGCAGCAGAAAAGACAATGGATTAGGAAGCCCACATGTGCATACGTTTATTCAGAATTAAGCCTGGTTGCCCCCTTTCCACCACCACCCCTCCCCACTCTCACAAAAAAACCTAGGCTTGAATTTGACTCGTACCTTTAATCTTCAACAGTATTAGTGAAACAATTATAAGAGCACATTAAAGCCATGTAAAAGTTTGAAGGGTGGATGATCAAAGGAGGAAGATATGTAAGAACAAGATGGAAGGCTGGCTTTGAGATTCAAAGCTTTTGTGTGCTCTAATCATTTCACTAGCATTCATAAATCTTTAACATCCTTTTCTCAACTCTTTTTCATTTTTATGTATTCAATTAATTTCAACAGAATGTGTTCTAAATACATCATGTGTCTTGATGTCATATAGGAAGCCTGTGGACTCTTCAGAGGGCCGATGGAAAAAAAAAACCACGTCCATTCTGGTGGGCAGAACCCATCTCTCCACCATGTGGGTCCCTGATAGATTGTGCCCTGTTTATGTTTTTGTTTTTATGAATCAAGGTGAGCATAATGGCCGGGGGTTGACCATTCCAGAGCTTGCCGATAGGAACTGACAAAACTGCCCTCAAATGACTGCATGGAGCAATCCTGGTGGTGCAAACTAGGGTCCTTTTGCATTTTCATAGGATCCTGAGGTGCACGGCTTGAGTGGCATGTATTTTAGTTGCTGGTTCCCCCTTCCCACACCAAATATAGTTGTCCCAAGAGTTTTCACAGTTTGGCTGGCCTTGAGGGCAAGAAATATCCTCACAAAAGCTGTTGACAAGGAAGGTACATTTACTTTCAGCAACAGAGGAACTAAGCGAAGAAGAATAGTTTGGATTTGATATCCAGTTTTATCACTACCCTAAGGAGTCTCAAAGCGGCTAACATTCTCCTTTCCCTTCCTCCCCCACAACAAACACTCTGTGAGGTGAGTGGGGCTGAGAGACTTCAGAGAAGTGTGACTAACCCAAGGTTACCCAGCAGCTGATTGTGGAGGAGCGGGGACACGAACCCGGTTCACCAGATTACGAGACTACCGCTCTTAACCACTACACCACACTGGGTAGTGGTGTACATTCTCTGGGACTTGAGGCTTGTGCAGAATGTATCACAGGCAAAAGCCTGTGGGCCATTGGAGAGAGCGCTGGGGCCTCCCCCTATACCAGCTGGGCAGCCGGTGTGACAAACACAGCTCTGTCTTCCAACGCCTCAGAGACACTCCCTGGCTGTTGCCTCACTTTGCCTAATGGGAGAGCCAACTCTTATTCTTTAGCAGTGTGTAATAAGAGGGCAGCAGGTAGCAAGACAGTAGGAAACGGAGGGAAATGACTATTCCCACCCCCACCCCAACTCCTGAAAACAGAACTCTTTCTCACAAATACAAGATGGGTGACACCTGGCTTGAGAGCAGTACATGTGAAAAGGATCTAGGAGTCTTGGTTGACCACAAACTTGACATGAGCCAACAGTGTGACGCAGCAGCTAAAAAAGCCAATGCAATTCTGGGCTGCATCAATAGGAGTATAGCATCTAGATCAAGGGAAGTAATAGTGCCACTGTATTCTGCTCTGGTCAGACCTCACCTGGAGTACTGTGTCCAGTTCTGGGCACCACAGTTCAAGAAGGACACTGACAAACTGGAACGTGTCCAGAGGAGGGCAACCAAAATGGTCAAAGGCCTGGAAACGATGCCTTATGAGGAACGGCTAAGGGAGCTGGGCATGTTTAGCCTGGAGAAGAGGAGGTTAAGGGGTGATATGATAGCCATGTTCAAATATATAAAAGGATGTCACATAGAGGAGGGAGAAAGGTTGTTTTCTGCTGCTCCAGAGAAGCGGACATGGATCAATGGTTCCAAACTACAAGAAAGAAGATTCCACCTAAACATTAGGAAGAACTTCCTGACAGTAAGAGCTGTTCGACAGTGGAATTTGCTGCCAAGGAGTGTGGTGGAGTCCTTCTTTGGAGGTCTTTTAGCAGAGGCTTGACAACCATATGTCAGGAGTGCTCTGATGGTGTTTCCTGCTTGGCAGGGGGTTGGACTCGATGGCCCTTGTGGTCTCTTCCAACTCTATGATTTTATGATTCTATGTTCTTATGAGTTGGAGATATATCTCATCAGCAATTTCCTTGAAGTCCCCAGTAGCGGGGAAGGGCCATAGCTCCATAGCAGAGCATCTTACAGCCCAGTATACCTGAAGGAGCGTCTCCACCCCCATCCTTAAACCTGGACACTGAGTTCCTCCTCTGGGGGTATTTAGCTGGTTCTCTCAATGCGAGAAGCAAAGTTACAGGGTACCAGGCAGAGGGCTATTACCCTCCTGAAGTTTTTAATTCTTGATGTTTTGCATTTTTATTTATGCTGTAAGCAGCCCAAAGTGGCTGGGGAAACCCAGCCAGATGGGCAGGGTATAAATAATATTATGGTGGTGGTGATGATGATGTGGATAGTACCTGATTACAACTGCAGGCAGGGCTGGGAAGAACTTCTATCTGAAGTACCTTCTATCTCCAGGCAGGGCTGGGAAGAACTTCTATCTGAAGTACCTGCAAGTCTCTGCAGACATGGCTGAGCTAGATGGACAAATAGCCTGAGTCAGCTTCCCATGGGTTGCATTCAAGGAAGCCCTGTTCAGAACAGGCCGTCTGAAATGAATACCGTATTTTTCGCTCTATAGGACGCGCCCAACCATAGGACACACCTTGTTTTAGAGGGGGAGAACAAGAAAAAAAATTCTCCCCCTCTCTGCTCAGCACCCCTTCAACAAAGCAGCAGGAGAAACAGAGCCCCTTCCATTTCTCCTCCCGCTTGGCTGAAGGGGCGCTGTGCAGCTCTCCCTCTCTGCTGAAGCCAGGAGAGTCTTGCTCTCCCGGCTTCAGCAAAAGGAACCTGAAGCTTCCGGAGCAGAGCGGGAACTCGCGCTGCGCTCTAAAGGCTTCAGGGATAGCAAGACTCTCCTGGCTTCGGCGAAAGGAACCTGAAGCCTCTGGAGCGCAGCAGGAACTCGAGCTGTGCTCCTAAGGCTTCAGGCAGCTATCCCTGAAGCCTAGAGAGTGAGGGGGTCAGTGCGCACCAACCCCTCTCACTCTCCTGGCTTCAGCGAAAGCAACGCGAAGCCTCCGGAGCGTGGAGGGATCACTCGCTCTGCGCTTCGGAGGCTTCGCATTGCTATCGCTGAAACCAAGGGGGCCTACATTCGCTCCATAGGATGCACATACATTTCCCCTTAATTTTTGGAGGGGGAAAAGTGCATCCTATAAAGCGAAAAATGCGGTAAATCTAGTAAGCAATTTTGTAAGTTTCAACTCTTCGTTTCTACTCTTCGTAGGACTAGCGTCAACTACCACCCTAACTTCTTCCTATGCCTATATCGCAAATCTTTCACAGATGGCCTGAAACAGTTAGTTGTATGCCAGCGGCTTACACCGTTTTGTATAATTATTCAGCCTCCCGACATGATGGTTTTCTTGGTGCCTGTTTGTTGATTAAGAGTCAGCAGATCTACAGGATGCTCTCTTGTAATCATGCCAAGCTGCCACATATCTCTGCCTTCTCTAAGGATACGGAACCAACAGCTAAGGTGTCTCATTTATGCATGCTCAGTGAACCAGATATATTTGTTTGCTTACTGATTGATATTGACTTTGCTGACGCTGGCGATGCCAACGCTTGCGGTTTCGGAAGCAGCAGCATTTCATGCGACATTCTGTGCAGGCTGTGCTGTGGGCGGAGGACACCCTCTGTCATCTCCTCTGCCCCTCTCGGTGAACTGTAAATCATGTCATTAAACAACTGCTTCCAAAGTGCAGCCATTTGTCATGATCCCAGGGACAATGCCACTTTTAATGCATGCACTTAGCTTGCTATACCTTGTGGCACTGAGGCAGGATTGTCACCTCTCGGTGCCGTTTAAGTACTTAATGACAGATGTTCTAGGATAATGTGCGCTAACCCCATGGCTCGTGAAGATGCCAATGAGCAATCACTAGTGGAATCAATATGTTCAGTAGAGCAAGGTCTATTCAAATTCATGAGGAATAGCCCACAGCCAAATGGGGCTGCTACTTTTAATTTTCAAGGACTGATAGTCATTTCCAGTAATCTCTTCAACTCAGATTATTTCAATCCTTGGATTTTTGGCATTAGAAATATTACACTACATGGCCTACGTAATGGATAGTTCCCATAAATATGTAACTTAACTTGTACTTCAGACAACTCACATTGAGTTGCCACTGGGTTTTTCATCTCTTCTTCTCATGAGGAGTGAAGCCAGTCGAGTTATACAGGTTGTGGACTTTTTATACTTTTAAACATTTATATTTAAGGGTGCCTTCAAACTGTCACTATTTTGCAGGAGGGATCCAAGCACAAACAAGAAACTGAAGTTTATGCTATTAAAGTGCTCTGTTCCCATAGCATAACAACTCCACCTTAAAAATGGATTATTATTAGTATGATTTGCAGTTAGGAAAGTGACAGAGAAATGCTTAAAAACTAAGTGTGGGATGCATGGACAAATAACAGGAAGACATAAATATCATGCATACAAATCAGGATGAATGCCCATTATGGCACAACCATCCCTTAATTAAATCAGTAAGGGCAGGGTAGAGTCCAACCACAATGTAAGCTATGTGCAAGCAAATAAAGATGGATGCCGAATAAACAGATCATCTAGAGAAGCCCTAAGCTTCAGACCAGGAAATATGTGTCATTGCTACTGAGTTCTACCATCACTTGGGACTAAGAGTGGCTGATTAAATTTGCTGTACTCCATTATGATGGATCAGTGCCTCTCATGACAAGTTGGAGGGTGACTGCCTTCTTTCATTGCACTGCGGCTTCTTCCTGCCCTGCCAGAGTGATGGAAGAAGCCCCAGGATGCTCTGGCCACTGAGCCAATGCTGCCATGGGAGAGAAGCCCAGCAATATGGTCATGGCTGGGACCATAGCTTGGTTTTTTGTGATTTATTATGATAGTCATTTACTACAAACAATAAAAATGACACTGACTGCACACTCTCATGCACACTCTTTCATATGCATGCACACATGACACACACGGGGAGACACACAGTCTCCCTTCTAAGCTGATCCATGCAGATGGCCTCGGCCCAGTATACCTGAAGGAACGTCTCCACCCCCATTGTTCAGACCGGACATTGAAGTCCAGTTCCAAGGGCCTTCTGGCAGTTCCCTCACTGTGATAAATGATGTTAAAGGGAACCAGGCAGAGGGCCTTCTTGGTACTGGCTCCCACCCTTTGGAATATCCTCCCACCAGATGTCAAGGAAATAAACAACTATCTGACTTTTAGAAGACATCTGAAGGCAGCCCTGTTTAGGGAAGCCTTTAATGTTCGATGTATTTATTATGTTTTTAATATTCTATTGGGAGCCGCCCAGAGTGGCTAGGGAAACCCAGCCAGATGGGCAGGGTATTACTAATAATAATAATAATAATAGCTGACAAGGTAGGCTTGCCACTCCCTCACCACTCTTCAAATGATTGACCTGATGACCAGGGACGGTGCACTTTTCATCTCAGTTAGGGTGCTGGGCTCTGCACACTCCAGCACTGTGTTTACTTTTTTGTTTACTTTTAGCCAAAATTGGTGGGGTTTTGAGGAGTTAGAATTCGTTTGGGGGCCAGAACTGAGGGTTATCCCCTCTGGTTTAGATATCACTGGCCTTAGTATCTGAGTGGAGTCAGGAGATTCCTGTATCAGTTGTTTTTTGCTTGGAGAAAGACAATCAAGTTCTTGTCTAGCTTTATCATCATCACCATCACCATTAAAATTAAACGTATATATCATCCTTCATCGAGTGATCACAAGGTACTTTCTTGGCGGAGTATGGAGAGATGGGAGGATGGAGGAATGAAATTCATGTCCTGCTACTTTTGCACTGAAAAAAAATCATAAAAAATTCCTGATTTCTAATCCAGGGGTCACCAACATGACCCCTTAAGGCCTTTTCCTGGTGCCTATATAGCACAAGCACTTTCTCCTTGATTTTGAGGAAAGGATGGTTATATTTTTTTCTGCCTTGAAAAGTACATAGAGCTGAAGGAAGACGTTGGAAGACTGACACCCAAAAGTTTACAAGTGCAAATATTTTGGAGTGAAAATTAAGAGAGATTTCAAGAGGGGCAGTGGGCTCCAGATGAGAATAGATGGCCTACAATGAGCCCTTTTCAACTCTCTGATTCTATGATTTACCCACATTCAGCGTTCTTCATTCTAATTCACTCTGCTCCGAGAAAACACAGTATTTTATGCATCTGCTCTAAATATGAAATTATAAATGCAATGTAGCTTTTTGGGCCCACATATTATTAAGGCACACAGTTTGAAACAAAGAGACAATGGAAAAATAGCTTCCATTTAAATCAGGTCTGGTTTATTACTTAACTCTGCCAAAGAACCACAGTGTGAAAAAACAATATATCTCAGGTGTAATAGGAAATAAGAATAACAGGGGTTCTAAGCAATATTTAATTGGATTAAATGAATTTGGTTTGGGAATGTTGAATCTATAAAATCTCTTGCACTGTGAAATTAAATTATAGATAATATACAGTACCTATGGCTATGAGCCACAGGCCCTTGCTGGGATTAATCAATGAGCAATATATCTTCCAAATAACACCATAAAGAATAAACATCTCATCAAAATTACTGTAAAGGAAATTTAAAAGAATGGTTAATTCCATTCCAGATAAGCTCAGATGAATGTGGTCTATGAAGACCAGTATTTTATTCGACATTCATTTAAAGGGAGTATCTTGCAAAGCCTACATTTTACTGCTCATAGATCATAGAGCCATATATGCTGCTTAGAGCATACAAAGTAGTTACATGGATATAAATGTAAATAAGAAAGCAATGCATACACTTGAGAACTCTGCCTAGCGATGGATAATAGAAATATAGCCTTCTGTCCTGGTCTTGCCAACTTCTGATACCAAAAGGAAACACTTCCTTATATTGTCAGAAAGCTGGTCCATCTAGCTCAGTATGGACTACAGAAGGCATGGCCAAACTTGGCCCTCCAGCTGTTTTGGGACTACAACTCCCATCATCCCTAGCTAACAGGACCAGTGGTCAGGGCTGATGGGAGTTGTAGTCCCAAAACAGCTGGAGGGCCAAGTTTGGCCATGCCTGGACTACAGTATATAGACTTGCATTGCCTCTCCGGGACTTCGAACCTTCTTCAGCCTTACACGGAGCTGACAGAGATTGAACGTGGACTATTTGCATTAAAAATACACTGTACCACTGAGCTATGGCGCTGTCAATAGAAAAGGGGAACAAGGATGTGCTCAGAGACATGCATGCTATTGTAAACTCTTCTGTAAAGGCCTCATGCCCAGTGCTTTAATTTTTCCTTAGCAAAGGCAAGATGACAACTGCACACATCACTTTGGGTAGCTTTCCTTCTTATGCTCTACATCAGGCACATCCAACTCCCAAGAGACTGCAATCTACTCCCCGTATAAAAACACTGGCAGTGATCTACCCATTGTCACTGGAGGGAGGAGGAGTGTGTGGGTGTGGGTGTGGATTACCCAGAGTTGTTGAGCTTTGGGGGGATAGGATTGCCCAGAGTTATTCTGCTTCTTTTTTGTTTACTTTCAGTAAACTTGTTTTAATTCCATGATCGATAAGGTTCCCGTGATCTACCAGGATCAGCCAGGGATCTACCGGTAGATTGCAATCTACTGGTTGGACATGCCTGCTCTACATCAGTGGATCTGAATTTTTCTCTCCAGAAGACTTTCCCCAATTATACTTGTCTGCTACCATTGACTTCTCATGTTCTCACTTCTAAGGGACTGAGTCATTTGAGCTCTTTGTGTGCAGGCCAAGTCCATCGGGCCTCATCATTTTTCTGCATAAGCTGAGAGTGTACCCAAGGACACATTCAATAGTCCCCTTTGGCACCGCAGGGGGACATTGGTAGCGTTGGGCAAACGGTTCCTAGGAAGCTTATTTGCCATGACTGATCTTCTCCATGGGAAACTGCTGACATGTTTCTGAGGAACCACAGGAGCACAGTTTGAGAGCTACTGCTCTAAGTGATTGAATTCTCAGATGCCTTTTAATATAATGCAAAAACCCTCCCTCATGCAAACATTTTTGCAAACTACTAAGTGGAAACTTCAGAATATGCAAGCAAATGTGATTGTCACTCCAAGCTTTTCCCCTTTACATATACCACAGAAAAGTTGTCAATCTCAGTTTCCCAGACAGTGAGTGCCCTGTTCTTACACAACTGCCCCCCTCCAGTTGCTAACCTCTGATTACTATTCAATAAATATATACACACACAAATGCCAAAAATAGCCCCTGTTTATCAGAGTTTTAAAATGGCTTCAAGTAATCTCCTGGGGATATGGAAAATGGCTTAGTTTCTCCATTATGTCAGAGAGACCAAAGAGCAGAAGAAAGTAGTTCATTCCCCCTGGACATCAGGAGGACTGCTCCAAGCACAAATAATTCCAACTGGAATAGGATTTCCCTTCCACATGCCCACATAGTCCTCCTCTTGGCCAGACCCACAGGCCTTCCTTCTGCAGAACTGTGACAGGGTCAATGGGGAGGGTGTGTGCCCCGAATCGCCCTCCCTAAATGTTGGGGGTATGCACCTGCTCTTCTGTTTTCCCAGAAAATGACCTCAGGTGATGGGGAAACAGAGTTGCTCCTCTGCAATTCTGTGATGGGAGGAGCAGGGAAGGATATGGGGACAGGTTCGCCCATTTCTTATTATTTCCTACTATTGATTATTATAACATCCTTCTTCTTCATATTCCTATTTCTACTGTGCCCAAAGTTCTACCACAGGAGCAGGGAGCCTCTGGTCTACGGGCCAAGTATAGGCCTTTCTATCTGCTCCTTGGAACCCTCTCTAGGTCATACCTCCTTTTAGCTAACCCAGAATTTGCAGAACACACCACAAATGAACTTTGGGGACTCTATCCCTGGCACATTCCAATCCAAGTTTTAAAATTTCCACTTGCTTGGGACAAATTGATAAATGGCCTGTTTTAAATCAGAGGCATTGCAGCTTGTTCTTTCTTTCATTCTGGCAGTGGAGAAATAGCAACTTGCTAGTATTAAAAAATGCTACGAGACTCTTTGTGATCTGTGCAGATCACATGTCTCATTTTACTGGCATTCTTTAACTGAGATTATTTAACTGGAGATGATCCTGGGGCCTTTTGCATGGACAGTGTGCAGTGCCGGATTTATGTATAGACTAAGTAGGCTGAAGCCTAGGCTAGGGTCTCTAAATCTAGGGGGCCTCACCAGCCCACCCGCTCTCCAGAGGGCAGTCTCCCATCTCCCAAAATTGCAAACCCAAGACTTCATGCGAGGGCAGGGCACCTCAGCCCTTTAAACCTAGGGGGCCTCGCCAGCCTGCCCACTCCCCAGTGCCGCAGTCTCCCCTCTCCCCAAACTGTAAACCCGATACTTCATGCAAGGGCAGGGCAACTCAGGCCCAGCAATATGAGACTCAGGGCTAGCCAGTGGGGCCCAGTTTGAAGCAGTGGGGCTCAACTTGAATTTCTTTTTTGTAGGGCCAAAGTTCACAGCCGAAGTCTGCAAAATCTTATAGATATAAATAAAATCCATCTAGATTGCCCTGGTGTGTGGGGGCCCTTAGCAACAGCACATGGGGCGCAATTTGGCCAAATTGCTCTAATTGCCTTAAGGTCAGCCCTGATGAGACTGTGCAGGGGTTGGACTGAAAAGCCCTACACCTTATAGGTCCCTGGTGTCATCATTCAGAGTACAGACTCAAGGACTTATTATGGAAATAAAGGGGGGGCACTTATTGGAAATCAGTTTTGTCACCTCTTCCCCCCCCCAAAAAAAATCAGATACAATGAGCCCAGCCACCTTTTATGCACAGTCACATTAGCACTACACTACAGCATAGCCATAAACCTGTAAGTTCAACTGCTGAAATATACACCCAATATGTAGCAATGGAGATTTATGTTACTGCTTTATGAATGAACACTGTGTTTTCTGCATGGGCTCTGTATTTCATGAATTATCTATCAGCCACCAATAGGGAGCTCTAGAATCTGAGAGCTAACCAATAGGGTACTACCAAACAGCGACCCCTATTACTGAAAGCAGGTAACCAGCATGGAATGCTTCAGCTCAGCCTTTGCATTGTTGACTGGATACCCCCTGCTGTGCAGATAATGGTGTTATTAACAGTAATCCTTCTAGTTGGTTAATTGGTTCGGCAACTGCCAGGCTGGAGGCCTGGGCAGGCCGGGTCGTCCTCTTATATACCTGCTGGGATTGACAAGTCATCTGACACTCACCTGAATCTCATAGCTCTCCTGTAACTGCCTCTGATTTGTTATCATTTAACTCTTGGGGGAAATAGTTAGCATCACATGTCGTGTGCATGGCAATTGCTGAACCAATTAACCAACTAGAAGGATTATTGGTAATAGCACCAGTTTTCCTATAACTTGATATTGCTGGATAGTTTTGATGAATTGCAAAAGCTTTTCTAGTTTGCTTTCTGTTGCACCCTGGAACTTTTCTTTATTAGTGCCACTTGGTTTTGTACAATTCCTTGCAAATGAAGGAAAACAACTTTTCTGCTTGTATATGTTGATAATATAATTTTGGTTACTAAGGACAAACCTGGGAGACTTTTCTAAACTGGGGATTGTTGTTGTTGTTAAATTTATTACCTTTTACCACCAGGTTACAACTATTTAAAATGCAGAATTAAAAATAGTTAAATCAGATTACTGTCACAGAAATAAATAATACTGAACATGAGGCTATTTTAAAACAATATCACTGCAATACTATTGTAAACAGAAGCTAAATAAATAGAGTGATGTGTCTTTTCAGAACAGGCATCCAACTTGACACAGCAGGAATGAATCATAGCCCTCCAGCACCAACATCCGGAATAAAATGCTGAAAACATTGGAGGCTTTCAGCAGCCAGTTTTGACTCCTCTTGGCTTTGGGACACCAATACTGAGCTGATGTCACTGTATTTGTTCCTGAGCTGTTTGACAAAGTGTCTTGCTTTTGCACATTCCTTTCCATCCCTCAGAAAAGCTGCAAATTACATTATAGGTCCCTGTGCACCATTCTCTAGTGCTTTGCATCTTTCAGGCATTCCACACTGACCATTCTCAGGACTGGCAAACAAGCATATGTGACACCGGGAGTAACCATGGGTATAGCCACATGAAATGTTACTTTTGCATCCTCTAAGGATACAGAACCAATAGTCAAGGTGTCTCATTTACTAGTGTTCTCTGAGAACCAGATATGTTTGCATATGTGGAACTTGATAGTAACCTGCTTACACTAGTGATGCTGATGGAAACAATATTCCGATTTCAGAAGAACCAACTTTTACATTGTATTTTTTGCATACATGCTCTGTGCTCCAATGAAACCCTTTGCCATCTTCTCTGCCCTCCTCTCTCCCTTTTTGTAGAACAGTAAATCGTATCATTAAACAACTACTTCTAAAACACACTATAGAAAGCCACTGAGGAGCAAGCAGGGAGCGGATTCAAAATTCACAACAGAATTTCCTTGTCGCTTCAATTTCCTTTCCCGTGCATATACCACATTTATCCTTCTCCAAAACTGCACTGAATTCTCATACATAGAAATAAAGTCTTATTACCATGCATGATACTGTTGAAAATGCCTCAGACCTGACAGTTATGCCACACTGTTGATTCAGTTTTGCCACCATAATATCACCCTGGGCACTTATGGTTCACACAATGAATTGAATGTGCTACTTTTGCTTCTACTTACCAGATCTCTGTTTTGTGTCACTTGGAGAGGGCATAGTCAATACACCATCTGCTCTTCCAAAAATACCTGAAGGTTTGGGCTATATTAGACATTAACGTATAAACTGTTTCGTGCAATATTGCAGTCCATAGCTATCATAAAAGTATACACACAAGGATACGACACAATTAGCATGAAAATAGTTTAATGAAAGCTTTACTACTAATGCAACAGAGATTATACTCAAGCTCTGTTAGCCTTAGTTCCATTTGGGGGGGGGGAATTACGCTAAAAGTCCCTGCTTCAATACTTGAGATAATCTTCTATAGAAGCTTTAAGGTAGGGAGAGATAATTCCCAAGCGCCCCACAAAATCAACCTTTGATTTTGCAGTGCCCCACAAAATCAGCCTTCAGTGCCCTAACCGCAGGATCATGATTTCGGCAAAAACCCAACATCATCCTATTCATTCCAAAGTAGCACCAAATGTCAGCAAAAGGCACCCTGCATTGCTTGGCAGTGAAAATTGCAGGTTTCACGGCTCCCCACAAAACAAGTCCTTGGTGCACGGACCTGTGCAGTCACGCTTTTGTAAAAATCCCGACATTATCTGATTCATTCCAAAATGGCATGAAACACCAGCAAAAGGGTGCCTGCAACATTTGGCGGTGAAAACCCTATGTTTCACAGTGCACCACAAAAACAGCCTTCGGTACCCTAACCCATGGGGTCACAATATCACCGAAAACCAGACATTGTCCAGTTCACTGCAAAGCAATGCCAAACACCAGCAAAAGGCCCCCTGGAACATTTGGCAGTGAAAACCCTACGTTTCGTGGCAGCCCACAAAATGAGCCTTCGGTGCCCTAACACTCAGGGTCACGGTTTTGCCAAAAACCTGACGTCATCCTACTCACTCTAAAGCGGCCAAGACTGCGGCTGATGTAACAGCATCCAAGGGACCACAGCTTCCTCAACCCAACATAAGAGAAATACTAATATTATCAATAATTTCCTGCCCCCATTGCCAACACTATTTCTGAGTACACACAGAACTGTTTGGAATTTCTATTACAGTAGTACCTCGGGTTAAGTACTTAATTCGGGTTAAGTACTTAATTCGTTCCAGAGGTCCGTACTTAACCTGAAACTGTTCTGAACCTGAAGCACCACTTTAGCTAATGGGGCCTCCTGCTGCTGCCGCGCCGCCGGAGCACGACTTCTGTTCTCATCCTGAAGCAAAGTTCTTAACCTGAAGCATTATTTCTGGGTTAGCGGAGTCTGTAACCTGAAGCGTATGTAACCTGAAGTGTATGTAACTCGAGGTACCACTGTACTAATATGTTGACATTAATAAGCCAATTTCCATACTAATACTTCATTCTGCTAACAACCCTTAAATAGGATTGTAATTTCTTAAAAATAGGGACACTGGAAAGAAACTAGAAAATCTAGCTGACATAATAAAATTACTTGTCCAGTTTAATATTCAGTATGTCAGCAATTGCGTGTATGTGTGTGGCCATGCAGATGTTGTTGAACTACAATTCCCAACAGCCCCATCTACAGTGGCCAGTGGAAAGAGTTGATGGGAGTTTTAGTCCAACAATAATAACAACAGCAACATCTGGTGAGCCACAGTTTCCTTGTCTGTGCAGCATGCCATGGTCTGACTGCCTTAAAAAATATTCCCCTAATATTGCTAGGCCGAATTGCTGCAATAAAAATGAATGTATTGCCAAGGATGCTGTTTTTGTTTCAAACATTGCAAATTTTGGACAAAATGGAATGTTTCAAGAAGTGGCAGAAAGATATTTCTAGATTTGTCTGGCAGGGCAAAAAGCCCCGAATAAAATTTAAAATACTAACTGATGCTAAAGAGGTGGATTTGCCCTGCCAGACCTTAAGCTTTATTATGAGTCAGCCGCATTTTGTTGGCTGAAGGAATGGCTACTTCTTGAAAACACTGATGTATTGGATTTGGAAGGGTTTAATAATGTATTTGGTTGGCATGCATATTTGTGGTATGAAAAGGCCAAAGCACACAAAGCGTTTAAAAACCATATTGTCAGAAAAAGCACTGTTTAATGTCTGGATAAGATATAAGGATTTGCTTGAAAACAAAACTCCAAGGTGGTTGTCACCAATGGAAGCAAAGGCTCTGAAAAAGCTCAATATGGAGGCCAATTGGCCGAAATATTGGGAAATATTGGAACAAGAAGGAGACAGATTAAAGCTGCAGAGTTTTGAAAAACTAAAAAACAAAGTACGAGATTGGCTTCATTATTATCAAATAATGGAGGCTTATAATTTGGATAAGAAAATTGGTTTTCAGGTGGAGAAATCAAAATTGGAAACAGAATTGTTAGATCCTAAAACTAAGAACTTGTCAAGAATGTATAACTTGCTGTTGAAATGGAATACTCAAGATGAAATGGTGAAATCTGCTATGATAAAATGGGCACAAGATGTTGGACATAACATTATGATAGCTGAATGGGAACAGTTATGGACCACAGGTATCAAGTTCACGGCATGTAATGCCTTAAGAGAGAATATAATGAAAATGATATACAGGTGGTACATAACACCAGTCAAGCTTGCAAAAATCTATCATTTGCCCGATAATAAATGTTGGAAATGTAAAGAGACTGAAGGTACATTCTTTCACCTTTGGTGGACATGCCCAAGGATTAAGACCTTCTGGGAGATGATCTATAATGAAATGAAAAAGGTATTTAAATATACCTTTCTGAAGAAACCAGAAGCCTTTCTCCTGGGCATGGTCGGCCAATTGGTGCCAAAGAAGGATAGAACTTTTTTTATGTATGCAACAACAGCAGCAAGAATACTTATCGCAAAGTATTGGAAGACACAAGATTTACCCACCCGGGAAGAATGGCAGATGAAGGTGATGGACTATATGGAACTGGCGGAAATGACTGGCAGAATCCGAGACCAAGGTGAAGAGTTGGTGGAAGAAGATTGGAAAAAAATTAAAGTTTATTTACAGAAATATTGCAAAATTAAGGAATGTTAGAAGGATGTTGGAATGAAGTAATGTGGTTTTAGCAGAAATGATATAAAGGATTAGGTAAAAATTGATTTTTTAATTGGAGAAAGACGAGAATGTAAAATTACAGTATATTAAGATAAATTATTAGGATAAAAACAAAGCTAGAAAGGATTTGCTGAAATATCTAATTGAACTAGAATACAAAAAAGGGAGGTGTGAGGAGGTCAAGGAAATAAGCAAAGGAAAGAAAGTTATGTAAAAGTTTGAGCTGTTTTTTTCCACTTTTTTCTTTTTTCGAATTGTTTGTATTTTTGTATTGTATTTTTTGTATTTTTTATTTTCCTTTTTTTGTTTTTTCTAATTTTCTCTTTGTAATCTTTAAAATTTGAATAAATATTATTTTTTAAAAAAATAAAAAATATTCCCCTAATAGTATAAATGCATTTTTTAAAAGCAGCCTTCCAAAATATTTCCAAGGTGGTATTATTCTTAATTATATAGAAGTAAAGAGTCTTCATCATTAAGAGAAATTCAGAGAGCTATGGATCGTTGCTCAACCCTGCAGTCCTTGGCCTTATGTGACTCACAGGCATAGTGTGGCTGAAAGCTCTTGACATCAACTCACACATGCTGCTGATTTAGATAAAAGGACAGCCAGAAACCCACTGGCATAGTTTTGATGACTGCTGAGCAAGATGCATCAAAGGTCATGCCAATTAAAGAAAAGGAAGGTCGCTCACCCACACACCATGCCCCATGAGCCTAGCAAGGGGTCTAATATGGAATAATGGAATGTCAAGTAGGATCCCAGTCAAGCTTTCCTTGGGCAGCTAGGGAAACAAAAAAACACACACACACATGTGGCATCAAAATTCAGGACTTCACCCCATCAGCTCTTTTCCTCTATTCTTAATTATCTTCTGATCCCAGTGTGGAATCCAAGCAGCTTTGTTCCATTTTACTTGTTTTCGACCCGTTGAAACCCAGCAGCGCAATGAGGGGAAAGAGCTGCCATGACTAAACCCCGCCCCCGAGCTTCCCTCCTATTGGAAGACTGACCGGGGAGCGTGGCGCGGTAGCAATGATGGCAAGCAGGGGCTGCAACGCCCCCTGAGAAGCGCGAGAACGGCTCCAGATCACAACCCCTCCCCTCCGGGAGGAGGAGAGGCTAAACCACACAGTAATCCTCCCCTTTGAGTGTGTCTATAACCACGTGCAGGTTGGTGGATGTGTGTTGTCCTCGTCCTTTGTTTAGTACTGTACGGAGTTTATTTGTGATTGGTTCCAGTCTGGCTGCCAGATAGCGGTCCTGAACTCTCTGCAAAAATTGGGTCTTGCTCCTCAAGCCATCTTAAATTTGGGATTGGATCAAGCAAGATCCGTGGTCAGGCAAAGAATTATGGACATAGAAAGACAACAGGACTGCTTGAGGTCCCCTGATTACATAATTGCAGAACACGAGAGATATGTTACTGTCCCGGCAGCATACCTCCATTTCCTTGTATCCAGAAATGCAAGAAGGGCCTTTACTCTTGCCAGAAGTTTGGCTCTGCCCTTGCCGGTTCTGGAAGGATCTTTTGGAAAAGTCCCAAACGCCCAGAGACTTTGTGCCTGCCCATTAGGGGAAATAGGAAGCCCTAAACACTTATTTTTTAGATGTCCTTTTTACAATGAGGCACGCAGAGATACCATCAGCCCCCATCTGGTGAGGCTTGCTGACCTTCCAGACAAGCCAAAACTCAATTTTCTCCTCTTAGGCAAAAATCACAAGACCACCCGGATGGTCGCCACATTTTGCGTGCAGATTTGTAGGCACAGAACACCCCCCTGGAAAACTGTGATTGCTGGTCTCCTGGATGTCCCAGGGAAAATCTGCATGTTAGTCTAATCTTAGGTCTTTTCATGTACATGCGACTATTTCAATTTTAATCTGTAAATTGTTATTGTATACCGTTTTAAATGTCTATTTCACTTTTGTGAAAGTAGTCTCAGTTGTGCCTCTTGAACTGGTCTTTGCCATAATAATAAATTTATTATGGTTATTATTATTATTATTATTATTATTATTTACTGTACGGAGTTGCTCAGCAGTCCAGAGTATTGGGGCAATGCCCTAGCCCTGTTTAGATGTTATCCCCCTAAGAGGCAACCTGGGTGCAGTGGGGCTCCGGGTGCAACTGAAAACCTCCTCTGGGGTTCTCAGTTGCACAAGGTGCTTCTTCCACAAGGCTCGTGGCTGCAGAAGTTCACATTAATCACACAAGGGTCTGGGTGAAGACACACAAATAGGCTTAACATATAGCCCCAGAACCTTCCTGTACCCAAGTTGCCTCTTAGGGCAGCAAGGCTTCCGGTTTAACCATTTCTCTTTCTGACTTACTGGGAAAGTTAAAAAAAATCTTCCAGCATTCCCAACAACTCTGCTTCTTCAGTTTATACTGCAGTGCCATGGCTGAGAGGTTCCAGGTTTTTGAGCTCACAAGCCCCTTGTCTCTTGTACAAGAACATTTTGTTACTCTACACATAGTATTGTGGGAAACGTTGCCTTGATGTACTTCAGCTTGCATATATACAGCTAGCCTTTGCTATGCACCCTGGAATATCGTCTTTGGAGGTGCAGGCATCAATTCCATTATGCCTGCAAGTGGAGCAGTAGTGCAAGTAGAGCAATAAACTGCACTGTGTAGAAACAGTGGCCGAGGCAGTAGAAAACTTCCAAAGACCCTGCCTGAATGCATCTGTGCTTTTGCAGGCATGAAAATTACTGTGCTTCTAATGCAGAATGTACCTGTGCCTCCATTTTGGAATGCTCCTTGGAATGTGCATGCCATTTTTGCAAATACAGATCGTTCCAAAGTACACTCATCAGGAAATGGGAAAGAAAAGAAAAAGAGGGAAAATGCCCCTATTTAAGCTCTTGAAGAGTGGTTTCAGACCAACAACTGATTTCAGTATTAGTATCCCCGACCTTTGCCTGTGCTGGCTGACGTTGACAGGAGCGAACGTTCAACAACATATGGAGGGCTTCTGCCATTATCTCCCCTTTCCACAGTGAAAGAAGGTGTTGGCAACGGGATGCTCCCAAAACACCCCTGATTCAAATTCTTCTCTACCCCTAAGCAGGAATCCAAACTGAGCTGTGAGGACAGTAACCATAAGGAAATGTTGTAGGTGCCCTTTCCACATTGACATTGCACAAGCTGTGCATTTGCTTTTCTATTAATAACTTCTGAGCAGCTGAGGTAACATTCAAATGACCCAGGCACATGGTTGGGGGTCAACACCACAGGTCCTGACTCAAGAGGGGCTCCCTTTCCTTGGCAACAGCTCAGCCCCAGCTCACGTGTTTGGTTCACGTGTTTGGCTACTCTCTTGAAAAGCTTCTCCCATGCAGCGTGGATAGTGTGCAAAAGTCACCATAAAAAGGTAAAGGGGACCCCTGACCATTAGGTCCAGTCATGACCGACTCTGGGGTTGCGGCACTCATCTCACTTTATTGGCTGAGGGAGCCGGTGTACAGCTTCCAGGTCATGTGGCCAGCATGACTAAGCCGCTTCTGGCGAACCAGAGCAGTGCACGGAAATGCTGTTTACCTTCTGCCAGAGAGGTACCTATTTATCTACTTGCACTTTGATGTGCTTTCGAACTGCTAGGTTGGCAGGAGCAGGGACTGAGCAACAGGAGCTCACCCCGTTGCGGGGATTCGAACCGCCGACCTTCTGATCGGCAAGTACTAGGCTCTGTGGCTTAACCCACAGCACCACCTGTGCCCATATATGATGACATTTGCCTCTCGGCCTTGCAGACTTTCAACATTTGCCAGTAAACCACAGAACAAACTGTGACATTGGGCAAAAACTGAGACTTATCACCCACTACCAGTGTTTTCCGACATTTTCTTCTGGCCAGTCAAAATGCTAATTTTTGCTAACAAGCCTCAACATTCATATTTATGTGGCTCTTACCATGACAGATGCATGACCAGAAGGGAAGGATGTGCTGCGTATCTGTTCATCTGCAGGGATGTGCCTCTGGAATGCTGACATATTCCTGGAACAAGAACACTGATGATTATATGTCTAGTGGGTTATCATATTCTCTTTATGTGGGATCTTAGATGAAATGTTCTCAAAATCAGCAGTGATGGGAAATACCACAATACTTCCTAGGATTTCTATAAAAGAAAGAGTTGTGGTAGTCAGGGTAGAGAGAAGGTTATTTCCCAAGAATGGAAAAGGAGGGTTGGATCATTTTGGTTGCATTCACAAATAATTATGTAGCTAAACCAGTGATGCTCTGCAAAAAGATGAGCAAGACAACGAGATCCCTTGCAACAGATGCAATACACTTCAATAGAAATTGTCATCTTATACAAACACATGCCATCTATCTTGATTTTTTAATAGCCCTGGTGGGGGGCATGGATGGAAAAACATTTATTCATTAACTAGCTGTGTCGTGCCTGGGGCTGCTCATCAATGAAGTGAAGTCCTCAAGAAATCAAAGTGTCCATAAGGAATGGTTTTTGCATTTGATAAATCTGTCTAATTAACAAAAGAAGACCTTGTGTTGTTGCTTAAAATATTTTTTATTTTATTTTTTATTTTTTGTAGCATAAAAGTGACATTAAGAAGGGTTTGGGGGAGGAAGGGGTTGCATCTGTTTGAAACTTATTTTTCAAAGGAAAGTTCTAGGCAAAAATCTGTCTTTCATTTCTTGCAGATGGAGTTGTTTGGTCTTCTGGGTGCTACTGTTAGCTTTTACCAGTATTTGTTTCTCAACTGTCTCAATTGTGTTCCTTTGCTTTTATCTTTCCCAATCTCTGAATTTGGTATTTTCTGATTCCTATGCAAAATGGCCAGCAGTCTGCACCTCACAGACTAATGTGAAGATTGTAACTAACAGCACCAATTATTTTGTCTGCTCAAGAACAAGTCCTAATGAATTCAATGGAGGTTAAGAGTGCAGCCTTAGCAGTGGTGTGCACTGAGATTTTTTTTTGTAGGGGAACAGTTAGGGCCATAGGCAACAGCTTGCAAAGGCGATGGGAGCGGGGGGGGGGGGAGGGAGTTGTTCACGTGACATCGCACCTCTCTCCCTGAGCCAAGCAGAAGCATCCCAGGCTTTGGGAAGGAGATGCCAGGGGAACAATTAGGGGACTAGCCTAGTGCCCCTAGTCCACTAACCGCACACCACTGGTGTAAAGACACTTTCAGATACAGTGGTACCTTGGTTGTTGAACTTAATCCATTCTGGGAGTCCATTCGACTCCTGGAACCATTTGAAAACCAAGGCGTGGCTTCCGATTGGCTGCAGGAGCTTCCTGCACGCAGTTGGAAACCGCAGACATTCGGCTTCCAAAAAACGTTCGCAAACCGGAACATTTACTTCTGGGTTTGCGGCGTCCAGGAGCCGATTTGTTCAGGAGCCAAGCCATTCGACAACCAAGGTCCCACTGTATTTAAGTCCCAAGCCATTAAAGGGCTTTGAAGGGAAGCACCTTGATTCAGGTGAAGAAGGAAGCACATGCATTTAGTGGCTTCCTGCCCACTTAATGGACCCTTGACATAGACACCCCTGCCGAAGTTCACACATTACCATTTACATTAATTCTCAGGGGTGGGGTTTGAAAAGAAAAGAAATAAGACCAAGAAGGAGCCTCTGAAATTTAGAGCTTCCTTTAACGGGCGTAGCTTCTTCGTACTGCTGTAACAAGCGCAACATCCTCATTTGTTATTCTCTCTTTTTATCTCCGACATGAATAAATTACAGCAAACTGCTTCTTATCACAGAAGACATACTACCTTTCCTCAAGGAGCACAAACTGTGTGACTGTGGAATACTCCTGTTTAGGGTGGCCAGCCAGGCAACCAAGTCCTCTCTTCTATTCCTCCCCACCCTTGTTTTCCATTTCTCTTCTTTAAATAAGCATTCCGTGGCAACTGAGCATGCTCAATCCTCATAAGGCAATTACTGAGGTAATTAACAAAAAGCTATTTTGTACTCCTGCATGCCTTGGGGCTCCCCTGCTGATAACTTCTCTCTTGTGCCCAGGTCACACTCATGTGTGATAAGGACCCATGCTTGGTGAATGAGTTTGCTATTACAGCATGTCATTTAGCCCTTAAACTATTCTTGAAAGACTCTTACAATTAAAAAGACAGTAGAATCAGGGAGGAGTGGGTGGGTGGGCCCGTCTGTCTGACAGCATTTGTCTAAATTGATCATAGGTGGGCTATCAAATTTTAGTTTTGTCTTCATAGCTGTCAAGTCTTGTAGAGAGCCTAAGCATCACACATCCCATTTTCCGTTTCATGACCAATGAATATGAATGACAGGAATACGTCTGGCCATTCTCCTATGGTGTTTCCTTCCTGTTTGTTGGCAGGGAAAGTGATTTCATGGTAGAAGGTTGGAAAATGACCCCTTGTAATGATGGAATTTACATAAATAAATGCTGATAGCACAAAACGGATATTATGCTGTGGGCATCATCACAATAAGTTGTCTCCTACTGACATACAGTCTAACTTGGAAGTGCATGTTATGCAAATCAAGCTAATGCCCATTCCTCATTACTGTCATGGTGGTGGAAGCAGAAACATATCCTCCACAGACAGCTTGCGTCTGGGCTGAAGCCAAAATGTTTAGTTCTGTATGCTGACATAGGAACTGAGTCAACAAAAATAGGATGTAATAGTCATACATCAGAGGAATCCATATTGGGGCAGACCTGAAACTTAATGGACTGTGCATCTTATGTCTGCACAGAGGGCCTTTCATTGGTATTGACCCATAATATGTCTGCTTCCTCTTTTGCCGATTCTATAGAAATAGATTACAGAAGCAATTTCTGAAGTTAAAATGTCTGCAAATAATCTATTAGCTTTCGTTAGAAACAGATGAGTTGACGTTTATAAATGCTTAAATTATGTTGTAGAGCCCAAAGTCTACCAACTTCCCAGAATAAACCACAGACAACTTGTAGCTCCTTGATCTAATGTTTATGTGAAGTCTGATTAGGATGGGATCCAAGTTTTCAAACAATGCCATTCCCCAACTTCTCTGCACATCATTCAAACATACTATTCCCATCATTGTTAGTTCATTTTTAACATTATCCTCAATTGTCACTGGGCAAAAAGAGAGTTGAATTTGCTGGAGACATGTTTTGGCAGAAATGCTCAGATCTTAGAACATGCGGGAGATTGTGTATGCAGAGGAAAGTTTCTTCCAGTTTCATTTCTCATTCCGTCCTTGTTCAATAGTTTCTACAGTCTATGCTATTCAGGGCAGTTATATAGCAACATGTCAACACATATATTGTAAAAACAATTTCTACGAATTCAAAGGTGGCTGAATTTACACCTGTTGAAGATGGGGTAAGGATTGATCTTTTAGTTTAGAATTAGTGAGCGATGCTTCTATGGGTCATAATGGCTCAGTGGGAGAGACAACAAAGGCTCTTCAGTCTTTCATAAACACCGTCCTCTCAAAATGACACAAAACATCAGAAATGTAGGAAGCACTTTAAGATTACTATTGGGACCACATCATGTAGGCGCTAGCAAGATACAGTAATGCAAAAGCTTAGAAGAGTTGTCAGAAACTGCTTTTTGCATGCTATACAATGTAGTGGTTTCAGTTTACAGAAAAGTTAAACAGAGCATTACTCAGGAGAGTATTTCCCTCTTAAAGTTTTGTTTGGTAGACATTTCTCTCAGTAGGCTTGCCAGATAAGAGATTTTGATCTGGAAGTACACCATGGTTTATTTTCCCATTGCAAGTGCCAAGAGATACTTCACAAACCAGCGTCTCAACAGCACATGACATTCTGGAAAAGAATCTAACTTCCTTAATTCCTTCCTACTCATAAGTCCCACTCCTGGGTGCCCTAGCGGGGGGGGGGGTGTATTCTTCATAGACCCATAGCAGCAGGTCTAATGATGTACTGAATAAATTAAAAAACCAAATAGCTGCCAAATACCAGTTCTTAGAAAAGGTCCTGTACGCGGCACCAAACAAAAGGTTGCAAGAAGGAGGTGGACATAATGTCTTTGTGCACAAGTTTGCCACAAATACCATGGAAGAGTAAATCTCTTCCACTGAAATCAGCAAGACTGAAACATGTTAATGACGGCTCTTATTTATTATTGCCACAGCACTTTTCATGTGCATAATGGTTCCCATAGTTATCCTTTTCCACCCTGCAATCGCCCTCTGAGAACATTCATTACATTCCTTGTTTGAGAGATTGAGAAGAGTAACTTGGTGGGATCAGGGCCAAACCCACTCTAGCCCAGTCCCAGCATAGCCCAGCCTGTGTAGGGACTGTAAAGCAGCTCCAATGTTCTCACCTATGTGATTGCAGAACGTGGGTGGACAATACAGTCCTAGGTACAGGGATGAGGGGGAGGGGGAGCATTGCAGGAAAACGCTGTGTGGTTGTGTAGAGAAAAAAAGTTGTTTCAGAAGCACAGAACAAAATTCCCAGCTTCTGCATCCACTTATACCAGCCGTGTCCCAAGTTTGAATAGGAATCATGATGTCAGCTGCCAGAAAAGCCCTTCTGTCTGTGGTGGTTCAACACTATAAGCAGAAACAGGCAT
Source organism: Podarcis erhardii (assembly GCF_964252035.2). NCBI lineage: Eukaryota > Metazoa > Chordata > Lepidosauria > Squamata > Lacertidae > Podarcis > Podarcis erhardii. The sequence goes on from NC_138510.1 coordinate 70,109,815, forward strand.
GGCTTGACAGTAATTAACTTTATTGCTCAGTAACCAAGGAGACAGCTCACAGCACATCCATCAGCTAAGCAGGTCAGTTGCAGAAGCTAAAGTTCCATCCCCTCTTTGCTCTTATACCCAGGGACGAAGGAAGGGGAGCAGTGGAGGCGGCCTGCCTCAGGTATCATCCCTGAGGGGCAGGGTAACAAAATCCTCTCCCTCGAGCGGATCACTGCTGTACCGGTGATCGCCCCCCTGGGTGGATCGCCCCGCCCCCCAGGTGCATGGCATGTGCGCCGCTCTGGGTGCCCGAGCAGCTAGCTCTGCCACTGCTTATATCTCCCTCCATGCATTTTTTCGCTGTGACTCAGCTTTTCTTTATTGTTTTAGCCTTTTCTTGACTCTTCTTTCCTGCACTGAGAGTGAAGGAAGGGAAGGAGCCGAATCAGGACCATACTGCAGGGCAGGAGACACATTCCTTGCCCCTTCTCTGCCAGTGTCTGTGGCTGCCTCAAGTCTCTCCCCTTCAACCTCGCTCTCTGGTGATGATTCCTCCCTGTCCCACCAGTCTGAACCTGGTTCAAAGTCCCCTTCTCCCTCAGGTGCTTCCTGAACTATTGGCTGCTACCACTCTTCCTCGTCCAGCCAGGCCCTGACACAAGGGCACTCAATGAGGGGAAGGCAGGGAGAGCAGCCACAACAGGTCTAGTTTTCTACAAAGCAAGAAGATGAAGCAACAGAACACAAAGCACACCTTTATCAGCTGGCACAAAGAGGCTTTGGTCTGCGATATAGGTGTCAGCCCATGTCCATGCAGCGCTCATTGTGTAGTTCTCTTATTAACATTGTAAGACAACCACTGAACTTAGGACAAACTGTAACACATAGTAGGCATGGGGGGGGAACACTCAAAATCTCTCTCCAGCTACCACAGAGCCTAGTCCCTAGAGCATCTGATCTTTGTGTAAAAACAAGACTAGAACTGCTCCAGACTTTGGTGAACTGGGACACATAAATCACAGATTAGATTCCCTACAGTCTTCAAGATTTCTGTGCCACAATAGTCTAGGGCTACCATATTTCAAAAAGTAAAAAAACAGGACACCCTGAAAGCTGTTGAGCTTTGACAATTTGGAACACCTGTTTGATCAGAGACCACAGCAAGGCAAAAAATAATAATGTGTGGAGGCAACCAAGGATGGTTCTTTAAAATGTTCTTTAAAATAAAATAACCTGGGCAGAGAGTAGCTGTAAAGGAATGGACCTGTCCTGCCATTTTATGTTCTTTGTTATAAAATAGTTGTTTTCTTCCTCTTCCTTTTCCAAGGCTGCTCTAATGAGAAAGGTTAAACATTCACAGAAGGGTCTTGAGTTCAATTTGGTAATTAAAAGGTGGAGCGGAAGAAACCTAACAAATCAGGGGAACTGGAAACTTATGCAAGACTCTGCTCCCCTTTTTATTGCCCATGCCATTGGGAGGCAAAGTTAAAAGGATGTATTTGGGAGGAAGGTTAAAGAGTTCAAGAGAGAAAGAGCTGCAATGCTGTAAAGGGGGTGGGGAGGAGGCTGTGTTAAGAGAGAGCGCTTGGAGCGAGTAGCAATCAGTGGGGCACAAGTGGGGTGGCATTGCTCTCTTGGGTTCCCAACACTGGAGAAGAAAGATGCCAGGAAAGAAGACTGCCAAGTGAGCTAAAAGTTGAACTCTGGCTGGATTCAAACAGCACTAATGTTTTATTTTAGCTTCTGTCTGTCTGATGCTTGTCTAATAAAAGGTAAAGGGACCCCTGGCCATTAGGTCCAGTCATGAACGACTCTGGGGTTGCGGCGCTCATCTCGCTTTACTGGCCGAGGGAGCCGGCGTACACCCTCCGTTCATGTGGCCAGCATGACTAAGCCGCTCCTGGCAAACCAGAGTGTCTAATACACACACACACACATTTGAAAAAGACCCTTCTCCCCCACATTAGCCAAATTCCCTACTGCACTTGGTGGGTGCACTCAGAGACAGACCTCTAAGGATGAGCTCAAGGTCCATGTGAGAAAAGGCGATGCTTCAGGCTATCAGGTCTCAAGCTGTTTAGAGCTTTATAGGTCAAAGCCAGGACTCTGAATTGCTCCTGGAAATGAAGCCAGTGCATTTTGGAATGCAATTCAGATTAAACTCCTTCCCAGATGTCAAGAGTTTCCTCTAGCTGGATGTTCTTTTTTTACATGTCTCTGTACTCCTAAAATAGCTTGAGAGCTGGCTTGAGTTGAACTTTGGGTCTATTATTAGGTACAACTACCAATATGATAGTGTTATCCCTACCTACAGGCGGGAATAAGAGACAGAAAAGGCAGAGTTGCCAGTAACCTGGACCTCCTGAGCTAGTTATTGCTCCTTACTGACACACCACCTGCTTACAAGAAGTAGTAGAAGAAGAAAGAAAATTCATTATGCCTTTAAACCACCATTTCATTTTATAGCATCTCTCACTTGCCTCTGGTTGGGAAATGTAGCATGTCAGAATTCCTTTTTACGACTTCTGCCTAAAAGCAAATATGTTCTGCTGTCTCCTTTCAGAAGTGGAGATTGTATTTTCAACTTTCTTCCTCCCTTGGGGAAAACACTCGCTCCAAATTTGCAGAGCAGCCAGAAGGATCTCAAAATTAAGAAAGATGTTCTGACAGGTGATTGGTTCAGGACAAACTTCGGTTAAAAAAAAAAGAGAAAGAGCCGAAAGAAAGGGGTGGAAAAAGACAAAGAGCGCGGGGATATATAACAGATCAGTAGCATGTAGCGTTTCTGTATATCATTTCTGTCAGGTACATCCTTTCTGGCTTGAGAAATCTTTTCTGAGTTTTTGGGCTTATAATAGACATGTACAGCTAACTGCCTTTTATCTTGCCTCTGTCATATTGATCTATCAGTGAATCTATAATAGAAGATGGGAGACTGAAACCGTAAAAAGTAATAACCATTGAGATGGATAACTGGAGCAAAAATGTAGTTTCAACAGGACACTTAGTGCAAAGAACTCTAGATTCATGTCAGGGGGCATAAGAACCCCCTTCAAAGGCTGACTGTTAAAAACACCTAGCGCACAGATGACCTGCCTTCAGACTATGATATGTTTCTATATTGATTTTTCAGAGTTTCAAAACAACAGGAAATAGCCAAGTGAAAGTTTCTGTGCCAAGCACTAAAAGTAATTTACCTCCTCCTTCTGATTCCAGCTTTGTATTTTTGTTTTATGGTTCAAAGTGCAAGTGCTTTTTTTTTTTTTAATTCATTTCTGACACAGGCAAAGGCAAGCAGGGAGCTGTAGAGCCAAAGAGGCAGTGGAAACGAAACGAGCTGCTGCATGTCAAAAACAGAGGAAGAGGGGGAAAGGTAACACATTACAGTTCTGTGGCAAGTCATTACAAACAAAAGACTATAGCTTAAAAACAAGGACCTTTGACATTCTCTGAGATTAAACAGCACAGATCTCAGAGGAACCCAACAAAATGCAGTTTGCTAAAAAAAAAAAAACCACCCCCAAAAACTAAGATAGGAACACTATGGAATATGGTGATGCTAGTGAACCTGTTTACGCAACCATTTTGACTTTGGGGAATAAGGACTATATTATTACAATATTATGACAAAGAGGAAAATAACAGCAGTCTGTCCCTGCCTTTATAGAGCTAGCATACCCTCTGACTTTTCTCCAATGAAGACTATCCATAATAGTCTGTATAGTTAAAGCTATGGTTTTCCCAGTAGTGATGTATGGAAGTGAGAGCTGGACCATAAAGAAGGCTGATCGCTGAAGAATTGATGTTTTTGAATTATGGTGCTGGAGGAGACTCTTGAGAGTCCCATGGACTGCAAGAAGATCAAACCTATCCATTCTGAAGGAAATCAGTCCTGAGTGCTCGCTGGAAGGACACATCCTGAAGCTGAGACTCCAATATTTTGGCCACCTCATGAGAAGAGAAGACTCCCTGGAAAAGACCCTCATGTTGGGAAAGATGGAGGGCACGAGGAGAAGGGGACAAGAGAGGGCGAGATGGTTGGATAGTGTTCTCGAAGCTACCAGCATGAGTTTGACCAAACTGCGGGAGGCAGTGGAAGACAGGAGTGCCTGGCGTGCTCTGGTCCATGGGGTCATGAAGAGTCGGACACGACTAAATGACTAAACAACAACAACAACAACAACAATAATAATATATTACTTATACCTCACCCATATGACTGGGTTGCCCCAGCCACTCTGGGCAGCTTCTAACATATATAAAATCATAATAAAACATTATGCATGAAAAAGCTTCATTATACATGGAGGTTGTATAGTTACTCATCTCCTTGTCATAACTCCATATTCTCCAACATTTCTCTGATGAAAATAGGGACATTCTGGGATCCAATTAGAAACCAGGAGGGCTTTTGTAGATATGGGACTGTCCCTGGGAAATAGGGACACTTGAAGGGTCTGAGTTAGCATGTCAGAGACCTAGTCAAAGAATGAGATTGTTTTTCTAAAACAACAACAACAACAACAACAACAACAACAACAACAACAACAACAACAACGAAGTGGTATATAAATGTTATGGAATAAAATATAATTAAAATATGTTAATATTTTAGAATAAAATACAATTAAAATATGTTAATAGGAAGCAATGAGTTTGATTCCTACTCTTTCCCAATCTATACTCTCTTAGCCTATTGAATCCTTCATCCATCAATATGAACTAACACTATAATTTCATTCAATATAAAATGAGCCAAAATGTATTTGAAAATATTTTTCTGACAAATTTTTGAAAACTTTGTTTTTGGAGCTTGTCTTGAAATAATGGAGAAGCTCAACCTTCCCTGGACAATATTCAGCAAAATGCCACCCTTGTAGCAATTTCACCACCCATTTTCACTCAGCCCTAGAGATTTTCATCAGGAGAGTCCCCATAGATAAATATAAATTCTAATTCTCCATCACATTCAACAGAATTGTTCCTTGCACAAAACGACTGATCAGATTTTAAGGCTGCTTCACCAACTGCTTTTAATAAACGGTATTATTGCTGGAACCCTACAGGGGGATTTATGACTTTGCCCTGTGATAAATATGAGGTCTGTAAGCAGCCCAATCGATCTCTCCACCATGCTTCGTCAGAGATCATACACTGGTTCAACCTCCAGCCATTTCGAGGGTAAGCCTCAGATCCACAGGATGGATCGCACGGTGCCAATTGAAAAGGATTTGTCATCGTTCAAGTTGTTATTTGATGTTACTGTGTGCATTAGCATAAAAACTCCAAGCTGGAAAAATAGCTGCCCTTGCAATTAATTGATATTTCTCAACATCTCAGGCATACAGGCCTTTTTAACAACCAATGACTGGCAGTGCTGACTTCTTGACAGCAATGTCGGGCAGAGAAGCTTCATCAGACTGACCTTTATAAGATTGTTCACAATATCTTTCATCAGTACCAGGATTCCTCTGAAATGACTGCTGTGTTCAGAAAAATACTTGCCCGTCAAATCAACATGTGAGCTGGGAGAATTGCCCAACCCAAACTGTTGCATACACTGGCCTGGTTCACATGTAATGCTAAGTAATCTATGGCTTATTATACCATGGTTTGCATGCACAAACCCTTGCCAGTGGCTTAACAATGATCTATTTACTGTCAAGAAATTATGATTTGAAAGCATGCTTTGTTGTTGGCTTATGAGCCTTGGTCTTTTTTAGCTATGGCTTGGTATGATGTCATCATCATCATCATCAACCTTTATTACAGTCCAGAGACCCAACAAATCGTTACAAAGCAATACACAATTCATACAGCCTACCTCCAGGTTAAACAAGCATTTTGTTCAGAATATAGGGATCACTGGTTTTTGCAACCACCGATAAAAACTTTGCCACTGCTAATGTTCTAGCGTTTGTCCTGTCTTCCAATAGGAACCTGACATAGTGAGCCTCTGATTTTCCCGGGAAAGGTACCAGCAAGGGTAATATCAGTTCAGCCCTGACTTGCTCATATTTTGCACAGTGCAACAAAATATGTTTTATGGAATTGATGTCTTGAGCACACGAGCAAAGTCTGTCCTGGTAGGGAACTCCTCTCAACCTGCCATCCAACACTGCAGAAGGAAAGACGTTTAGTCTGGCTTTGGTGAATAACCTTCAATAATTTGGTACTGTCAGGTTTTTAATGTAAGATGTTAACTTAAAGACATGCCCATATTGTACTCCTACTGCCAGCGGACTACAGACTGTGTGTGATCGAGATCTCAAGTCGCTTGGTATGATGTACAATTGCACCATCCTTTCTTAAACATACTATACTGTATTGGTCTGAATATAAGCCACACTACTTTTTTTTTCCAAATTCTGATCGTAAAAAGTAAGTGCAGCTTTTATTTGCGGCCTTACACCACGGGCAAAGCAGCGCAGCTCCCTCCCCCCAGGAAGCAGCCCGAGAGTGTGGGGCAATGGCGCCCAGCCCGCCCACTGCTCCCCAACCTCCTCCAAGCCATCAGAATGAAGGGGGAAGGGGGGGGAGAGGCCATCAGCAAAGTGGTGCAGCTCCACCCCCCAATAGACCAGCCGAGGAGCGTGGGGCAACGGTGCCCATCCCATCCACAGCTCCCAAGCCTCCCCCAAGCCGCCAATTTTTAAAGGTGTGGCTTATTTGCGGGTGTAGCTTATATTTGGGCCAATACGGTAGTTTGTGTGATGAGCACCCCCCCCCATACACTCACTAAGGTAAGCTATAAAGGCATGAGGCAAGAGCAGCTAGAAAAGAAAACAAACTCTGGAGAAATGAGCCATGATTTGTTTGATCATCTGTGTTTAACAAACCACGGCTTAGCATTTTGTGCAAACCCAGCTATTGGCTTGTCCCAACCCCTGTGCATAGAGCGCAGACATCTCTAGTGAGGAAGCCTTCATGTGTATAGCTCTGGATGCAAGTGACTTGAACCCTGTATGATTGACTGAATCAGTGCTGGGAGCATTTATTTTGTGTGGACAGCTAGGAGCAAATTTTGGCAGGCATTTTCACTTTGTACGTCCAGGGGTCTCTTGAAGATTAGTTATGTCAACTGGTCAGTGCAATTGTCCAAAATGTCTCTTGAGTAGCCATTCATTTTAATGATTGCTTGTAAATATTTTTATATAGTTGTACAGTGCCCTGTGAGAGGGTAATGTGTGTGTATATACATATATATATATATATATATATATATATATATATATATATATACACACACACACACACACACACAGTGAATCGGAATATAGATACTTTTTATTAACTAGGTTCCACTGTTAGCCTTACTGCTAGGAAACCAAGAGAGTTGCTCTGTTGGTTTTTCTAATCCTTCAGAATCAAACAGTGTCAAAAACTGGAAATATTTTTTAAAAATGAAATAGGAGCAATAAAAAATAAGAGAATATAAGTTTGAGGTTTGCAAAATTAGATGTAAATCTGCAGGCAGAGCTGTGTAGGTCTTTACTTTTTGTACACAGCCAAGTTCAGTTTTACCACTTCTGAAAGTAATAAGTTCCAATGAACGTTTTGCAACAAAACTTTGCTTAAGAATAATTTGTTTGAGATATTTTCTCCATACCCAACTTTAGAAGAAGAGCTCTTGTAAGAAGTAACCATTTTCCAGCATCATAAACAAGGACTATGATAGGGAATATTATTTAGGCTGGTTCGTTATATGCTGTTTTGTCACAAATATTTACACAAGCACGTGAACAGATATTACAGTCCATGCCAAAAATGTAGTATGTTTTGTTTGTATGATAAGTCAGTCTACAGAACTACATATTTTGATATGATATGTTGAATCGTATTTTTAAAAGAACTAAAAAGAATTTTTAAAAAGAATTTATATAGTTACATACAGCCTGTCACGTTTTGTGTGTTGTTTAAAAATGTAGTATGTGCAGCCCCGCGGCGGGGTGAGCTCCCGTCTTCGGTCCCAGCTCCTGCCCACCTAGCAGTTCAAAAGCACCCCTAAGTGCAAGTAGATAAATAGGTACTGCTTTATAGCGGGAAGGTAAACGGTGTTTCCGTGTGCTGCGCTGGCTTGCCAGAGCAGCCTCGTCACGCTGGCCACGTGACCCGGAAGTGTCTCCGGACAGCGCTGGCCCCCAGCCTCTTAAGTGAGATGGGCGCACAACCCTAGAGTCGGATACGACTGGCCCGTACGGCCAGGGGTACCTTTACCTTTACTTTTTATGTGCAGAAAGAGACTTGTGTGTAGTGTGTTGCTTGCTGAATGAGGAATCCAGTGTGAAAAGAACTGCTATATGCACAGTTTATGCCCCAATCCAGCTGCTGGAAACTTTATCCAGCTCAGAAAAATAGCAATAAATGGTTTGGGTGGGGCAAAAGGCTGGATATCCCCTCCCATCCCATGGTTGCTACATGCATGCATTGCTACGTCAAGCCAAAGAAGATTAATAAACAGAAAAACCGTTTAATGAATGCCGAGAAAACAGAATAAAAAATAAAATGGGAAGAAATCTCAAGGGAATCTGTTGACTGTAATTATGCCCCATCAGTGTATATTCCATCATCAGTGGTATTGTTAAGAGTTTTGAAACGATAGAAGCCTTGTACCTCATTAACACAGAATCCATCACAAGACCTTGGTAAGTTTTAAAACATTAGCTCTGCTCACTCATGTGACTCCTCTCAAAATGGATTGACAGCTGGTGTCGAGAACGCTTATAGTTAAATATCCTTCTGACAGGCCACGTACAGCTGGTCAGTTACATGTGCAAACAAGTGAAAATGCTGTTTTGGCCTGGGGAATGGGCACTTCAAAATAATCAGCCAAAAGGCCAGCGCCCCCATTGCAGACCACATTGTATGCTTGGCAAATAGCAGGCTCTTAAGACTAGCCAGAACTGATGGGCATCGCATAAGGTGTGTGTGGGATTCACTACTCACCTTTTCTGGCAGAGATCATTGTTTTGTTGTGTGTGTGTTTTTCTGTCAAATTGTACAGCTAAGGTAGCAAAAGAGGTTATTAGGCGTAGTAGCAAATTTAAAGTTTTATTAGCAGTAAACTGCAAAAGCTAATGGTGATGCCGTCTCTCCATAAAATCATTGTCACAGTTAATTCTGAACTCCTTATTTCAAGCTTAATAATAGGAAACTCAGTGGAGAAGATATTACACGGCCCATATCACTCATGAGTGCCTCAGGCCTGAGTAACTTGTTATTTTGCTCATGAGTGAAATAAAATGCAGATTATACTGCCTGATATCAGGGGCATTGTTTTAATTGAGGGTGTATGCATGGTGGCTGGGTGGGAGAGGGTGTTCTGAATAGGTTTCATTTTCCTTAGTGCTCTGAGAATGATCTTTGTGTTTATAGCTGCAAAATGCCAAATCGCCTTCCTATTGTTTTTGAGATTTCTCTCTCCCACACAAAGACAACACACACACACACATCCCAACCTTCTGCATCTTTACAGTGGTACCTCAGGTTACATACGCTTCAGGTTACAGACTCTGTTAACCCAGAAATAGTGCTTCAGGTTAAGAACATTGCTTCAGGATGAGAACAGAAATCGTGCTCCTGCGGCGCGGCGGCAGCAGGAGGCCCCATTAGCTAAATTGGTGCTTCAGGTTAAGAACAGTTTCAGGTTAAGTACGGACCTCCGGAACAAATTAAGTACTTAACCTGAGGTACCACTGTACTTGGAAGCAAGTCCAAATGAACTCAGGGGAATTTACTTGTGCATAATCACATGCAGGCTTGAGCTGAAGTTTTCTTGCCTTTCCTTTTGTAGGTTCTTGGGTAGAGAAGGGGTTGTGGTGCTCATTAACTTGGGCTGGATCTACACTGACCTGCTTAACATTATTTCCCCCTATTAGAACTATATGTCGTTCTAAAGGGTCACAGGGCATGCTTGTTAATTAAAATGATTTTTACCTTGTTTCCTACCACCCCATCAAATGTAAGTAATACCTGGCTACACCACGTTCCAAAATACTGTTTCTTTCTGTGCTGGTCACTGGTTGCTCTGCTCCACCTCTGCTGTCAAATTTTAATTATTCCTCCCTCCCTCCCATTGGAGGGGGGTCAGAGTTGGAATGCAGTAAAATAAAAAAGGTAAAACGCTACATAGGGACAAATGAGCAAAGTTTCACCAATATAGCCGCAAAAAAGATTAAAAATTAAGAGATTTATGTGTATTATTATTACGTTTTCAAAATTATATATATACACAGAGAGAGAGAGAGAAAGAGAAAGCTTTTTTCTGGGGGTACACAGAGGTACACATAGCCCTAAACATTTTGTGAATCTTTGTAATTTTGTCCTTTTACTGTATTTATTTTTCATGATTTGAACTATAGAATGGTGATTTTCTTGAATCAAAATAAGAGTACCCCTAACCATTTTTTTAGGAAAAAAGCACTGGAGATAGATAGATAGATGATAGATAGAGATCTTGATAAAACAGACAAGGTAATAATGCACTATGAATGTAAAAAGTAGAGCTTCATGTGTCCATCTATGTTACGAAAACCATTCCTTAACCTTTCCTTAATGTTAAAAAACCATAAGTGTAGATCTGCCCTTGTAAAGCTCAGCACAGAGATGCAAACAATTGAACAGCAATTCTTCCTTACGGGGAAGTCCTATCGTTAGGCAAAGTGAGGCAACTGCATCAGACAGCTGCTTTTTGATGCCATTAAAAGGGAGTGAATTGCTAATTATACAATTTTCTGATTATTGCATTTTTCCTCACAGGGAGATGCACTTGACGGGGTTTTCTGTGCTGCCAAAATAACTCTGCTTTGCTAAGTGGGTCCCTGGACCTCTGGCCTCCAAAGTCCTGTCCTGTGTGTACAAAGCAGCTTATATGCTTTAAAAATGAGTTGAAACAAAACCAACAAAACCATATCGTAAAAATGGAAAAACCACAGCAGGAATTAAAACAGAACCAACAGGAAAATAAACTATGTTAAAATTCCACATGAAAGACCTAGCAAAGTAAAAAGATCTTCACCTTGTGCCAAAAGGATGATAGAATCAGTGTCTGGTAAGCTTCCCATTCCATAACAATTGGGTCATAACAGAGAATGCAGTTTTTCCAGTTCTGAAGGCAGAAAAAAATGAGCCAGTTTGAACATTTCAAAACTGGTGAGAAATGTCTCTTATCCCTGGTAAGTTATATTTTGCATTAATCAATGTTCCCAAGCAGTCTACAAGGGCAGCCTTATGTACAACACATTGTGGTAGTCTAGAAGGAGGACTTATCAGAGCATGGCTAACTATGGTGAGGATATTCATCTTCCAGATAGATGGAAACTTGCTCACCAGCTACAACTTGCTTATCAGAAAAATCTGGCGGTTGTGTGTTTTGTTGTGTGAATTTGTGTGAAGTGTTCACCTGGCTACATGTATCACCTTTTGAACTAGCAAACTGGACAACAGCCTGAGAAGACCCTGAAGGTGAGATGCATAATATTATTCACATGATATTTGAGCAATATAAGACTAAAAAATGCCTGCTGAAAAGTTCCTAGCTGATATCAATTCAAAGTGTTGGTGCTGACCTTTAAAGCCCCAAATACACTTGGCCCTATATACCTGAAGGAGCGTATCCAACCACATCATTCAGTCCAGACACTGAGGTCCAGCTCTGATGGCCTCCTGGTGGTTGTTGCAAGAAGTGAAATTACAGGGAACCAGGCAGAAGGCCTTCTTGGCAATGGAGTCCACTCTGTGGAGTGCCCTCCCATCAGATGTCAAATAGATAAACAACTACACAACTTTCTGAACATCTGAAGGCAGCCCTGTATCAAGGAGTTTTTAATGTTTGATGTCTCACTGTGTTTTTATATTATGCTGGAAGTTGCCCATAGTGGCTGGAACAACTCAGTCGGATGTGTGTGGTATAAGTAATAAATTATTAGTTTTTAGTATTAGTATGATATCTTATCTTATCTGATGTTCTCAGTCCCAAACTGTGATATGTGCATATTAATGCTGGTCTGTCTTAGAGGAAAGTCGTAAACATTAATGTGTTCTCTTAAAATGCTCAGGGAAAGGACTATATTGGGGGTGCCAAACCTGTGGTCCTTCAGATGTTTTGCAATTCCAACTCCTATCAAGCCTGAGAAATGTTGGGGGTTGTAATCAAGTAAAATCTGGGGTGGGTGGATGTGTCAAACACGATCCATTCCTCCTTTACCTTAACATGTCCACAATCCTACATTCGGCAGATTGGGACAGAATAGCAAAGCGTGTTTCAGCCACTGAAATTTAAAGAGTTTAAAAGCCGGGGATTATTCAAAGCACTTGCCATATGCATCTTTTCAATTTGAATATCCAGGCATCTGCCCAGAAATTATTGCTTTGGTTTTTCTAGGCTGCTTGAAGTAGGGCATCTAGAACGTCCAAGATATTTTGGAAGAGGGCAAAGAACTGTCCATCACTCAGTGGGGATTTTCTACCAATGAGAAATCTGTTCAGTTATTTATATTCTTAGGCTACTAATCTCCTTTCAGTTTAAAGTACTGGTGGATAAGCTTTAGTGTAGTCAAGAGGCTTGGTCCTCCAAACAGGCTTCTAAATATAGATTCCAAAGTCATTTAAACACTTGGGCTTGGGCAACAGGCAAGCAGTTAAACACGTGCAGAAGTTCCCAAAAGATTTGCACTAATTCCCAGAAAAGAAACCTCCGCTCATATGTCTCTCCTGGTTGTGCCTGAACTACAGTATGTCAACCTTTTAAAAGGCTAACATTGCAAAGACATATCCTCCCCCCCTCCCAAATTGTACCATTTCTCCTCATACTGTATCCTATGTGAGAATTCTGGATTTGGAAACATGGATTCACAGAGCACGAATCCAAGAAGATCTGTAAAGTCTTGGGTCTTTTTGAATATTTTAACAAGTGTTTGAATGTTGTTTTGATTTCAAGAAAGGAGTCAGTATTGCACGTCATTTGGCTTTGAGACCTAGCTGCAATTTAGCTAACTGAAAGGAGACTATGCCAGAATGAATCATACCATGAATAACGAATAATCTCAATGTAACAGGGACACAAAATGGACAGTCTCCGTCTATGCGGTGGGTACTTTTTGAGCTTACAGGAAGATGTATATAGTTTATTTAGTTTTCACAATCACAGCTTGTTAGCAGATCTCTTGTGGCACACTCATATTCCCCGACACACCATTTGGGAATGACTTCTCTAATGGCTGGGATCAATAAGCACTTGTAGCAAACCACCAAGAAGAGAAAAGGAGATCGGGGAAATCGAAATTCTAACAATTTTCTCCCAATTAAAACAAAAAACAAAAAACCAGCAGCATGATTTAAAAGGTTTATTATTTTGCATCCAATGCATGAAGCCAAGTAATTAAAACTGATTTATTTTACTGATATAAATATACCACAAACTTTGCAAGGAGTTCTTAAATGCTCTCCCCCTCTCCTTTTGGTATCTTTCCCCATGTGCTAATTAATTTCATTAGCCAAAAAGCTGATTACAAAATGTTATATATGAGGATAAATTGTTGATGCTATGTGGTGACAGGCTCCTCATAAATCTAATTTCAAAAGGACATTTATTGCATGCACCTTTATATATATATATAAAAGATAACATTAGGAAAGGGTCCATTAATAGAAGGCAATGCTTTCATCGCTGCAATTCTGTAGAAATGCTGCAAAGTAAAATACATTATTTTATGGCTTGCACTCACTGACTAATTTTACCTACTGGAGTGAATATTTTATAGCATTCCAAGAAGGAATCTGCTTAATGGCTGAGATATCTATACATATATTTCAGCATAGTTTACAGTGGATAAAGACATTTCTTGCCTGAGGTTATTTTTACACAACACAAGAAAAAACTTTATTTCGTTTAGGATCTCTTTAAACTCCTTGAATTAACACCACACGATATCGCTCACAGCTTTTGCTCAATTATTTTTATACAAGCAAAAACTTAACACTTCTCAACTCGCCAGAAATAATTACCTAAGCAACTGAGAGTTCTTAAGAACACAAGGTTTGGTTTGAATGATTTTGGTATATTTTTAAGTGACCTTTTCGTATGAAGCTTAATTTAAATATGAAGAACTGGGAGGAAGCACATTGATTTGGGGCAGGGTTTAGGAATGTAAACAAGCAAACATACAATGTTTATTTCATTGGGCATGACATGACTCCCTCGGATTCACTTTCAACTTACCGAAGTCCAACTAAAGGACGCCTGAGCCAATAGAACTTGCTATTTTTGACAACATGCTAGTGTCAACTTCCTCTTCTGTAATTATTGCTTTGAAACTGTTCTGCCTGGATCCATAGGTATATGATATCATTCTGCTGGCTGTCATCAACTATGAAAATAATCCAGGACACATTGCTATTATTCCCCATCAACTTTGCCCTTATTGACAGTGCCAGACTGCTAAATCTGCTTGGCTTTATAGCAGACGAGGGACTATAAGCAAAGCAACTGGTTCCCTGTAGCTTTGCTTCTCGCAATGAGGGAACCGCCAGAAGGCGCTCAGCACTGGACCTCAGCGTCCGGGCAGAACAATGGGGGTGGAGACGCTCCTTCAGGTATACTGGGCCGAGGCCATTTAGGGCTTTAAAGGTCAGCACCAACATTTTGAATTGTGCTCAGAAATTTACTGGGAGCCAATGTAGGTCTTTCAAGACCGGTTTTATGTAGTCTCAGCAGCTGCCCCCAGTCACCAGTCTAGCTGCCGCATTCTGGATTAGTTGTAGTTTCCGGGTCACCTTCAAAGGTAGCCCCACATAGAGCGCACTGCAGAAGGGTATCATTTACCCTCGTGAAACAGGGGGGTGGGGATTTTGAGCAGGGAAGGGAATCTTCCCTGACATTTGTAGGGGGCATTGCCTTACTTAGTTTTAGCTGACAAGATGGCTGAAAAATCCCCCTTCTCTCTCTGGATTTTAAAAACAGCCTCACCTTTTCCCACCTGTGCCTGGGAGGGCAGGGCCCTGACTGACTCCAGTTACAAAAGCTGAGGCTGCTGGGGAGGCCAGAGGCCATCTTGGCTGTGAATCCTGGAAGACTCTTGGGTTGGGGTATTGTTTGGGGGGTTTTGTTGGAAGTGGGGTTCTAGCTGTTTTGGGGGAGAAAGAAATTGTATCTTTATTTTAGCTCTTGCCATGATTTATGTGGAAATTGGGTTGAGTACTTTTGGGTGTTTCATTTATTGATTATGGCTACTTTTGTTATGTTTGAAATTGTGTAATTTTTTCAAGATGTAAGCTGCCTTGAACATGGTTTTAGCTATGGAAAGGTGGCATACATATAAAAGTATGTATGTATGTATGTATGTATGTATGTATGTATGTATGTGATACCTAGCAGCTGGTGTTTAGGGTGATACTGCTTTCAACAGTGGGGCTTAGTTGTGAGCAGGTCTGCTGTTCCTTTTCTAAAGTTTCAGATGGCTTTGGCTCCAGATTGAGTAAACATCTTTCTACTGATCACCCAGCAGGACCCACTGGGAACTGTCCAGGGTACTGATACCTGTCTTGATATGACCTGCCCTGGCTTTATTTTCTTGGACCTAAAGCATCTGCAAGAGACTTCACCTGCCCACTTCCACTGTGAGCTAGAAGTCCCAACAGAAAAGGATAATGGCTGGGGAAAGTGCTCTAGTTTATAGTGTCATGCATGCATCATCCCTGATCAATTAGAGTCATTGAACTAATAACAGAATCCTTTGCAAGGTAGCAAATGTAAGTGCCTGAAAAGTATTCCATCTCAGTACTGAAATGTCAAAGGAAATAACCCATATAATCATTGCATAGAGACTGTTAATGGAAACTGCTCCTGGGCTCAGCTTGGGGAAATAAATCTGCATGTATCATGGTAATCATCCCAGAAGCTGTGGTATGATATGGAAGAAATGTTTGGCCAAGAAATGCAGGCTTGTGCCTGATGTAGGCCTCAATGTCTATTTGGATTGCAGAAACATTTTTTTCTGCCTGGGGTGTGTGAGAAGAAAAATGCTGATAAGGCCTTAGTAGAGATAATGCACCATTATGAAGAAGTTACAAGATTTGTTACTCTGTGTGGCTAGCAGCAATGGCTGACCTTTGTGAGTCTCGCTGTAGCCTGATAAGGCTTGGGATCATATCAACCCCTAAAACAATAGTTGGGGGGGGTAGAAATTCCAGGTGTTTGCACCATGACCTGTTATTTACAAATATGGAGTGGATTTTTTGTGAGAGAGAGTAGGGCAAGAGAAAAGGACAAATCTGAATTCAGAAAAAATTGGGTGTCATTTGGGATCACTCGGTGCTAGAGCTGTCTTCTTCTTCTTTGTTAGATTTTATTTTTGCTTAGCTCCAAGTTTTCCAACAGGATTCCTGCTCATTCTGAAGCCTTGGGAACCCAGTTTGCCTTTTGCCTTGTATTTTAGAATAGAACATGCCCTTACTTTGAATACAGTGGTACCTCTGGTTATGAACTTAATTCATCCCGGAGGTCTGTTCTTAACCTGAAACCGTTCTTAACCTGAGGTACCACCTTAGCGAATGGGGGCTCCTGCTGCCGCTGCACCGCTGGCACACGATTTCTGTTCTCATCCTGAGGTAAAGATATTCACCCGAGGTACTACTTCCGAGTTAGCGAAGTCTGTAACCCAAAGTGTTTGTAACCTGAGCTGTTTGTAACCCAAGGTACCACTGTATGTCCTTCCTTCAGCTCTCTGTGGCCATTCTCCTTTCTGTGGCCTTTCTTTTCTAGTCCAGTCCCTTGGGACTGTGGCTTCGGTCAACAATGTGGAATGCATTTTATTTTTGTTTCTTCCTAGGAGAGAGTGATATGTCACCATTTTATGTTTTCCCAGCCTCCTCAACCACATTCATCTGGATTCCGCTACTTACCCAGTGGAACCATCTCCACTCACCCCCCCCCCCCACTCCACTGCATTCTGTTCTACGGGTTCTGCCAACTCACCTGGGTGGATTTGAGAGAGGTACCAAGGATATGCAAGAAGAGAGGGGGAAGCCCTGTTGCACTGTTGTTAGTCTTTGCTCTGGCTTCCCCTCATGCACTGGGCTAGTTCAATCTAGCCTACTATGTCACAGGTGGAGAACCTGTGGTCCTCAGTTGTTTCTGGACCCAAACTCCAATCAGTCCCAGATCTATGTGACATCTCAAATGCATGCAGTTTAAGTGTCAGATTTTACCCTATTTGTGCAGCAAATACACGCATTTCTCAATACAATAGTGTTAGGTATCCATTTCCATGCGGGTTTGGTATCCATTTCCACCATGCCAGAATTAACCCTGTCTACAGCTATAAGCAATCAATTTATTTATTTTTTACCCTGGTAGCAATTCCAAGAAATCAGCACACAAAAACCTTTTCACAGCAAGGCACAATTCACATGATATGTGCAAAGTCCTTCACTAGATCTTTATTTTCTAACTATTCCACTGATATTAATCCCATTAATTTCAGTGGAATTGCTGCTGGCAGAAGACTCCCAGAATTAGATTGAAAGTATTACTCAGGCTAGTTGTTTGAATCAAAAGCATTATCCAGGCTAGTTGTTCATGAATAATTGCACCTGACACTGAACTGTAGCTCCTGAACATAACAGCCACTTAATATCAAAGCAATGCTATCAAACATTGCCTTGTCCTTCACTCTACAAGCTGTTTATTGTGTTCCATGCCTTTGAAATCTCAACAGAAGAACCGCAGGAAAGTAAGAATTCAGAAGCTTGGAGATCATCAAATTTGCATCCTCTCTGGTACAACAGCAATAATTGTTCTTGGACTTTTGTTCTCAAAACACAGGAATTTGACATCAAATAACTGATGCAGCAAATATTCCACTATGCATCCTCTTTGCCAAATACTTAAAGTCTTTTGTTGACAATAGGGACTCTTGAAACTACAGCAGATATGAACTGTAAGAAATTATAAGTATAGAAATGTCAATATAGCCCTTACCTGTAGTCCCATGCCTATGGCACTCAAGGACCTTCATCTACATGCAGTACTGAGGCTTTTCTATAGCCCACAAATTCTTGCTGGAATCCTGAGTTTTTGTTTTATTTTTAAAAAGGCTTCTTGGCCTCACAGATGGGAAAAAATAAATTTGAAAACAAGTCGGTAGTATGATCTAAAGATCAAGCAGCTATTAGATAAATGAAAAGGTCAAACCATCATGCTTTTAAGGTCTCCCTTTTTTGTCTATTTGGTCGTTTGAGGAGTTAACTTGAGATTTTTTTACATTTGGAAGTAAAAAAGTAAGTAAAACAATAAGAGAGTCTGGACATTTTAAAAAGATAAGCAATAAATGTCTGGTATTGAATGGTGTCATGCTGAAAATTTCTCCTGGCCTTTTACATCTTTATTTTTCTACCATCCTCCATCAATTCATGAGAAAAGAAATTGAATTTGAAATTTTGGGGAAAGAACATTTTGGCAAAATTCTCATGGGTAGGGTTTTTGTTGCATCTACATTACTTTCTTTTTTATAAAAAAAATTATTTATTTGGTTTTTCAAATTAAAAATTCCCAGAGATGTATCAAACATAAATCATAAAGACAAGATTCCAAGGAATCTCCTGGACTTCCATCTTCCCCTTTATTATTAATCATTTCCTCCTGCATCTTTTATGATAATCGAAATCCTTTACATCTCCATTTTGTCCAGAGTTCAGCCTTAAACTATGAGTGATATTTCAATCCTACTAACAATTTTAACTGTTTACAATGGTCTTTAAGATAAGTTATAGATTTTTCCCATTCCTTGTTAAAATTTTGGTCTTCCTGATTTCTGACTCTTCCGGTCATTTTAGCTATTTCAGCATAATCCATCAGCTTCATCTGCCATTCTTCTCTGGTAGGAACTCTGTGTGGACAGGCGGAGTCCCCAGATCCCGAGCGGTGCCCCCCGTCATGTGGAATAACGACTCAAGACAACGTGCTATGGGATTAAATTGGCCACAACTTTATTAAATTTCAAATGTGGGTAGACCTTGGCTCAGGCATTGGGCGTTCTCCCTCCCCAGTCCCCAGCCGGGGACCTAGGGAGCATCAGGGTTATCTAGTGGGGGGGGGATGGGCCGGCTCTGGAAAACATATGTTCAAGCAGAGATAGCCGCCCCCGTTACGCCGCCGCTGCAGGGGAGAGCAATGACGACCTTTCGGCGTACGGCCAAAGCCTCCCTTCAAAAACCCCTTTAACGGGGAACCCTGGTATCGCCGCCGCAAAGAGGAAGATGGACTAAAGGATTCCGCCCAAGGCCTGATACCGCCAAAGTTGTGACGTTTTGCTACGGGAAAGGCGAAACCTGCCAATGCAGGGAAATTCCTTTCCGGCCCTTTAACAGCGACCTTAACGTAGCAGCGCCCGCATACCTGTGAAGAAAATTAACCTGCAAAATCTGTGAAGAAAAGTTAACCTGCAAAATAAGACATTAACTGAGGGTGGGTAGGGTGGGAGAAGCTCTGGAGCCAAGTGAGGATTCCCAGATAAGATTCTCCCTCTATTGTGTGGGCAGGTAATCCCTCCCCTACCTGGCCTGGTCTCCTTGGCAACACTTCCCCCAGGTGGGATTGGACAACTGACTGAGGTAGGCGGAGACCTCCAGGTATCCCACCTGGGGGGAGGCAAAGCCAAGCCTATGCTGTTGGGGCCGCTGCAGATCTAGGGGCTGCACGCGTCCACGCAAAGGGCGCCCCCCATTTTAAGTGGGGAGCGGTCATTATCTTCTTTCCATCTCAGTGCTAATAACATCCATGCAGCCATGGTCGCATACATAATAGTCTTTTTCTGCTCCCTTGGGATTTCGGCACCTGCACTTACATTACTTTCAAGCTGGCAGACAGATCTTTATTAGTGCCTTTTCCTTCATTCTTCAAATCACCATCTCTCCAGTGGTCTGAAGATAGATACATCCTCAGCTGGGCTATCTTGTAAGCACAGGAAGGTGGAGAAACTACTTACTGTGGCCCTGACATCTGTTCATATTTTAAAAGTGAAGCCTTTTATTTATTTTTTAATGAGTATGTTTTGTTTTTAGGATGGAAGGTAGGGCTTCTTAAAGCCAGCAACTGCACCAATCTGAGGTGCTTGGTAGCCAGCTTCCTAGGACCTCCTATGCTGCAGTTAAAGCTCAGAGGAAGATGTCATGAGATAACTTACGGGTATCTCATGGGGCTGTTTTAGATCAGGAAGTACAGGAAGTAGGAGAGACTGCAAAGCGCTAGGAAAGTGTTTAATGGGGGGGGGGACACAAGCCCACATCGATGGACATTTAAAAGATCTCAGTGGAAGATGCAAAAATGAATAAATATGGAAGTATATTTTCCAGAAGAAAACTTTCAAGAATTTAGAAGATGGGTTTCAGCAATGCACTTGTTTTGGCTGCTCAACAAGATGTCTACTTTGCTCGCCCTAGAATTGCAGCAAAGTGAAACAAGGCATCCTTTAAAATGGTCTCTGGTTCTCTTGATTGTAGTTGTGATGGCCACAAATGGATTCTCTCTCTGCTCCACTTTGATGTCCCTCAGTCTTTTACAGAGCTCTTCTTTTGTGGATAACTTATTCATGTATCCGCTATAAAGTTTATAATGACATCTGCAAACTCCCACTGAAGAAAGTTCAGCTTTAAGGTCTCAAATACTTTCCCATCAAAACTATTCCTGTATGACAGATTTGCTCAATAGCATTTTCTGCATGAAAGTTCACTGAACAATGAGTCTTCTTTTCAGTAATCACTGAACCTAAAGAAACAGCCACCCCCCAAAAAATTAATTACTCATCTTCCAAAATTATTCACAATCCCACATTTTTATTTACACACACACACACACACACACACTTTACTTTGCCAGTTGCCTTATATATAAAAAAGTATTATAAAACAGATATACACTTTTAAAATGCCCAGCAGATTGTACAGCAAGAAGCCAGCACTCATTTAGGAATCAGAATCCATGGCTGGATTTTTCAAAAGCACCGAGCTCCTATTTTGTCTCGCATTGGCAAGTTATAAGAACTCAGCATGTGGGATAAATGCAGTCTAATTGCAGTTACTAAGCTACAGGCTGTCTGAGGCCAAGGGAATCATCCCATCTTTGATAATTATTTGGTCTACAATTCATCTAAAAATCAATAATATTAACCCAAGGGAATGGCCTATTCCATTGCAAAGACATGGTTATACAACAGATGTCATTGTGGGAACCAGCACTTTAATATCTAAACGCTCTGGAACCAATTACTGAAGGGTATTTTCCTAATCCCGCTTGTCCATATGACCTGCCACTTGTCCGCAAGCCTCTCCCTCTCCAGATACACAGGACATTTGTGTAATAAATGCCTTTTGTTCAGAGTTGGCTGTGCTTTTGTGTCCTATTTTGTAAGCGCCCCGTCTTCTTGGTGATAGCAAACTGTTTGCTTCTATGTTCATGAAAGTTAATCTTTTAATAAACTATTCCACCTAACAGCTAAATAAATTTGTTAGCATCCTGCTTACAGAACATCAGAAATCTGACAAGAAAGCGTTTCTTTGAGTCTGTTTCGCCAAGAAAGATTAAATGTAACCTACTGTAGCATGAACAGAAACATCACAGAACACAATTTTTCAGGAAATAAATAAATAGGGCAGTCATGTATACTCCACCAATTTGGATCTTGAATCTGAATCCCCATATCATACCTAGAATAGTCTTGGAAATTCATAACTGATCAGCTCTTGGAAAATGCACTCAAGAGATAGGGCAGAAGACTCCAAGAAACTCAGATTGCAGACTTTTGACCCAGATGGCATGTTGAGTCCATTTCAGAATCTGCAGTCCAGCAGATTCTTTTAGGACACAGTCTGAGGGCTGCATCGCTGCTTCCAATCCTGAAAAATACATTTCTGTCTTTGACATTTGAAAGAAATAGTAATTCAGAACCCAAGAACCTGGAGCAGTTGACATGGGAGGTGTCATTTCTATCACAAAATTTTAACACTCTAAAATCATGCCATGAGTCTCCCTGGAGCAGTGGCATTTGATGACGTTCTCTCACTTTCAGGGCTGCTCCCATCTAGTTGCCGATCAGGAATATACTCTCAGTATGTTCCTTCCATCTCTACAACTCTATGATTCTATGGTGCAGCCCCACCATAGAATGTTCTTCTCAACAGAGCTAAGTTCTCAGCAAATGTCTTTCCCATCATCTGAACCTGCTAACTGAAGATGCCCAGGGATTGAACCTGGGACCTTTTGCAGACAGAGCATGAGATCTATAGCAGAGCAACAGCCTCCCCCACCCCCACAATACATTTTTTTCTGGCCTCTGGCATATGCATATTAAAGGTGCATACTGTTCTCCTCAAATGCAGACTGGCTTGAGATAGAGAGGAAATGAATTCCCTTCCTATCCTCTTCCACCCAGCTGACACCCCTTCCCCAAACTACTACTCCATCTCTAATCCATCCTTTTAGGAGAAACAGATCTGAACAGATCTGCTGATTTCTGAGACATTCAAACCAGGTAAAGTTCTTACATCACCACTCTTTGCTTGCTAGCTCTTTCTGTAGGCCCAAATGTTAGAGGGAACCTGCAGGCCTTCCGATGGCATTGGCTGGGGAAGATGTCATGCTCCCAACTGCCCCAACCAGCATGAAGAATTGACAGGGATGATGGGAACTGTAGTCCAGCGATGCCTGTAGGGCTACAATTTCCCCACCCCTACAATACATCATAATATCAGCCACATGTACGAAATGCATTGCTGTGTTCTTTAAAGAGCAGCGATTACATATAGCTGGGTCAATCACATTATAGCATGTGGTTAAACTGAAGAGGTTTTCAACATCTTGCATGACTATTGCAACCCCGTCAGTTGGCTCTCGGCATATCTGAACATCGTTTATTTTCTGATAGGCCAGGGTTGGTATTAAATCAAATATTTCAGGCAGGACTATGATGGACATGCTTTCAAATGAAAGAAAAGTGGTGAGCAATATAGTTCCTGGAGTTTAACACGCTCTGGTCAGGAGGTCACATATGCTAAGGTAGCTTATTTATGTCCCTATTAAAGACCCAATCAGTGGGAAGCTGGATTGAAGCAATATGACTCACTCTTCCAAATAAAGAATGCATTGTTGCTACACCATACATGTTTTGTTTCTGGATAGTTAATGTTACAATGTAGGAACTGCAGGTGACTCTGTTCCCCCCATGCCTTCAGGAAAAGCAGGACACACAAAGCCTCATCAGAAGAAATGCATCCCCAACCCTGCCCAGCTTTTCTGTGGAACATGCTTCATTAAAAACTTGGGCAAAGTGGATATTTTATGAATGAATGAACAAGTGAACATTTGAGCTTGTATATTTTACTACCTGTTTCTTAATTATGCATTGGTATTTCAGGTACAGTGTGACAATGAACAAATGGCCAGCAGGCATGGTGTAAAATGAGGAGGACTTTAGGCAGCCAGAGGGAAATTATCTGAAGGAACTGAGCTACATGACTAAGAACTGTGGGTGCTTTCAAACTTCAGCTCTTTGAGTTCCATATTGCCAGTCACTGTATGTAAGAGGATCCACCAGAAAAAGGTGGTGTTTGCACACAACACAGCTTGGACCATGCAGACCACATCTACCTCCAATGTTTCACAGATACAAATAAGGACACTGGCACACATGAGTGCATGGACCTAGAAATGTAGTTGGGCAGCTCAGCAGTACAGCCCAGTAAGCAGTTGTGGGCCAACACACCAGTGCGTGTCAAACAGAAAACAAGAACTAAAGGAACAGACAACATGTTAATAATAATAATAATAATAATAATAATAATAATAATAATAATAATTTTTAATTTAGTTTAATTTAATTTATTACTATTATTATTTAATTTATTATTATTTATTATTATTATATAGGATAAACACATTCAATGCCTGCCCTATCCTTACGCAAAGTGAGGCAGCTGCTTCAAGGCAACTGATTTTGAGTGTCATCTAAGGGAAGAAAATCGTCAGTTAATTTATTATTGTTGCATTTTATTTTTTACTTCCATGAAGATATGCTTTTGGGTTTTCCTGTGTCAGGTGACAAAATAATTATGCCAGCTGTGGGTACAATGGAACTTGACTTGAGGGAGGGGGACGCCATTTACCGTTCTGCCTCAGACAGCAAAATGTATTGAGCTAATGCTGAATGCACATTTCTTAAGAAGCATGCTTAAACTGGCCACTTTTATTCTGAAGCAGGCAGGGAAGAGCTGCACAGTTCTGATCTAGAACATGCCCCTAATCCAGGGCAAGGCCCTGAAACACTTGCCTGGCACAAATCACCATCTTTTAGCTATTTACCCCATACAATGCTGTTTTCAGTAAGTCCGCTCACCTTATCTGGTGAGTGGTGTTGCAACCAGACCATGGGCCCTGTGGTAATCAGGAGAAGGGACCATGGTTTGACTGACTGACAATTGGGTGAACCAGTAGCCTTGGGCAGGCCTGCCCTAGAGGGTGGGCCCGGCTGGCCAATGAGCAGTGGGGGGGGGGGATAAATTGTGACCCGGCCTGACAGTCCCGCCTTCTGCCCTTCTTTCGCAGTAAGGGTAAACACATATAGTCATTGCCCAGCCATGGAGGGTCTACTGTGGTTTGTCTGTTCCACCGCTACCCACGAAGTTGTAGAGGGATTCCTTATATTTTAAAAGGACCTGCTTTCCTTATCTCTTTTATATTTCCACTGACATAATTCCGTTTCAAATAAATAACACATTTCCTAACCTTTTATCACCTAGAGTAGCTGGGTTTCATTATAATTTTCTTATAATTCATTATACATTAAAATTTTATTATAATTTATTATCTGTTATAATTTAATTATAATATTATACATTATATTAGAATTTATATACACTTTAATTTATTAAAACTTTCAGTGATGTAAAAGAATGGGTTTATTTGCAAGTTGTTTATTTAACAGTACTTAGTTTGATAACGGCTTAAATATATTACTTTTGCTTTGAAGATATTTCTTTTAATTATATCATTGTTACTTTATAGAGGTGCTATAACCTTGTTCTAGTTCCCATTTCTACACTAAACTATTAGCCAATTTCTCTGTCCATCTCAACCCCTGTTAAATCACAGGCTGTTCAGACCTGATGTCTTCTCAGGTCAGAGTTCTCCACTCCACAGTTACCTGACAGGCTTCAAGTTTTCTCTCTGATCAGGGATTTGCTTATTCTTCGTGCTCATTACTAACTGCTGACATTCTGGCTTCAGCTATCCTGAAGGGCTGATGTGGAGACTTCTTCCTGTTTCAGGAATGCTCTCTTGAGGTACACCAGTTCAATAAGTCTACATCTCAGGCTCAAGCTTGGTCTTAGAGTCCAGGCAGCACATCCATGCCTTCAACTGCTGGTTCTTCGGATCTGGCTGATTTCCCCTCCTGACTAATGACAATATGTTGTTAAATTCCATGAATTAACCCAATAGGCAATTAACCCAATAGGCATATTAACATGCCTGCGGAACCAAATAGAGATACTTCTTTGAAAAGGTGGGGTATGGTGTCCTAATCACTCTTCTAAGTGCCATATTTCATGAGATATGGAATCTGGTAACTCTGCAGCTCTGATTCACTGTGAGAATTATTTAGGAAAGATCCAATATTAAATATATAATACCTGCCAAAGTTTGGTTTCTATCGGTGTGACTTCCGTATGAAGATCATTGTACTTGCAGTATGGCTGTTCCACCATCCTTGTGTCACCCGACCCCCCTTATTATCAAGCCTGTTGCCATTGGTTGGTCAGGTTGTGCATTGGCCAAGTGCCCTAGTAGCTTAGAAGGTCCGTAACCCAGTGGTGGCACCACTTTTGAAGGAGAGCCATGTTTGGTTCCAATCCAAGATGGCTGCCCTCTTCATTTACCCAAAATGCAGTGCCCCAGCCTATAGCTCTATGAAGTGGAAAGGATCTGAGCTTGGCTCCCATTCACAAGTGACACTGCCACCTGTCTGCCATGAATATGGATGCTCATAGGCCTAGCAGGTGGCAAAAGAAACAAATACTTCATGGCTGGATTGGGGAGTGGGTCTGTGTGTTGGGCGGGTGGGGCCCCACCAGCAGCACTGTGCTGTTGGTCTCCTGCCTAGCAACTCTCATTTTCTCTTCCTTCCTTCAGTTGTTCCCTACGTCATTTCTGGATCTACATTAATAGCAGTCTATCATATATTTTATATGTTACAGTATGATGATCTATTGCTAACATGGCCTTAGACTGACATAACCTGCAGCTGACCTCAGGTCAGTGAGAAACAGCTTGATAGAAAGCTAGGAATTTGGAGTCACTGAGTCTACTAGGAATTGCCACTTTGCCTCAGGTGAACAGATGCTACACATTTTATTACCTGCGAATCAAAGGTTGTGTAACTTGGCAAGCTGATTTGTGTGAATTTGTGATACTGGAGGATATATAACTCTCTGGCTAATACCTTCATCTACTGAGATGAGTCCTTCGAAGATAAATAAGTTTCTGCCTTTACCATCTGAAATCTCTGCATGTCTGTATGCCTGTTTGTGTATATAGTTTCATCGGACAAAAAGAAATCAATGGAGCCTGTAAATCAGAAAGCCTGAGGATCCTTTAATAATTGAACAAACTAGCTAAACCTTAAGATACCAAACATTGGCATAATATGTGTTTGTTGAGCATTCTATCATATCTTGATCATTCTGAGAGCTTATTTATATAATGAGGTAACACATAATGCCTACTTTATTTTGTAAGCAAGACTGTATGGACTTGCTCTTGAATAAGAGTGATGGTGGTTGATGGGTGTACACTGAGAGTCAACTCACACAAAGCTGTGACCCCTGGTTGGTCCCAGGAGTACATGGTTTCTTCCTCCTTGAGATCGAACCAGATGGTGATCTTCAGAAAGGGTGGAATCTACAAGGAGGACACTTTGCTAGCAGACAAAGGAAGCTAGCTCTTCAGCCACAAAGAAAAGCACCACTATAATAATCCATTTTGCTGAGTAATTCTGTTTCTGTTTAAAACCAGTTTAAAATGGCATTCCAGAACAGGAGGGGGAGGACCTACAATCTTGTTAACAATTTAGAAATAGAAAATTTAGTGTCTACAAGTCATTCCACTTTATGATGTGTATTTCTGCATGTGTATTTTTTTATGTTGAGAAATTGTTCTGAATGTAGAAGAATAGCATATAAAGACTTAATTTTGCCATCCTTCCTGAATCCAGATAGCTGTTCATCTACCATACCTTCACTTATTTCAAACCATTATCCAGTGCTCACATGACATTATCCACAGATTTCCAGTCCTAAGTTCAGGGCCTCCACCCCACCTTCAGCTCAGGGGTGGGGTGGTGGAGGAGTGGAACACTTTTACTTCCACTTCCCAGGGCTCTCATGGGCCCATGCTGTGCCAAGAGTTTATTTTTTTTTACCCAGCAGCAATTGCTGAAAAGTGCTTGCAGCCACCAGCTGCAGCACACAAGCATGGCTGCAGCACACACAGAGAGACTGCATATTTCACTTAGGAGGGAACGTTGGTGCATTTGGGACTTGCTAGTTTAGACTCTGATGTTGGGAAAGATGGAGGGCACAAGG
This sequence comes from Podarcis erhardii, assembly GCF_964252035.2. Lineage (NCBI taxonomy): Eukaryota > Metazoa > Chordata > Lepidosauria > Squamata > Lacertidae > Podarcis > Podarcis erhardii. The sequence continues at coordinate 70,137,421 of NC_138510.1, forward strand.
AGAAGGGGACGACAGAGGATGAGATGGTTGGACAGTGTTCTCAAAGCTACCAACATGAGTCTGACCAAACTGCGGGAGGCAGTGGAAGACAGGAGTGCCTGGCGTGCTCGGTCCATGGGGTCACGAAGAGTCGGACAAAGAGTCAGCGAAGATGAATGTTGGAATATTCGAGACACATAAAAGAAAGCATTTCTTCATGCAGTGTATAATTAAAATTGCTCCGACGGGAGGCGAAAATCATGGAATCATAGAATTGTAAAGTTGGAAGGGACCCTACGATGCAGAACTATGCAGCTGTCGCATACAGGAATCGAACCTGCAACCTTGGCATTGTCAGCACCACGTTCTAACCCAGGCTTCCTCAAACTCGGCCCTCCAGATGTTTTTGGCCTACAATTCCCATGATCCCTAACTAGCAGGACCAATGGTCAGGGATGATGGGAATTGTAATCTCAAAACATCTGAAGGGCCAAATTTGAGGAAGCTTGCTAACCAACTGAGATGTCCACCAGCTTGGATGGCTTTAAAAGAGAACTGAACAAATTAATGGTGGACTTCATTCTATCTGCAAGGTCAGAGGCACATGCCCAGCTTGCAGGCTACTCACAGGCATCTGGTTGGCCACCGTGGGAACACAACACAGTACTGGACGGCCATTGGCCTGGTCCAACAGGTATGTATCAAGTTCTTATTCTAATTTAAAACATGTTACAGATAGGTAGCCGTGTTGGTCTGCCATGGTCAAAATAAATAAATAAATAAATAAATAAATAAATAAAAAATTCCTTCCAGTAGCACCTTAAAGACCAACTGAGTTAGTTCTAGGTATGAGCTTTCGTGTGCATGAGTGTATCTGAAGAAGTGTGCATGCACACGAAAGCTCATACCTAAAAGCTCATGAAAAGCACATGAAAGCTCAACTCAGTTGGTCTTTAAGGTGCTACTGGAAGGAATTTTTTTATTTTTTTATTTTTTTATTATTATTTTTTAATTTAAAACATGGTAATGTGTTTATTTATTATTTTATTTATGAAACTTATATATTGCTCTTCATTTGAAGATCACAGGGTGGTTTACAATGTAAGGCGGCTCTGTATGAATGTGCCCAACGGGAAGCTCTGTGCACCCCCATCCACTCTCCACTGCAGATTAACGTAGAGGGAGAGACAAACAAATGGGCAGCAGCAATTATTATTATTATTACTACCACCACCACCACTACTACTACACCCCACCCACTCTGGCTGGCTTACAGCACATAAAAAATTGTAAAACATTAGACATTAAATCCTGATACAGGGCTGCCTTCAGATGTCTTCTTAAAGTTGGATAGTTGCTTATCTCCTTAACATCTGATGGAAGGGTGTTCCAAAGGGCAGGTGCCACTACCAAGAAGGCCCTCTATCTGGTTCCCTGTAACTTCACTTCTTGCAGTGAGGGAACCACCAGAAGGCCCTTGGAGCAGGACCTCAGTGTCTCAGCTGAATGATGGGGGTGGAGACACTCCTTCAGGTATACTGGGCCGGGATGAGAATGTGGGGGGTTGAGTGGACTGCCTTATTTGGTGCATCCCTTAAAGCTCCTGCCAATAAAACCAGCACTGCTGGGCTCTCTTGCTGATCTTAATAGATGGGAAGATACAGAGAGGGCAAACAGGGTGAAAACTATTTAGGGCTTTATCCAAGCCAATTAGTGATTTGATTTATTCGTTTATGATGTTTTACTGTGGCCTTGCCAATCATTATAGATTCTCAAAGCGTGTACATTATAAAATTGCAACGATCAAATAAAAAAAGCCCATAAAATATAATCAAACAATTAAAACTCAAAAAAACAGATAAAAGCCAAGCCAATGAATAAACAAACAGTAGAGAGGAAATAAAATCATGTTTGCTTCTGAGAGCACAACAGAAAATGAAGGTCTACGACAGCAATCCTATTTGAACCCTGGATACACTTTGAACAGGATGGCTTTTTAAAATCCGCAGTACTTCCAGAAAGATGAAAAAATGTGGGTTTGTTTGATCCCTGTTAGTCGAATTCTGTTCAAACGTACTCAGAATTAAATCCCACTGAGTACAATAAGGCTTACTCCTTGGCAAAGGCTTGCAGTCTGTGTAATTTATATTTGCACTTTCTAATACCATGGGCTTTATAGTTATATTTAGAGTATACCTCCCCCCTGAAAAGAAAACCTGGACATGACTTACTTAGGTCCATTAATTTTAGTGGGTCTACTCTGAGTTCAACCCCGAGTTGCCTGGACCCAGACAAATTTCAAAGTATAAAGTTTGGGGCAGTTGCACTCAGAGAGCAGGTTAAAACTGTGAGCAGACTCTCAGAAGCCAAATTGTCAATGTTATATTAAAAATGTATAATAAGACGCATGAACATGAAAGCTGTGACAGAAAAGGGGAAGAAAAAAGAAGAAAAAATCAGGCTAACTGCAAGGATTTCAATGAGCTTGTCAGATTTTCAACACCTTTTTATGGTTCAAAAGCTATTAAGCTCTCTTTCCACGTTCTGTCTGCTTTCTCTGACACTAGCCTTAACTACAGGGGACAATAACTGCATAATAGACGGTACAAAAAGAACTCCGAGTAAGGAAGGGAAGTCCAAAACAAAGAAGTCAGCATTCCAAATTGACAAGGATTTCCACTTTGAAGCAGAATTGAACATGCACAAATAACGAAGCAACTAAATAAAAGGACACACAAAGAGGTTTCTACCTGATGAAAACTTTTTTGGAAACAAGTATTAAAATTTATAATAATTATCAAATAGAAACAGCAGCGGTAGTTTAGTTTCAAACAAGAGTTTGCAAAGCTGCTTCTGACGGGGGGTTGTAAACTAAAAATGGAAGCCAATCATGCGAATATCACTGGAGATGTAAATAATTTTGCCCAGTGCTTCAAAGATGGAATGGAGAGGAGCAACTGAGAAGGAAGACTGTGTGAGCCTGCAGAGGATGTAAAATATGCACCATACCTAAATTTCAGTTTTGCTGACTGTTTTATGCTACTTTTGTTATCTTGTGTCATTTTAGTTTATTATGTTTTGTCTGTATTTGCAGTTCAGTTGTTTTAGTCTTTCTGGTATACTATCATGTGAATATGATTGAAGGATGGTTTAAAAATACTTGGAATAGATATAAATGAACTGTTATATTCACTCTGTCTATCCACCCCCCACCCCACCCCTAGAAGAACCTCGGAGAGTCAATATCCTCTTACTTCAGAGTAGAGTGGATGGGGCCATTGCTACAAGAGCTCAGACACTTTTTTCATCACTGGATTCCTCCCCTGGCCTTGTCTTTTATCCTGTTTTCTAACCCTACTTTCCTTATGTTCCGCCAGTCTCTTGCTATAGACTCACCACTGGAGTTTTCCTCCATAAATAAAATCAGCTCCCAACCACAGCTTTCAGTTTTTATTTACTTAGCATACAGATCTGAAGCAATCCACTTTGCTTTGTGGTGCTATGGATAAAAGTGAGCAAGCCTCACTGTTGGTAAACAATTCAACTGCTTTTGGCCCATTGATGGCTCCCAGCCAAGAGAATTATTAATGTGCATTCTGCTGTTGCATTGGTACCTTCAGTAAGGTCAAAACAGGGCTACATTATTTATGTTTTATGGGAAGATGTATTTAATGTTTGTAAATCCATTTGGATAATAACATTGATTTTAATGGGCTGATAAATGCATGTGTCTTTTAATGTCCATTACAATAACGATCGCCTGGAGTCTATAAAAAATTCAACGTTTACTTGTTGATTAGGCTCATCCTTTGGCGGGATTGCTACTTAACCAAAGTTCTCAAAAAGTTTCTAAACTCTCCATAAAGCTTGAGAACCTTTTGATAAAGTGTTTGGCAACCAGTGAAATAGCAGTGGTTCTTTTTGCTAGGTCTAGTGGTTGAGTTCTAACCAATTCTGTCTAGACTACCTGGTAAACACATCAGAAACCGGGGGGGGGGGCTTCTGTAAACCTGGGACTGTCCCTAGATATTAGGGACACTTGGAGGGTCTGTTGAGGTATAAACCTTTAGGACAGAGTAGGGGAACTTGTGGCCCTTCAAAAGGTTCATGGACTAGAACACCCATCATCCCTGACCATTGGCCAGGCTGACTGGGACTGATGGGAATTTAAATCCACTAATTTCTGGAAGGCCATTGGCTCCACCTTTGCTGAGTACACTAGCTTAGTAAATATAATGAGTATTGGGAGACCACACAAGGCTCAAGTTAACTCATTCCTGGCACAGGGTGCAATAGCACGTGACATTGTTTCAGCTGATTAAATGCAAAAAATAGAGCACCCATCTCTGAAAGAGATCTGAGTAGTTTCTAAGCCAGAGACATATTGGAAGTCCCTTCCTTTTCTGCCTCCAGCTGGCAGATTGTCAGCTCCAGCTGCATGATAATTAGCATATCTTTTTTTTTTCAAAATCATGGCAATAATCTTTCCATGACTTTTCTACTAAATCCGCATTTTATTGCCAATATAGAGGTGCCTGAAGGAATTGAGAATTTATCCGAACCCATAAATCACAGCACACATTGGACAGCACTTTAATAATGTCAACTCTATCAGTGAAAATAAGGAAATCTCATGTAAGAAGTGGGAGCCTTCTCCTGTATTTCTATGATGCCAACAATGGATTTGGAAGAAAATAATCTTCTCCAGTCACCTGTTTTTCTTAAATGATTGTGTTTTCTTTGACCAACTTGTTCACTTAGCCTTATCAATATTGTTGTTCAAAGATGTGGATTGGACAGCTAAGGGTATGTTCAGATGACGAGCTTGTTGATAGGCATACCCAAATGTATATATTTATTGTATCTTCTACAGATACATTTGTGCTCAAAAAGTTCACGGAAAATAAACACAGTGCACAAACAAATTATATAATAAAAAAGTTCTACTACCACAATTTTTGTTCTTGTTTTTATGTATTGTATGTATTTATTTTGTATTTTTATTTTGTGAGATCTATGGATGAAGGGTGGCATACAAATTTAATAATAATAATAATAATACTAAAAATTCAACAATAAAGCTTAACCAATATGCCAATAAACAATATTCATCACCTTTGCAGCCTAAAGTAGCCCCAAAGTTGATGACATTGCTGCCCCACTCCTCCCTCCACTACTGCAAAAAAGCCAGCTCCATTATTATAGACTAATATGGCTGGAGGGTGTGAAAAGTCAGATGGAAACAGTGTCTCTCTCTCCTCACAGTTTTTTCTAAAGTTTTGAGATGTCATAAATAAGCTCATGGTATGGCTTGAGAAACTCAGATTGTGCCGCCATGGGCCAGTTCATACAACTTACACCTTCTTTGGATGAAGCTACATGGAGGAAACAGCCTCTGCCCTGGCATACCCTGTTATGATGGCCACTTCCCCAGAAGCGAAGCTAGCTGCTCCGGCACCCCGGAGCGGCGCACATGCTGTGCACCCATGGGCGAAGCCATGGGGGCAGGGCAAGCATCCCACGGGGCGAACTACCCATGGGGGTGGATTGAGCAGCCTATGGTGGGCTGCTTCCTGGGCAGGGGGAGGAAGGGAGCCATGCCACTTTGCCAGCAGCCTTCCTCCCTTCCCTCTTCCTTTTGACAGCTCGGGGAGGCTCCCCACCCCGGGAAGCAGACTGGGAGGGAGGGCAATGGTGTGCCACCCTCCTGTGACTCCCAAGCCTCCCCTGAGCTGTCAAAACGAAGGGGAAATGGGGGGAGGCTGCCTGCAAGGTGGCGCAGCTCCATCCCTCCCCCTGACAGCTCAGGATAGGCTTGGGAGTTGTGGGCAGGCAACACGACGAATGTCACCCCCCTCAGTGAGGGCACCTGCGGTGGACTGCCCCCACCGCACCCCCTTCCTCCGCCCCTGCACTTCCCCCGGCATTTTTCATAAATGTGGTGCATAAAACATGTACTGCCTCATTGCCCCTTTGAATTGTGATGCAGATGTTTCCTTCCTTACAGATCTTACTTGAATGTAAGACCTACGTGAGCAATAATGTCCACCGACATTATTCTTCTCTCCTAAGCAATGAGTGGGAATGAATATAAACACTGAGAGGGGCTGAAAGGCTCTTCCGTGAAAACATTATCTAGCCTGGCGATGGCTGACTCAAATTAAGCCTTGCCTGCACTGGGGAACCAGCAGTGCAGATCCAGTCAAAGTGTCTATATTCTGTTGAAGCAATTACTCTTGGCCAGGAGTCCAAAACCCATTTCTGGGAATATTCCTAGTAGAAAAATGTGGTTGACATCCAGATTCCTAACAAGCAGGGGTAGAAAAATGTCAACAATGGTAAATCCAACTGTGATTCCAAGCTGGCAAAGTTGCTTGAAACCGCTCTCCATCAGCATTTACCTATTTCCAGCCTTTAATAATAACATGCTTATTTCAGATTATATCATATGCTTCTCTGCCTGTACACATGCACACATAGGCAAATTTTGTAGCTTACATTTCCACTATACAGTGGTACCTCAGGTTAAGTACTTAATTTGTTCCGGAGGTCCGTTCTTAACCTGTTCTTAACCTGAAGCACCACTTTAGCTAATGGTGCCTCCCACTGCCGCCGCGCCGCCGGAGCACGATTTCTGTTCTCATCCTGAAGCAAAGTTCTTAACCCAAGATACTATTTCTGGGTTAACGGAGTCTGTAACCTGAAGTGTATGTAACCTGAAGCGTATGTAACCTGAGGTATCACTGTAATAACCTTAGGGGAGAAGCAGAGCAAGACAGGTATCAAAAATAGAATTTTTGAAGATGGGGACATCATTTGCCCATTTCTGCAGGGACCTCACCTGATCTCCAAGAACTTCTGAAGATTATAGACAGGACTGACCAGTCCAAGATAAAAAAAGAGGTGGTAAGGGAACAACTAGTTACTTTAAATGAATTCACATATCCAGGGCCTGATGAGCTGCACCCAAGGGAACTAAAAGAGCTGGTGTATGTTATCTCAGGGCCTCTGCCTTGATGCACGCCACTTAGAGGCAACTGTAATTAATCAGTATATAAATTGTCAAAATAAAATAAATAAATATGAATTTGGACAGCAGCTCTATACTCTCCAAGGAGTGAGGCCTGTTGAACTCAGTAGGACTGAGAGCCAGTGTGGTGTAGTGGTTAAGAGCGGTAGACTCATAATCTGGTGAACCGGGTTCGAGTCTCCGCTCCTTCACATGCAGCTGCTGGGTGACTTTGGGCTAGTCACACTTCTCTGAAGTCTCTCAGCCCCACTCACCTCACAGAGTGTTTGTTGTGGGGGAGGAAGGGAAAGGAGAATGTTAGCCGCTTTGAGACTCTTTCAGGTAGTGATAAAGTGGGATATCAAATCCAAGCCCTTCTTCTTCTACTACTTCTGTGTAGACATTAGGCTTGCACAGTTGGCAAGAGTTGGCCCTGCGAGTTAATTAAACACCTCACTGCACATGTTCAAGCTTTAACGCTACTGAGATTTAGTGAGCAAAGCTTCTGTTCTTCTTTAGTCGGTGGAAATGTTTGAAGAGATGTCAACATTTTGTTTGGTGGCAATGACGATAGGCTAAGAAGATGCTCCCTATTCATCTCATTTCCAAACAATTAGTAAACCAGGGTGGGGATATATAAAAAAACTTTACTGAGATATAATTTTGGCAAAAAGATATCCTTGGTAACTGTACTGTGATATACTGGATAAATGTGTTATGCCAAATAGATAAATCAGACCATAGTGCAGAAAGGTGATCAGTCTTGTGGGATTATAGTTATTCTTTCATTTTCAGCTAATAGCTACCAATGCTCAAGTAAGATTTCATTTTTTCATCATCTGGTACTCAGATAACTTGTTCGTCTCAACATGGAAGTTTCCCCTCTGGTAAGGTTTATGAATATAAGGGATTGAAACTATACTTGTTATTGTATGTGGTTTGTATGTATTGTATGTATTTATTTCTTTTATCTTCTTTCTCTTCTTTTTTGTTTTTTCTATTTTAGATAATTTTCTGAAAACTTTAATAAATATATATTATTATTTTTTTTTAAAAAAGGAAGTTTCCCCTCTGGGTGAGTCCAAATCTTTTTTGAAGCCATTTAATGTTAGGAGGTATCATCACACATGGTGATAGAGAATTCCATAGGTTAGTTGTGCATTTTGTGAATATGTGTTTGTTTGTTGTCTGTCCTAAACCCAGGGCCAAAGGGCCACCAATGTTGTATCACTCCAGAGCGGGGGGGGGGGGGGGAGATTTACATGGTATATGAGGTCTACTCCTGGCACTCAGTTACCAGCCACCACCGGACAGGTTCACCAGGATTCATGGGTTGTGGTGTTCAGCCTGGACACTGAGGTCCAGCTCTGAAGGCCTTCTGGTGGTTCCCTCACTGTGAGGAGTGAAGTTACAGGAAACCAGGCAGAGGGCCTTCTCAGTAGTGGCACCCATTCTGTGGAACACCCTCCCATCAAATGTCAAGGAATTAAAGAACTACACAACTTTTAGAAGACATCTGAAGTCTTTAATGTTGGGTGTTTTATTATCTTCTTTTTTGTGTTGGAAGCCACCCAGAGTGTCTCGGGCAACCCAACCAGATGAGCTAGGTACAAATAATAAAATTATTATTATTGGACACTAAATCTGAGCCTGCTGGACCAAAAGCTCTTGTACATGTACAAAAGCACCAGTTGAAATAATCCTAACACGTCCTTTGCATTGGGATTAAAATAAATAAATATCCAGACCACCAAGTTAGTCTATGTGTTATCAAAAACATATAATAAATTTAATAACACATGCCTTGCAATTTTATAAAATGGTTGCATAACCACAGATGTAAAAGAAACCTGTTAATAACATTTTAATGAACAACTAAAATTATCGTGAAATACTTTATAAGCTACAAACATCACTGAAGAAGACCAATTCATGGCCCAGACAAAATCTGATATTTTTAAGCTTTTGGTTTTTTAAGATTTGTGGCCGTACACATGGTTTTATAAAGGTAAATGCTAAACGTATTATATAATGTATTTTTAGCAGACAATACAATTTGCTATATAAAGTATTCAGAAATGTATCAGTAATTACGCAGTAATTAAGAGAAGCAAAGAGAAGTAGAAGTAGTAGAAGAATAGTAATTTTTTTAAAAAAGAAACATTGCATCGATTCACAGGGCACAATTAAGTAATAATAAAAGAAAGTGAATCTGTCTTTGCAGAGCAGATTATTATGTATAGATTTTACAATATATACTCAAACTTGGTGGTGTCTGGTAGTCTTTCCCTATCCCCAAGTGTTTGTTGTGGGTTTGATTTCCTTTCCTCCCCCTCTTAGCCCTTCTTCTGCTTCAAAATGGGGTATACTGCAGAGGTGCGAACCCTGTCCATTATGGAATTTGGTGACCCTAGGAACATTACAATCAGCATCCAAAACTGAATTGCAATGCAGTTGAGAAGAAAAGGGAGATAGATGGTAAACATCTGAGGCAAATGTGCTTGTGATATAGCGGTGTACGGACAGATAAATTATTTTTAGCAAGCCTACTACTGGCAAGCAGTTCAAAAGGAACGCAAGATAGGAGGCTATGGTAGCAAGGACGGTAGATCTAAGCAAAAGAAATGTTTGTTGTGGTTGAAAATAAATTGCTATTCAGGGAATGCTTTAAGTCCCAACAAATATGCACTCAATTCCTAGAGGGGTTTCTTAATCCCATCGGAGTTTACTTTCTGCCATAATCAAAAGTTATACTTTGGATTCAACTTGAATTAAAGGACACCCATGGCGAAGGGCTGATTCCCACCCCCCCTCTCCCAATCAACAAAGAAGTGATCCAAGCAAATCAAAGGTTGCAGGATGGAGGGATGCACTGAGGAAAAATCAGACAAAATTTTCAATCAGGAACAATCAGGTTCTTGTAGATCTTTTTTCCCCCATCCCTTTCCTGCTTAACTAAATAAATACACTCACAGTTTCACTATTTTGCTGCACAGGAGGAGCAGCAGGAAGCGGATGGTAAAGTAACACGAGCAGCTGGGACTTTATCGAAAAAGGGAAATACAAGAGATATTGATATCATAAATTATGCAATGACAATATATGTGACCTGAAATATGTAAGGTAAGTAGATAGGCAGGCAGGTAGATCTGAGGATTTGCAATGCTGGTTACATAACCTTGTATGAACTGAAGTCTTTAAAGATGTTGCAGAGTTGCATTAACATCTCTTTAACGTCAAATATCTGCTCCTTGCCAAGGAAGTAATCGCAGGTGGGATGTGTATAGAACTCTCAGACAAAGAGAAAGACAGACTTATTTAATGAAAAGTCTTGTGTCCTACCATGCCAGCAGGTTCAGCTGAGGTGTTTCTAATATTTCCCAAATCTAAAAGGGCCCTGAATGTCAGAGGGCCGAACTACACATTACATAGAAGTACTTTTCGGAAAAGTAACTGCATTGGAAGGGAGAAATGGTTTGGATCAGGGCCATGGTGCTGTGAAAGGGATCTAACCTTTTAAGCCATCAACTTATCCCCTCCTGGGGTGGGGAGGCAGGTAAGCCCCACCCTGCATGATCAATCACATGACACTGCACACACACACTATTTGAATTGTGATGACTATTGTAGCGTTCGTACGGAGCCCTCGGTCGTCTCACGGACTATTGACCCGTACACCACTAATCCGCTGCCACCAACCAGGTCCTTCCCGGTAAAATCACTTCAGCCTCAGTCAGGTTCTCAATTAATAAAGAAGAGTGTATTTTATTTCAGACACAAACAAACTTTTACGGCATTCCAAACATTGTTGCTCTTTACTTTCTTAGTCTTATTTTCCTCTCTCTATCTCTTCTACCTCCCCTCACTCAAGAACCCACTGCCCTAACTCTCTCTCTATTACCAGCTGCCTACCAACTGCTTTTCCAACTGCCTTTCCTAACCAGCCAACTCACTAAAACCAACCAACTACCCACCAACAGCTCCCAACAACTCAAACCTCGGGCTAAGCCCTTTTATACACAGGTAGGCTCCGCTTCCGGCTTTCCTATTGGTCTATATTTTTAACCCTATCTCTCCCCCCTGTTCAAACATTTTCTAAATGAACAGGCAAACGCCACAACCATCAACTCTGGAGGTGAACGGCCCCCTCAAATATTTTATTGGGGAGGAGGCCGAAGGGACCACAGACCCTAGGAGTTGGCTGCTGTGTCCCGTCCACAGCTAATATCAGATTCTGGCAGTGATCTGGAAACTAATAACAGCAGAAACAATCACCAAAATCAGTGACAGGTTTTTGAGAGGGGTTGGGGATCAGATACCCTTTTTATGTCCAAGTGCCTACATTCTCTTTTTCTCTCTTTCTTAGCCTAAGTGGCAGTTTCACATTTTCCTTTTTATCCACATATTTCTACGACATGCCCATACATAAGCCCAAGGCACCACTTTAACTCGCTCCTGCTACTGTATCTTCCAGTCCCAGATCCAAACTGTCTCTGTCTACTTCTCCTAAAATTACTATGCTGCAAAACACCACGATGGTTGAATTTCTCTACAATTGAGGCAACTCGTGAGGCTGTTAATCTGTGGACCCTTTTTGAGTTTTGTAAATAGATGTGGTTGGTTGTCATTTTCAGGCCCTCTATCATTCTGACTGGTTTCCAGAGCCATAAAGTTATGGGCAGTTGCTTTGTCTCATTATCTCTTGGAAAAATACAGGGTCTGCCTTTTTCTTCTTCTTCTTCTTATTGCTCCACTAACTTCTCCAAACATTCATTTCACTTTCAAGAAGACAGAGACAACTGAAACCATGCAGAACCTATATTAACAAAAACAAGAGAATTCCAGCAAAGTTCTAAGCGCTAAAATAAACAAAACCCAAATAGGTTCAACTGCTAGGATTTTATTTTCCCTTCTCATTTTTCAGTTTTATATTGAAGAATTTAATAAGAAAAACAGAGGGGAAGGGGTAAAGACACGATTCCCGTGAAGTAACCCATTCAGACTAATCCTAGGAAAATACTTTTAAGAAGACAATGAGAGCTCTCTTGGATCAGACCAAAGGCCCACATACAGACACGAGGACAGCAGCATTCTGCCTATTAGTGCAGACCCTCCAAATGTCCCTGCTTTCCTGCTTTAGAGAAGCCACCCCAGTATCTGATTTGATACTGGAATGTACCATTTTTCTGTAGGATGTCCCTATTTTCACTGGAGGAATGTTGGAGGGTATGAATCATAGAATCATAGAGTTGGAAGAGACCACAAGGGCCATCGAGTCCAACCCCCTGCCAAGCAGGAAACACCATCAGAGCACTCCTGACATATGGTTGTCAAGCCTCTGCTTAAAGACCTCCAAAGAAGGAGACTCCACCACACACCTTGGCAGCAAATTCCACTGTCGAACAGCTCTTACTGTCAGGAAGTTCTTCCTAATGTTTAGGTGGAATCTTTTTTCTTGTAGTTTGGAACCATTGCTCCATGTCCGCTTCTCTGGAGCAGCAGAAAACAACCTTTCTCCCTCCTCTATGTGACATCCTTTTATATATTTGAACATGGCTATCATATCACCCCTTAACTTCCTCTTCTCCAGGCTAAACATGCCCAGCTCCCTTAGCCGTTCCTCATAAGGCATTGTTTCCAGGCCTTTGACCATTTTGGTTGCCCTCCTCTGGACACGTTCCAGTTTGTCAGTGTCCTTCTTGAACTGTGGTGCCCAGAACTGTACACAGTACTCCAGGTGAGGTCTGACCAGAGCAGAATACAGTGGCACTATTACTTCCCTTGATCTAGATGCAATACTCCTATTGATGCAGCCCAGAATTGCATTGGCTTTTTTAGTATGGAGTTATCCGACCCCCAAGCCATCTAAAGGCAGTCCTGCATAGGGAAGGTTTTTAATGTTTAATGTTTCATTATGGTTTTAATATATGTTGGAAGCTGCCCAGAGTGGCTGGGGTAGCCCAGTAAGATGTGTGGGGTATAAACAGTAAAATTATCATTATGGAATGGGATGTCCCTATTTTCATCGGAGAAATGTTGGAGGGTATGCTAGTAAGTCCCAGGACCAGCTGGTATTCAGTGACATACCGCCTTCAGTACTGGAGGAACTACAGAGCCATCACAGCTGTGGCATTCAATGACAGCCTTATTCTCAAGGAGTCTGTCTAACCCCAATTTAAAGCTATCAGAGTTGAGGGATATTACTACATTCTGAGGTAGCAAACTCTGTGCACTGTATGAAGAAATACTTCTTTTCGTGTGTGCTGAATCTCCCAGCATTCATTGCATCCCCTCCGCCAACATTTCTCAGATGGGAATACATACATCCTATTCTACCCTCCAACATTTCTCTGGTGAAAATAGGGACATCAAAAAGCAGGAACTTCCAGGATCAGATCAGAAACTGGGACGGCTTCTGTAATTCTGGGACTGTCCCTGGAATATCTTGGAGAGTCTGTATGACCCAAGGATCAAAAACCTTTCCTTACGCACTTTCTCCACACACCATGTATAATTTTATGCACCATTAGGATGTCTCCTCTTACCTGACTTTATTCCTTAGCTAAAAAGCTCCAAATGTTGTAAACACAAAGGAATTCTTCCAGCCACTTGATCTTTTGGGTTGCCCTTTGACTGGCTCTACAATACCCTTTATGAAGGTTGGGGACACAGTACCCATGTATGCCCAGTTTTCCATAGATCTGTATAAAAGTAATTTGATATTGGTGTTTGTCTTAAAGGTGTAGTGAATGGCCATATTGCCACTGTTGGCCTCCTCCTTTTCCCTATTCCCACTGATGGCAACAGCATGAATACAAATTGAATCTCTGCACCATCGTGAGGGCAAGTCTAGATGTAGAATGGCTCTCCGGATTGGGCTATATCCTCCCCATTGGTTTTCAGAGAGTTTAAAAATGAGCACTACGAGAGAAAAGCATATAGAGGAACAGGCCATCACAACTTTAAAGAGACTGCACTAATTAATATTATCTGAGGAGATGGAAATCCATGTTCAGATCAGTTGCTTTAAAGTTACAGCACCATATCTGAGCTTCTTTCTTTCTTTTTTAAAGAGGGAAATGTATAATAACCCATGTGAATGATATTCTGGGCCGAGGGTACGCTATAATTTCAAAATAATTGCACATAAGCCTGGAATCGGAGTCGTGTATCTCTCTCAAAAGTGGAAATTTTATCCACTGCATGTGGACATTTATTAAAAATTAAATGGTGATAAATAATTTACAAGTCGCAAATCTGAATGAAGTTTCACAGTTTGGGAGGAATCTTAAGTAGCTTTTAATTATATGATTAACTGTTTCTTCCCTTCAACCCCCCCCCCCCACTAAGGGCTGAAACCTAAGCTGCCTACCCAATTATCACATGGATGTGTTTGTACTGTATCCACCTTCGCGTGGAAGCTCAAATTCCACCTTCTCTCCGCTAAGGGCAAGCTCCCGACTATTACTTGTAGCATATGGTATCATTTTATTTCATATTTCTATTTATAAATACTTTATTATTACTTACAAAACAAACTTGCACATTACACTGCAGCCTCGCTGGTTCCCAGCTATGCAATAACACTGAGCATTCTTGCATTGCGCTTGCCTCAGCAAAACGCCCAGGTACGGCAGCCATTACTATAATTATAGCCTTTTATTATATCTCCATGTGTTAATTATTTAAAAAATAAAACATGTTATAAAATCTTAATTCCTTATTATCTTTTTACAGCTAACAGCTAGAGGAGCGTCATGAACTTTTCATTTTCACTCCCAGCAATCTTATTGCATATTATAGCCGGAGCAAATATTATGCTTATGCTGAATGGACAATATTTGTCAGGTTATTCGGAAGGCTTTAAGTCCGTTGCAAAGGAAGCTAGATTTCAACCAGGAACATGGCCTGCTATGAGGCTATGAAGGCCCTAGGAGCTCATCCAGTGTGACCTGTTTCCACATATATCAGTTCCTTCCTAAGTCACACAGAGCCAAGGAACACATTTTAAAACAACAAATGCTACAGCCCTTCCTGAAAAGTACCACATATGACTGCAGGGGGGAGGAATGGTACATGTGAAAACATATTCTCTTGACGTAGGAAGAAAAAAAATGTCAAGGAGAAGACATTTTTCCACACTCTACATGCACAGTACATAGAAGTACAGTGGTACCTCAGGTTAAGTACTTGATTCGTTCCGGAGGTCCGTTCTTAACCTGAAACTGTTCTTAACCTGAAGCACCACTTTAGCTAATGGGGCCTCCTGCTGCCGCCGTGCCGCCGGAGCACGATTTCTGTTCTCATCCTGAAGCAAAGTTCTTAACCCGAGGTACTATTTCTGGGTTAGCGGAGTCTGTACCCTGAAGCGTATGTAACCTGAAGCGAATGTAACCCGAGGTACCACTGTACAGTGGACGCTCAGGTTGCGAACATGATCCGTGCGGGATGCACGTTCACAACCCGTAGTGTCCACAACCCGCAGTGGTGCATCTGCGCACATGCGGGTTGTGACTCAGCGCGTCTGCACAAAGTGCGATTTAGCGCTTCTGCGCATGTGCGACTGCTGAAACCTGGAAGTAACCCGTTCCGGTACTTTCGGGTTTTGGCGGTCCACAACCCAAAAAAACGCAACCTGAAGCGTCTGTAACCTGAGGTATGACTGTAGTCAAAATGTCAAATGTGGAGTTCCCCCTCCAGTATCAAATGCAGTTATAAAATGAAACAGGCTCAGGGTGGCTGTACTATTTGCGGGGAGCTGAATGTGAAGTATAGTTTCAGCCTCACAGAACAGCCAGATACTACCCCCCCCCCCAAGCACAGAATAGAATAAAAGTTGCAGAGCTCCACTCAAGGAAGGAAGAAACGAGGAACAGTGAAGCAGTACCATACCACTTTAAAGAGTCATGGCTTCCCCCAAAGAACCCTGGGAGCTGTAGTTTGTTAAGGGTGCTGAGAGTTGTTAGGAGCCCCCCCTCCCCTCACAGAGCTACCATTCCTAGAGTTCCCTGGGAAGAGGAGAGACTGTTAAACCACTCTTTGACAGGGCTAGAGGTCTCCTAACAATTCTAAGCACTCTTTTTAAAAAATAAAAATAAAAAAACTACAGCTCCCAGGATTTTTGGGGGGAAGCTATGACTATTTAAAGGTGCACTGCACTGCTTGAAATGTACAGTGCCTTCACCATCCTTAGAGCAGACCCAATGAAATCGGAACAACAATAACTTTCTTTCATTTCAATGGGTCTCCTCTATGCAGGTTTGGATCAGCCCACAGTCAGGCTGAACTGAGACTTTCCCTGTGCCATACAGTTATTGTTTCTCCTCTATGGTGCTCTGAGCACATCAGTGGAAGATCAGGGTAGAAAATCATTAAGCAGCAGCATTGTCATTATCATTCCTGGAAGAAGCTGCTTTGCTGATGTAACAGGTACCAGCTGGACGGCAGTGCAGACGCACCATCAGGAGAATCAGATTGGTTCTACTGGTGCAACCATGAAGCCCGGGCCTCTCCACCGCCTCGCTTTTTTCTTTCTTCTCCAAATTGACGCGTATCCTGTACAATACAGACCCTCCAAGTGTCCCTATTTTCCAGGGACAGTCCCAGATTTACAGAAGCCATTCCAGTTTCTGATTTGATTTCAGAATGTCCCACTTTTCCTTAGGACGTCCCTATTTTCATCAGAGAAATGTTGGAGGGCAAGGACTTATGCGACCCTGGAGCCAAGTTTCTATGCAACCTTTGGAAGGCACCTGAAGGCAGCCCTGTATAGTTTTATCTTGTTTTTATATACGTTGGAAGCCACCCAGATGGGCAACCCAGTCAGATGGGCAGGATATAAATAAAAAAAGTGTTGTTGTTGTTGTTGTTGTTGAATAGGACGCCCCTATTTTATTGGAGAATGTTGGAGGGTATGAAAATATAGGCATGGCCTTTGTCAAGTAGAGCACATGCACTCTTTGCTGGAAGTGAGTCCCACTGAAAATAATGGGGCTTCTAAGCAGAATTGTGTTGTCAGTAGCTTTGTATACAATGCTATTGAACTACCAACCTTACTGTATGCTTGTGAAACATGGACCACTTATAAACACCATCTCCAGCTCCTTGAAAGATTCCATCAACAGTGTCTCTGAAAAATTTTATACATCACTTGGCAAGACAGACGAACTAATACCAGTGTACTGGAAGAAGCAAAGATCATTGTTGAAGCAATGATTCTTCAACATCAACTTCGTTGGACTGGACATGTTGTGTGGGTGCCTGATTATCACCTTCCAAAGCAACTGCTCTATTCCAAACTTAAAAATGGAAAGCATAATGATGGTAGTCAACAAAAGAGGTTGAAAGACTGTCTCAAGGCAAATTTTTTAAAAAATGTACTATAAACACCAACAATTGGAAAACACTTCCCTGCAAGCGCTTCATTTGGAAAACAGCCTTTACCAAAGGTGCCATAGGCTTTGAAGACACTTGAACTCAGGACCCAAGGGAGAAATGTGCTAAGAGAAAGGCACGCTTGGCAAATCCACACCATGATCAACTCCCACCTGGAAACCAATGTTCCCACTGTGGAAGGACGTGTGGATCCAAAATTGGCCTCCATAGTCACTTAGAGACTCATTATTAAAACCGTGTTTATGGAAGACAATCTTACTTGGCTATGAGTGATAGAAGAAGAAGAAGAAGAAGAAGAAGAAGAAGAAGAAGAAGAAGAAGAAGATACAAAGTTCCTTTTGCTGCAACGGCACAAGCTTTTCTTTTCTTTTTACCGAGGATTGCTGAAGCAACTGCATAGGACCAGGTTATTCACATCCATTAACATATTGGAGTTAATGACCCCCTCTTGCTGTAGTTTAAGCTCCAGAGACTTTAGCCGAAAGAGTTTGTAGCATGAAGAGCATCGTCCTCTAGAAGAACAGATTGTGGTGTAAACAGCTTGTGATGTATATGGTCTTCTGCCAAAGTGGGAGTCATTGCTTGTCCCCATGTTCTTGTTTGCGTGACCCTCCGCACAAGAATGAAGATATATAGCATTCTGTCTCCCTCGCCAGGTGGGAAGCAGGTGGTGTGCCTCGGCCATATGGGGTGACAGCAGCATCTCTCAATTAATACTTGAAAATGAATAAATAGAATGTTTTAATAAATGTTTCAGTAGTTCTAATAGAAAGAAAAAAAAGGCTTTAAGAAGCTATTATGTCTGGGGCTCTTTTGTTACAGCGGAATTGAAATGACTCCCTTCCATTTGTATTTGTTTTCGTGAGCTTTAAGAAGTGCTTTCTGCTCCCCTGTTATTCAGCCTTCATGACAAACATATTCACACTGTTTTTGGCACTGTTCTCAGAGTCATCTTCCTCCTTCTTTGCTGTCATGCTCCTCAGCTTCATTTGCCCATGCTTCAAGTTAATCCAACTGGCCTGACACATTTTGTCCATAGCATGGCAACGTTACTACATGGAAGATACATCACAGATCTTCATCAACAAAATCATTGTTGCTGCCATGGCTGGAAGGCGTGAGCATTCTTGTGGAAATTGAAGTAAGGCCCAAAACATGTTGCTGTTTGAGGTGGAGCAACAAATGGCACACAAATAATCCTCAAATAATCCTGGGAACTGTAGTTGGCAAAGGATGCAGAAAGTTGTCAGGAAATTCCTTTTCCCCTAAGAGAGCTGCAATTCCCAGAGTTACCTGGGAAGAGGAATTGATTGTTAAACCATTTATGTATCCAATTTTGTATACTATACACATTTTTTGCAATGAAATTTCCCCTAAGGTAATACATATTTGTGTTGTTGTTATTTGTATACCGCCCTATATGCACAGGTCTCTGGGCAGCTCACAAGATTAATTAATTAATATATGAACATTATGTGAATATTAATATATCCTGCTGCTTCCCTTCTCCCCAGCCTCCAGTGCAACTGAAGCTGAAGGAGCAGCACCAGTGAGAGGTGTGCAGTGGCAGCAAGGCAGGAAGGTTGCTGGGCAGATGCCCTGGCTTGTCCTGCCTGTTCCTCTGAGGCTCACCTGCCTCCCTCCACTTGCCTGCCTGGGCCATCTGCCTGCTGTTCTGTGGTCATGCTGCAGTTCACATGACCGTCTATTGTCAGCCATGAAAACTGCAGTGTGACAACATCCTTACATTTACATGTATATAGGAGAAAAACTGTGGCCCTGGTATAAATCCATTACTCACACCTCATGTCTTCATGGGTGTGGCAGTAAACACTGGAGTGACCTCCAGCAAACACAGCTGCTGCCTAAAATGGAAAATAGGTCTGGGACTCCTTAAACTGTCCCAAGAATTCCCTCCCTGATTTGTATATCAGTAATATACATGCGTGAATCCTTGTGATGCATTTTTGTGTGGGTCAGGGAAAGGACAAAAGTAGTTTGAAAGAAAAGTAGGGAACAATATAAAATATTATTATTATTGAATAAACACATTTTTGTATCAATTTCCCCACTGAATGAGTCATGATGGATGAAATAAAATGGCAGGGGGCAGCCTGAAGATGTAATGTGAGAGAGGGAAAACTGCTTAGGGAGTATCTGAGATATCACTAGTTGCTAACTCAGAAGCTCCTCTGTTTAGTGTCTAACAAGATATCCTGGTTTGCTCTAACAAGTACTCTGTAGAAACCACCATACCTGCATCTACAGGAGCCTCGTCTCATATAGGTCATTTAAAACGGAACTTGGCAAAGGATTGAAACAATAATCTTTTTAAAAATGCCACAGGGAATATTGCTATATTAGCAAAGAAATGCACTAAATGACCTATAAGGGATTTTCCATCTCTAACTTCTGTTACTAGAGCTGTATTGTTGCTTTATAATGTAGTTTTCAAGTACAATCTGGTCCCTATAGAAAAATAATTAATGGAAACAAGTATGAGCTCTGGAGCAATATGTTATTGTTAACATTAATCTTCAAGTGAAAGGAAAACAGTATTAGCTTGTTTGTAAAGAAAATCTTTAAAAAAGGAAAAGAAAATTTAAAGCCACATGTCTTTAAAATGAATTTTCAAGGTAACCCCTACTGTGGTGTTAATAAAATGGGGTGCCTGGGAAGAAGTGCCCTCTTTTCCTTGCAGAGAATGTTAACAGTGGGTGAAACCAATAAGATGGTGAGAGAAGAGGGCTGAACCAGATGGTACAGCCCTAACCGTAACCAGAGAAAACTTTGTTTATTTTTATTTCAGAAGATTTTTATTTCAGAAGATTTCCATACTGATTGACTGTAAGCAAAACAAAGTGGTTTACAAAAAGGAAGGAGGAGCCATTTGTACTGTATCCTTTCATGGCACACCAACCCAATATGATGGGATTCGCAGAAGATTGCAGCTTCTTTTTCCATTACTATAGAAGCCGTAAGATGAGGTTGGTTTCAATGACTCCTGTCCTCCCACAGGATATCAGTCATTTGCACAAGTGAGCAAGCAGCAGTAATGTCTACATGATCACAACGATGGTGCTGCATTTGGGCAGCAACTGATGTGACCCAGCCTTCAGGGAGGAATGGAGCCAAAGTCTCACTTGGGGACAGGACTGCAGCTGTTTTTGAATACAGAAGGCCCAAATTTCAATTCCTGGCATCTAAACATAAGAGCAGTGCCTGAAACCCTGGAGATTTTTTTGCTAGTCAGAGTAGACAATTCTGAGGTAGGTAGAACATTGGTCTGACTTGCTGGAAGTTCCTATGTTTGTAAGTTATTGGTTCATGTGTTCTGGCTTCAGAGTTGTCAGCAATCCTGGGTTTGTTTCTTTAAATCACGATCCCCCCCCCCCATTCTGAAAGACATTTACAGGAAGAAGTGTGCTTTTGATCCAAAACATCAAGAGAAGGAACAGAGGAAGGGGGGGCTCTCAATAATTTAAGGCAGTCTCCTCATTTGATAACCATTCTCTCTCTAATCTCTTGAACTCCAGGACCAGAGAGTTTGAGCAAGGCACTGGCACCAAGTCAGGAAATGAGACATCTGCAGTGGGGCAGGGGAGGGGGGCAGGGGCTGGAATCCAGAAGGCAGACTATTAACCAAGCCATATTTTCCATAGAAACTGGTTTCTCTGCTCTTCCGAAATGCAGAATTTAGAAAAAAATGGCATTAAGCTGCTACGACATGTCTCTGCCTACAAGGAATGTGCACACAGCTCAGAAAGAAATTTGACCATTGTTAATTCATGGTTCTCTTTCCACCGTGCTGGGAAACTAGAAAAGCCAGGATCCCATTAAAAATTGTTTCAGGACAACAGCAAGAGAAACAGAATCAAAAATGCTTCTGTGAAAAAATGCCCCCCCCCCAAAAAAAACCCATCATACCAAACCTATTTGCACCCTTCTTAAATTTCCCCCCGTCTCTTCTGAGGCCAGGTAACCTCTTTTTTCCCTTCTCCATGGGCATGCTTAACTGATTCAGTAAGTAATAGAGGCCACCTGCTTTAAAAGTCTGCTGTGCTAAGAATCTCCATCTGCCTTCTCAGAAAACCTGGTAAACCCGGGAGACAGGATTTCTCATTATCTCTTCAGAGCTTTTCTGTTCCAGATTCCACACACAAAAAAGGTATTCAGAATCAGGGTATCTCCAAAAAGTGAAGGGGTTTCTTTATTTCCTCCTTCAGAGTCAGCACTGGATTTCCAGACCACCACCTGAGTGACTCAGGATCCCGGCAGAAGCACCTCCCTCTGTATGAGGGTGAAGTCTCCTGAATCAAAAGTAGTCCACCAGCAACTTTCTTCCCGATCATAATTTTCCTCTCTTTTTTTCATTCCTATTAAGCTGCATGACATCCTTGTAGCTACTGCTTGAATAAAAGAAGTGTTATCCTCGTTTTCAACATGACCTAGCAGCTGGGGGGGGGGGGGGAACGGTTCCAGCATCCAAGGAATGGCAGCTATTCAGTACTGATCAGTAGCACCTTTATGGGCGAGGGTGTGAGAACAGATAACATTTCACAAGCATCTTTCAGAGACAGAGAGCAAGGCAGAGCAGCTATATCTCTGGTTTAACAACACATTTCCTTGATGGAGTGTGTAAGAACCATATTAAAATACTGTTGCATTATATTTGACACGTGCTGATCCTAAGCATGCTAGCCACAAACTATATGGGCCACTGGATCATTCTAAAAGAAGGCACAGGATCAAAGAGTCAAATGCACCTTTCTATATCACAGAGGCAGAAAGTCCAAATTGGCATGGCTTTCTTCCCTAGGTGGGAAACTGCCACTAACATACGGACAATGGGTGGTTTTCTGGCAATACGCCTCTTGTTTCTGAAGCTCCTACCATAATCTTCAAGGAGGCCAGAAGGCTGAAGGTGGATTGATTGTTGTCTTTGGGCTACTGGCTGCCAGTTGCCACCCCAGACATTCAGGCAAATCAAATCCTGCCCATTGTGTTATTTCCAATTAAACACAATTAGAGGCGAAGCCTGAGAAATCCATTCATGGGTTCCTGGCATCTCAGCATGCGGATCTCAGATCAGTGAACTAAAGCAACCTGATTACAGTCCAGCATCACAAAGTCATGAATGAGGCTTTTTCCTCAGCAAATGGAAGGGTGCTTTCCATTTGTGGAGGGAACCAGGAACCAACACAGTCTCACTGGTAGAGGATGGTGCGGTGTGGTGATTTTGATCAGCCCCTTCTTTCCCCCTTCGGCCCATAGCACCACCTACACACCATTCCAGAAAGTTCTCCAACCTTCTGAAGCAGCATTTTGGGGTGGGATGTGGAACAGAGGGAGCTGCAGAACTCCTTGGATCAGTACCCAATATCATTTGAATGCATGTTCATGTTAATTTATCTGCTTTATATGCAGGGACATGTTTTATTTTATTCATAAAACTTTGCTCAGGACTGAAATGCACCTCAGACATTAAAGAATGAAACTCTGCAATACAGACGCAGAGATGACAGGCATATGAAGACAAAGAAAGGAAAGCTATTTTACATATAAAGAAAGGAATGGAACTAAAATGACTTCAGACATGTCTGTTTCTATTTCATAACGTTTGTCCTGGAGCTTTGGAAGAAGAAGATGAAGAAGAAACTATTACAGAAAGGGGCCATCGAAGAAGAGCAAACCTTGTAACCTTTGAGGCCTCAGATTCCTAGCAGAAAGCCCTGCATTGAGATTGTGTTTTAATGAAAAACAAGCACTGGGGGTATTAAACACACCCAGCATCCCAATACGGACTCCACATGTATCTCTCT
The DNA here is from genome assembly GCF_964252035.2 of Podarcis erhardii. Lineage (NCBI taxonomy): Eukaryota > Metazoa > Chordata > Lepidosauria > Squamata > Lacertidae > Podarcis > Podarcis erhardii. The sequence goes on from NC_138510.1 coordinate 70,160,626, forward strand.
TTAACATTGACAATTCCTGAATTAAATCTTCCCTGCAGCAAAGAAATTGGGACGGAGAGGGGAGCTGTGAGGAGCTTTCAGCAAGGCTTCACAGCTGGCTCTGAATGAGTTGCAAGAATGACATGTTCCTAAAGAATGTTTGACGAGGTGAGGTGGAAAGGAGGTGGAAGAGTGAAGTCAAATGTGCACTGCTGCCTTCTCTTTCCAAAGCAGAGCCAATGTTTTCTCTGCCAGAGCACATGCCTAGATGCCAAGGGCCACATGGCTTGGGGGCAGCGCAACTCCCACCATGTCCTGAACCCACAAGAGCTTAAGCTCTGGTGGGGGGCCATGGTGCACATGCAAACCCCACCCTCCAACGTCCCCACATGCAACCAACCCCATGTGCGTTTACTCCAACCAGGGATGGGGGGGCGGATTTGAGTAAGCTTGCTTTGGGGGGCAAGCCTATGAAACAGACACTTTCTGAAACAGGACACAAATGGAAACACAGCCATCCTTCAGAGTTCACCCTTCAAGCTGCACACATAAGGGCAGCTAGGACTGGAACAATGAGAAACTGGGAGAACCGAAATTGACAAGATTAATCCATCCCTGACACCAACCTTCCCATACTGAGTTGGTAATGTCTTCAAGGGGCTTTTGGCTGAACATCAGTAGAAAGCCTGCACCATGTTATTGGAGTCCTTTGCCGCATGGAGGGCTCTCTTTGTGTCCAAGCAATCATAGCCACTCAGTGTGGGAAGGTCAGGGGGTGAGTGGGTAAGACCAATGCATATAGGAACCTTTGTATGTTCCCCTGCCCTCCTTCACAGTTTGAACATTCCTGAGTTCAGGCGAAAGCCTGAATACACCTACAGACACCACTGTTACTGCAAAAAAAATGGAAGTCGGTTAAGAAATCTTCTTTTCGTTTTAAACTGTTTTGCAATAACAGTCACACCATGATGTCATGTCACCACCAAAGGATGGCTCTTGGAATGCTTTCTCTAGATGCACACATGTGAACAGTGTTTGGTCACCCACACAGTTTTCTAACAGTTAATAACCTATCACCCGATGTCACCTCAAAAGCAATGTGCTGACATGGAGTCATAGCACGCCCCGAACTACCAGTCACCAAGGGTAGATTCATAACGTAGATTCATAACATAAAAAGCAATTGATATGCATGCATGTATGAACCAGTCCTTAGTTTCCTTTTCACATTTCTTTGACTGACCCAGAAATTAAAATGCATGTTGGATAAAGAGAGAGAAAATTGTTTTTTTGTGGAGGGGGTATTTGCTGCTGATATGAATTGCTATAAAAACCAAGGGGATATCTCTTTAGCTTAGCACGCAAATGTGGGAGAGCTGGCCTGGTACATTATGCTGCTTCATAGTGGATGTATCCAAAAGATTCCCACATGGCCATTCAAATACTACACTGCTCATGATTTTCCCAATGCAACAATTAAGCCCTGAAAAATACAATATTTGACGCAAGCCCTGGCAAGAATAATGAGTTGAAATGAGAATAATGAGCTATGTTAGAGGCTATTTTTGAGGAATGGTATGGTAGGAGAGGGACTGTGGCTCAGCAGTCGAGTGCTTGGTTTGCATGCAAAGGATCCCTGGTTTAATTCCAACTATCTCTAGGTAGGACTGGGGAAAGACTCTTACCTGAAGCCCTGGAGAATCATCAATGTCAACATTACTGATCTTGATGGCCAGTGACTTAGTATAAGTTAATATCTCTTTTCTCCAATAGCCACTTCAATAGCCACAAAGAATTACTGAAGGCAATAGGCGGAGTGTCTGCTCTCCTCCACTTCCCAAAAATAAGCAGAGGAAGGGTCTTAATTTTTATCCATAATTCTTGTATTTACTTATCCACCCCCCTTTTTTTAATTCTTCAACACAGTTCACTCAAGCCTTGGAGATATAATCACTTGATGAACGGTAGTGTAAAAAGACACAGCTTCCTCCTTCCTCCTCAGCCAGAGCGAACATTTATTCAACTAGGCAACCCTTGCTGGCTTGATGTTTTATCAAACGGTCACAGCATAGCAAATGGCAGTGTGCAATATGAATGATTAAACCTTTCTAATTATTTCAGGGTTTACCATATCCTGCCCATCTAAGCCTGCTTTAATTGAAGGACAAAAAAGATCTCTAGTTGATAATATATAGTCTTCAATTGGCAGATAATTATCATACTCCATTCTGGGGAGAGTTCTTTGTAAATCTCAGCATATGTCTTTATGTTAAACAATTAAACTACATCTGGATACAGAGAGCAGATCAGCTCATCCCTTGGTGGGCTATGTAAAGAAATGGATTCATTGGTCGGACGACCCGAAAAAGAAGAGAGAGAGAGAGAGAGAGAGAGAGAGAGAGAGTTATAACCTTGGATGGAAGAGAATTTGGAGATTAAAAAATGAGCAGGTGTTTGGAAGCAAATTCCCATAATGAAATACGTAGTTTTAAACTGGCAAGGGCATTTAAGCAGTAATGAGGAGATGTCATACATTTTATGCAAAAGCACCGGAGGGAAAGACTTTGCTACATGAAATCATAGGCGCACTGAGATTCTCCAAACTTAAGCATGTAGCCTCAGGGCCTCTGCATTCAGCATAGTTTCCCCTGGAAATACAGTGGCCCTGGAACTGGAAGGAAATACTTAGGACTTGTACAGGGGCGAGACTTTGCTGTTTTCGAAAGTCACTTTTGGGTTCCAAGGCTTATATCTGCCTCCTCTTCGGGTTGGAATAAGTGAGCTTACCTGTGCTCAGGCTGGAGATTGCCACTGCTGGCGATGCTCCACCCATACCTTCCTAATCTTGTTAGAATAATGAATAGCTTGGACATCTACCAGACAGTAAATAATAATAATAATAATAATAATAATAATAATTATTATTATTATTATTATTATTATTATTATTATTATTTATTTATACCTCGCCCATCTGGATGGGCTTCCCCAGCCACATGCCCACCAAGTGTCCCGATTTTGCAGGGACAGCCCCAGAATTACAAAAGCCATCCCAGATATGATCCTGAAATGCCCCTAATTTCATCCACCATTGCTGCTGCCTAGCTCAAGGCAGAAGATGAGCTGTCACTCAAGGCAGAAGATGAGTGACAGCGGCAGTGGAGGTGGCAGAGAGGGAGCATTCCAGTATCATTTTACATGATCATATCATCCCAGTTATCTTTATAATTTCCATCTGTTCCCATATCTTTCCAACCAGTTTCTCAGCATCCAACTCTGCTTCCAAAGTTTAGTGAACAGTATCCTTGCTATACAGTAGTTAACAGATACAATACCTTTGTTTGATGCATTTTGATATTCCAATTACTTTGGAAGGCATAATCAAGACTCTGCATTTATCTGAACCTGGGACGTTCCTTTAATCATTGTTATTACCATTTGCCAGTATGCTTTAGCCCTCTTACAACCCTTTGTTCTCATGGCATATCCAACATTTTTCGTTTCCTATTTTATTTATCTTTTTATTCTTCAGTGGGGTCCAGTACTGTCATTTTTATGCAGTTCTCCTTGCATTACACTGCTGTCAAAAAGTTTGAACCCTTCTTGAATAAGAAATCCCACCCTTCCCTTTGTATCTCATATTGCATACTTTTGTTCCGTTTTATCTTATAATTATACACTGTTTTACTGTGTTCCTCCCTCCCCTGCAATAGTTCCGTAGATTTATGAAATCTTCCGTTTTGGGGGTTTTTTCCCTGTAACAACATCTCAAACTCTGCCTTCTCTTCCCAAATCTCTTGATTATTTATCATTTGATTCACAAAGGATCTAATTTGTTGCTATTGATAAATAGATGGCACTTTCTATAATTTTTCTTTCACGTTCTCAAAGGTTTGTATACGCTTCCAATCCTGAAAGCATTCTAGCTTATTTTCGTTCCACAGTTGGAAATTTCCCAATCTTCCCTCTGAGTTAAATCTTTCATCGTCTGTAACAAAGCTAACAGGGAGGTTTTGGGCTGATAAAACTTCCTTATAACAGTTCCAGGTTTCCAAACAGATGTTTATTTCACACATTATCTTTTCCCATTCTGCCACCACCACTTTCGATCTAGGTACTAACCAAGTCTGTTTCTTTCCCCAAAAAATGAATGGTTTTTACTTAAGGGTTCAGAAATACAGCAAGCAGTTTCTAAGAAAATCATTTTAGGGGGGCGGGGACTGATTTTGCAATCAAGCGGTTACCCATAGGAGCAAATTAAGAAACAAACAGATGCATTGAGCTGTATCTATTCTAGACAGTTAGGTTTCTGGGTCTGAACCAATTCAGAAATGTAAATAAAGTTTTGGGGAGCACATTCATTTTTATGATGTTTATTTTCTCAAGCAGTTAACCAGACACTTGTATAGGTTCCTTCCTATTTGCCCAGACATTGTAGATGACATTGTAATTGGAGTTTCCCCTTACTCTGCTCTTTCATTTTAAAAATTGCCTCTTTTGCTGCATATATTGTCATGCATATTTATTGGTCTTTATATTGAGTGATATCCCGCTAAGTCAGCTGTTCTCAACCTGTGGGTCCCCAGATGTTGTTGGACTACAACTTCCATCACCCCTGAGCTCTGGCCTTGCTAGCTAGGGGTGATGGGAGTTGTAGTTCAACAACATCTGGGGACCCACAGGTTGAGAAAGGCTGTGCTAAGTTATACTCACTGGAGATGGCCCGCCGAAATCAATGCATGTACATCCATAGATCTCAATGTGTCTACTCTGAGTTTGGCTTATGTTGGATTACTACCCATTAAATGTATATGTTACAGGAACAGTTTCCCCAAACCTTTAAGAAATACTTTTTAAAAATAAAGACTTCTGCTCTAAACTAGTCTATGAGCTGATACACAGAGGCATGTTCAGCACTTGATGGCTGAAGAAGAAAAAATAGTGACTCACTATTTTGTCAGTGAATCACCACTGATCAAATACAATAAACAGAACTTTCTTATTATCTCATGTCAACTCAGCCACAATGCTTTTCCGTGTATGTCACCCACAGATTTAGCTGCATATGATTCAAGTCCTGAATTATCAAGTAATGAAGAAAGGTCATAGGCGTAAATATTTGAACTTGCCTGTTCCCTAAAGAGCATATGGATACTCCTCACTGTCCGACTCTGTTGGAAGAATATAAAAGAGGCATTTCTCATCTGAGAAGAGACAGGTGCTTTTTTAAAAGAGTTTCAGATCTAATGAAGTACATCAGAAAGAAGACAATAAATAAGAGAAAGAATGGAATGACAGTGTGACAGGGGAAAGGAAGGGAGGAAGGGACCTATGTGGAATAAATGAAAAATGTTTTTGAGCAGGTTTTAATTCACACATTTGGGAGAAAAGAATATCACATCAGCATTGTATGTTGTTAATATAATAATGCTGGCAGTAAATGATGGAATACCCTGGAGACAGAAAAGGCAGCAACACAACAATAGATGCTTTAAAAAATACTCAAAATGCATTGTTGTTGCCAGTGTTTGGTAGCGTTTCATACTATTTTAGTAATACCGAACGGTACAGAATATATCGTTATGGTCACCTGAAGATCTCTCTAACCAGTCTTGAACCTAGTGTTAAAGTAATGAACCATTTTCTGTGTTTAGAATACAAGCCCATTTGTTCATGTAGTAAGTACCACATAAGATGAGGTGTGTCCCCCCTCCTTTAAATGTATATTTAAAAAGAAGAGGAGGGGAAGGGAGACAAATTCTATAAACATGAACAGACAGGCAAAATGGTTTCAAAAAGTTTGGTAGAGGGAAAATCGGCAATAACTGCTGTTGATGTTTTGCATGCTGTGAAACGTGTAAGAAGACAGTCATTTCTTTAAAGATCAAGAGAAGAGAAAAGATGTGCAACAAAAGGAGAGAGATAAGGAATTTGAGTATTAAAAAGGTAGAGGAGAGAGGGAGGGGGAGGGGAGCATACAGGCAGAGAAGCAACTAAACCATTTTGATGCCTGAGCTGCCACACCCACCCATCTCGCATGCAGCTACTTGCTCACTGAACACAAGCCCCTAAATTCCCCAACAACTTCAGCAATATATTTGCTGGGATAGTCTCTAAGGCTTCTCCCTATGCAGCTTGACCTCAGTCTGTGGACACAGGGTTGCCATACGTCCAGGAAAACCCGGACATGTCCTTTTTGGGGGCAGATATTTACATTTAAAAGGAAATCTGGGTTTTTGAGTTTATATTATTTTATTGGGGGGCTTGGGGGGGCTCACAAATGCTTGGGAAGGCACTGTGCCCTGGAGGTGGAAGCGCTGCAGCAAAGCGAAGCTGTCGCAGCGAAGATCTAATAGGAGCTGGGGTCCTGCCTCCAATCAGGCTGACAGCAGCTCAGGCTCGGGCACCCATGGCCACGCACCTCCTTCCCCAGTTCGGGCTGGCAGCAGCTTGGGCTGTCCTCTTTTTTGCTCTTCAGGATATGGCTGTTGGCATGCAGCCAAGGAAACGGGGGCAATTGTCAGGCCCCCAGCTGGCTCCAGCCCATTGGCCGGTGTGCCAGACAAACTCCAGTCCTTGGTGCAGCATGAATCTGAGACCCCAGCTTCAGAAGCTAGGGCATGCTACTCAGCAGAGTAAACGCTATGCAACAGAAGTGGCAGGAGAGGCCGTGTGAGCATATTTACAAGCAGTTTATTCAGAGTACATCAGGACAAAAGGAAACATGTCTGATCTCCTTCATGTCCAAAGCAAGACGGCTAAAGCAAAAGCTATACACAAACGGAAGTTCCCAGCAAGCTGTGCTGGAGTGTAAACAGGCATGTGACATGCAACAATCCACACGTCTGTTCTTAAGGTGGAATGGAATATCCCAACAATGGCAACCCTACCATTGCTGAAAACTGCAGGAGGGGAGAGTACGGTTGCACTCAGATCCTGTTTATTAGCTTCCTGTTTATTAGTTTAAAAGCTTGGCTACTTTGTGAACAGGGTCCTAGATTTGATGGGAAACTGGCCTGATCCAGGAGGCTACACAAGTTTCGGGAAAGTCATGCTGTATCATTTCCAATCAGTGCATATCCCTGAAATCCCATAATTTATTTCCTTACATTGCATTATAGCCCCAACAGACAGCGGTAATGTGGTACTGCCGGGGAAGCATTACAGAACAACTTTTAAAGCAGAATAAATCTACCACCAATGCACTATTATTGCATTAAGGACCTGTTACAGAATATACCTGCAATAAAACACCAGTCTGGAGGGGTCCTGCCAGGCCACAGAGCACCACTAGTGGTTTGGTGTGGCATGGGCTCATGGAGGTGGCTGGTGGAGTGCACTTGTTCTAGCCTTGTGAGCCCATGGGAGCTCTGGTAGTGTAGTGCAGTGGGGAGGGTGTGTTTGTTCCAAGGCCCCTCTCAATCTACCACTTGAGCCAAAAGGCCCAGCTTGACACCTGGTAGGACCAGCCCTGGTGGGGAAAGATGAACAATGTTGTTCTAGGCTTTCAGCAAATGTCAAAGCCAAGATGTAGACAAAGGGTATCTTAATTTGAGCAGAATATATGCAATAAGAATTTAGGGGGGAATAATAAGGTGCATATCATGTTCTCCTGGTGGACTAGCTCCTACTATTTTTATTTAGTATGGTGATATTCAGAATCCGATCCAACAGCTCCTACAATGAGTCATTAAAATTGTATAGTAAAATATTCCCTGGCAAGCAATTTTTTTTAGATTCACAAATCAATAATCTAATAAACCATAATGGCTTCTTCAACCCTAAGCCATTATTATCCTTTGTCAAACTCCATGCACTATTAATCTAAGATACTCACTGCAGCCATTATGTCTACAGTGCCAGTGAATGGTGAGAGAATTTTCGATACTGAGGGGGGTGGACTCCATACTATGTTTTTGAGATGTGAACTCCACAGAGCAGCAGCAACTATGGTCACCAAAATAAAAGCTCTCCTGGTTTTATTTCAGGAAAACACAGTCTAAAAACCCAGTCCACAGTTTCATATTTGAAAAGTAAAATACAGCAATTCAACTCACCTTTTATTAAATGATTACAATAATTCCAGCTCATCTAGCACTTTCTTTAGCATTACAGAACCTCATTATCCATCAATATAGGTTAAACATTTGCAAAAACTGTTTCAATAATTAAAGCCTGCAGAGACTCGAGTATAATAAAGATTCAAAAGGAAAAAAAGTGCACTTTGAACTCACTCAAAGAACTCGCAAACGTACTTAATGGATTATTTTCATGTTTTGGATATAAAATTAACTTTCCATCTTAATACACGGTTTGCCAAATTTTAGCTCGGGGTGATGTTTTACAACTAAGTTATAAAACTCTTGACTATGCCAAAGGGAATTAATAGTGGAAATGCTCACAGGCGTTTGGATGGTGCTTCTATTGTGTTTTCAATGGTAACCAATATTCCAAAAATGCAATGCAAAGCATGTTTACTAAACTACCAAAGGCAAAGCTATGGGCACTTTTGGCAGAACCAAAACTGTGCCTAAAGCAAAATTTGAACAAATTTGGGGGTTCTTTCTGAGGGGATGTTTCCGAGAAATTTCATGAAAAACCAAAGGTGTTTTGGATTGGATAACTGGCCATCTCAGACAGAGGTTTCAACCATTCCCTATGGCTAGCAATAGGCAATTCCTAAGAAATTGGCTCAAAGTGACCAGTTTCAATGTGTATGTGACATCTATGTATGCAGGAGATCAAATGTGGGGGAAGCTTCCTGATGGAGAATGGGATGTCCCTATTTTCATCTGAAAAATGTTGGAAATGTATGGGACCTTATTTCTGTTAAAAGCCCATCCTCTCATGAATATTCAGGAAGAATATTCGGGAAGAATATTTGGGGAGAATATTGCCCTAGAAGGCCAATTCAGTCAGGGCTGTCTTACAGTGCTTCCCCAAATGCTCATGGTAGGAGCGAATTTCTAAACAGTATCACTTCCACACGTTTGCCCAAAATTCTGTTATGTGGCATTTTCAGATTAACCTGCAAACGTGAAAGAAGTCTCCAGACAGGGACACCAAGTATAGGGGGCAGAAGGGGCTTCAGTCCCCCCAATATTTGGGGGCAGTAGGCTGTACCCCCCAATATTGAGGGGGCTGCCACCCCCTACCCCAACCAAGCACCCCAGCCTCTGCCCAGTAGCCCAAGAGCCAGGCCGGGGCTGGATCAAGCAAGTGTGAAAATTGCCCTCCACGTGTCCCTCCCCCACTGCTGGGCAGCATCACGTGACTGAGCACTCTCAATGTGGGGGGCAAGTCGGCACCCCTGTCTCCAAATATGGGCTTTAATGGTATATCAATGTATACTTTTATGTGTATTTTCCCCCTCAAAACAAACAATGAAATCCGTGGACTGCAGTTCCCATCATTCTTAATCCCTGACCATATTGTCAGGGGTTTATGGGAGATGGAGTCTGGCAGTGTGCGATGGGCTACCAGTTCTTACACCTTTTGATGCACTAAAACTGCATTAATGCCGTAACATTGAGGAAACATTGCAGAACAATGAATAAAGTTGGTCAATGCACTATATTTGCTTCAGTTAAATGTTGCACAATGCACTCGCAAAAAAAAAAAATCAATCAGCCTAAAGAGGCCTTGTGATCCTCAGATGAAGGTAGTATATCAATTCAATTTTTCAGTTGTCTGCTTCATAAATTAAGTAATTCTAAAGGATTGTCTGAAGTTGTGCCTCTGCTTCTCAAAGTGCTTTGTTTTTGAGATATCATATACTTTTGATTGCAAGCTAATCAGGTCCCCTAACCAATGGGTAATAGTAGTAGTAATAATAATAATAATAATAATAATAATAATAATAATAATAATAATAATGGTGGTTTTATTTACACCCCACCCATCTGGTTGGGCTGCCCCATTTAACACTTGCAGTCATCCTGTGGGATGAAACAGGGTCACTCTTCACTCCTGCTCCATAAGAAGTTCATGCCAGATTTCTGAAGCAAATATATCAGAGGAAACTTTCAAAAAACACATTTGTCCTCATCAGTATCGTTCAGAGATTTTGTGCAGTTTTCCTAAGAAAACCACCCAAGGCTGTTTAGAAATATTGGTATTTTGTAGTCAATTAGTTTGTAGCTCCAATTACCCTGATCGAGCTGGCGCCCTATGTATGCACATCTCTAAGTTGGATGAAGTACCACATGTGTACAAAAGTGTTGCACGTAGACCTCTTCAGCTGTATTCAGCTACCATAACTTCGTGGAGATTAGCTGTTTAGATGGGTGCGAAGGCTAGATTGACTATTCTCTTCCGAGAGAAAATTTGATTACTTCAACTATTACTTCTTTGAAAAGGGTCTGTGTGTACATTGTTTAGACTGGGGAGAGAAATGATCAGAACTGCAACTGCTTCTTGCAGAATAATTATATAAGGCCTGAAGTAATGGTGTGGGGGTGCTCATTACTTAGTATGAAACTGATGGAAAATAGTTATCATATACATAGCAGATCCCCCCTCCAAAGTGTAAGCTGAATTCAGTTATTGGGGAAAACAAATAAATGCAGGCACAATGTGAAATGTAGGCATAGAGCGCCATTTTCAAAGGAAGCAATTTGCTACAAATGACTTCAACAACAGCATCGTACAAAGATGAGTTTGAGCACAAAGATACGTGCAAAAACTTTGCAGTATTAAGTGTATTACTGCTTTATTTTTATTTTATTTTTTAAAAAGAAACACTTTAGAAGAAACTTGTCCCTAGATGATTCAATTAATTATGTAAGCAGCACAATAATTCAAGGCTAATGCAGACGGAGAAATGAAAGTTACAGACAGTTTTTTTTCCTTGTATCAGGGTGACGTGAATGCAGGCAGCCTCATTGTAATGCTTCAAGGTTGGCTCATGCACTCTAAACCTCTCTGCAGAATTCATAAAGTTGACAATCAAGCTAAGAAACTTCTGTCCAGTAGCAGGAGCTGCCAAGCCTTTAGAGCAGCCATTCCAACCGTCACATGGCTGACATTCAAAGCCTGTGCCTTGGCTCCATTTAACAATACCAATTAGGCTCCTTCCTTTCGCAAGCTCTTGCCCACATTCACCCCATGAAACAAGACACAAGGACTGCTTGTCTTAGTACGATGGTGAGCAATGATTGCAGCCTGGCACAACCACAGTCCGAGTCCAGGGCAAACTTCCACCCCCACACAAACATTCCCCTCCCCTCTTCCATAGTTGTCCCAAACTCTCTCATCCCCTCGCAACTCACCCCATCCTAATATCCCACTTGCAAACAAGAGGGGAATGAAGAAGAGGAAGCCTTTCTCCCCATTGCCTCATGCCCCCTCTGCCGCTGAGAGAAGGACGCTCAAAATAGGTTGCCTAAAGTGGCCAGCTTACTTTGCCCAATGGCAGAGTTGGCCCTGGTGATTAAGTAAATTCTCTAGAACTTTGCTAGGATAATACAGATGAGGTCCTTACTAGGCAGTTGCAATTTGCCTGTGCTGAGTTAAAAGGTAAAGGTAAAGGGGCCCCTGACCATTAGGTCCAGTCGTGACCAACTCTGGGGTTGCGGTGCTCATCTTGCTTTATTGGCCGAGGGAGCCGGCGTACAGCTTCCGGGTCATGTGGCCAGCATGACTAAGCCGCTTCTGGCGAACCAGAGCAGCACACGGAAATGGCGTTTACCTTCCCGCCAGAGCGGTACCTATTTATCTACTTGCACTTTGACATGCTTTTGAACTGCTAGGTTGGCAGGAGCAGGGACCGAGCAACGGGAGCTCACTCTGTCGCGGGGATTTGAACCGCCAACCTTCTGATCAGCAAGTCCTAGGCTCAGTGGTTTAACCCACAGCACCACCCACGTCCCTTGTGCTGAGTTACCAGTTGCTAAAATGGTTGCCCCGTCCAGCATTTCTGCAAAATAGGGTCACCACACAGCTAAGAGAGGGAGAAAAATGTAGAGTCCAGTTGCTATAGTTCCCTGGGCTACCACCAGGAACAATTTCTTGCTCTCTCAGCTTCCCAGTGAAACCAATCTGGGAAGGAGGTCTGCTGCCACAACCACTAATTTGCTGTGAGAGCTCCGCTGGGTGTCGTTTCTCTTTCTTAGCATGATATAAATCCTACTAATATTGGCGCTCATTAAAACTGACAGCCCTTCTGGTTTGTCCATGCTATACGCTTCTCATATGCACCCGTTATTATTACTACCTGCTAATTATCTTATTATTACGTCTACGTATGGAGTATGCCACATTCATACGTTAAAGAACCGGCTCCGGTTAGAAACAGCTGAGTACGTATAAATGTGAATTGCTTTCGCGAAGCCTGCAACTTACAAAGCCTGGATTTGACCTGGAAGCTGCTGGCAGCCAACTCCTTCCCTAAAAGCGTATGTAGCTACCACATCCTAAATCAAAGCACGGGCCTGTTTTAACCCAGGGTTTAATACCCCAGCAGGCAGGAGCTCTGCAGCAATGATGTTTTGCCACAGTGGACAGCTGGTCAAATCACTTGCACAGCACAAGGGACATTGCTTCACCCTTTGGGAAGCATCAAGCATAGGGCCTGCAAATCGCTTTTTTTCTACCCTCCCAATATGTCTGCTTTTTACAGGCATCACTGCATGAAAGATAATTCTCTCACCCAACCAATGTTGGTTAAAAGCACATTTCTTTCCTGGCTGGGGCTGAGGCGGGGGGGGGGGAGAAACCTGTCAAAATTAAATTTCTCCCTTTGCCTAGGTAAATGTTGGAGAAAAGGCGTCTGCCTTCTTTGGCTACACACACACACACACACACACAAACACAGAGGCAAACTAAGCAGGATTAAAGCCCTGCTCACCCGATGCTCGAGCAAAGGTTAAATCCTGCTGCTTTGGCTATGGATGCCTGTTCCCTATTGGAAACAGGTATCCGCAGCCAATGCAGAATTGAAGAATTGATGTCAAAAGAGATGTTAGCTGGTTGACGGGCGGGCATGGTTTGCAGAAATTGAACCCCAAAGCTGGGCTAAGGTGGCAAGAGCAGAGGGGAGCATGACTGGTTCGGTCGCACTGGGCTCCTTAGGGGCCCTGTAGGGGTACCACAATTATGGTGCAGAGTGGAAGGCAAGAGGTTGGAGGAGGGACTTTGGCATCACACAGGATGCCACTGAAATTTGAGAAGTTCTGCCATTGACCAGAGGCTCCCCATGGCCGAGTTAGCTGGGTCGACAGCCTTACTCAGCACAAGGCAGCTTCCTATGAGAAGGAAACAACATCTGCAGCAAACTGCACATGCTCTGGTTATGTAATTACTTTTAAAAATTATCCAAGATGAAGTGGGATTCAGAAGGCATGGAACATGAGACAGAGTCAGCCCACAGAACATTAAAGGAGTGGAACAGGCTGAATCCTCCTTCCCCTAAACAAAACTGCTCTTACCAGACAACAAGACCTTCTGCAGTGCTGCCATGACAAAGGCTGATGTAATCAGATCCCCATGGATCTGGCCCCCAGCTAGGTTTAGCGGCCTTAAGACAGCTGTCACCCAGTCACACCAAGAACCTTGTGCAACCGAGTGGTGTTTTTCATGTATTCGGGGAACCGTTAAAGTTTTATGTAAGTACCAAGAGTTATAGCTGGTGTAGCTGAATCCCATGGCGCATGGATTGCACCAAACATAAATGACTGCTCATTTTCTGGGCTCTATACAAAGAAATGAGGGGAGGGTTGTATGTTAAAGAGCCCGATGCTTTGCTGAAAAATCATCTGGATTCCGTACGGGTCACATAGTCTTAATAAATAACAACACATTTTATTTTGGTTTACTAAAAATTAACAGGGCATTTGGGACAGCACTGTTATTGCAAGGGCCTGTTTCCCATTTGCCTTGGCAGTATGATAGCTATGTAAGTGGAAAACAAGGCAGCCAATGGGATTCCTCCTCCCCCCCCCCGGCTGTTGGTATTCGAAGAAAACAATGCAGCTGGTAACATTAATGATATCCTATATCCTCAACAGAGATGAAAGAAGTCAAGCAAACTTGTAATGGGTTTAACCATATGAAATAGTCATACTGAGTTGATTAGTTTTGCATCCAGACATAGTAAATCCTTTTCTTTCTTTTCTTTTTTGAAACTATATTCCATTCTGCAATCCAAAAGGTCTGCAAAGCTTCAAGACTTTCCCCCCCACTATGGGTAATGACAGTTTTGTTAATATACTGAGCTCTGTAGCAAAATGTAGTTTTTCCCCTCCTTCCCTTTGAGCCAGAAGTGGATCTTGCTGCTTCCATTACATTATTTCAGGGTAATACTCTATTGTTCAAGCACTCTTGGCAACCTCATTCTGCAGACTGGGGTTTTCAGAAGTTTATAATTATAACTCCATTCTGCATTCTTGGTCCAAAAAAAAAAAATTGTAAGAAAAACACTCATTCCAACAGGGTTTAAAATCATTCTCTCCCTCTCAATATATACGGTCCAGTATTTGGAGAATAACAGGGCAATCTTATACATATCTACTTCGAAGAAAGTCTCACTGGGCTCAATGGGGCTTACTCCCAAGTAAGTCTGTATACGGTTGCAGACTAATTTATTTCATCTGACATAGGCAAAACAAAACAGATTTGGGGTGGTTTCTGCCATTCCTTTGTTCTTTTAATGTAATATCTGTAGTGTAATTAAACCCATACGAGAAAAATCAGTTTGACAGATGTTCAGCCTAGCCATCACCCCTTCCCAAACTCATCCCCATTGCTTACCCTGTTACAAAACCTCACTTTCTTCATTCACATTCCACAAACAACTCTCATACAGAATTCCCGAGTCTGCAATTTATTGGAGGAGGGGCTGAGAGGGAGCTGAGGGGAATTGCAAGGAATACTAGCACAGCAAAGCCCAACTCCTTTTCATGGTTTAAACACAACAATGGCTGGGAAAAGCACATACATACATACCTAAGATGCATGTCTGCTGAGCCTAGTTTGACTTTCTTCAGTAAAATTAATGCTGGACCCAGGCCCTTAAGAGTCTAATTCTCTTGAGGTTGCACCAGCCCAGATAGAATCATAGAGTTAGAAGCTATCCTGAGGATCATCTAGTCCAATTGGATATGCAGGTGTCCCGTATGGGGATCCAACTTGCAAGCTTGGCATTATAGCACCATGCTCTACCAACTGAGCTATCCAGGCTGAACTGTGGAAGATTATCTGTACCACCCTTTGTGCTACAAACCATGCAGTCCCATTCAGAAACAAGTCTGTAGTTTTCCATGGGACTTAGTCCCTGCTAAGTAGGAATGGGATCGCAGCCTGAGTTACCGGTACATATTTCGCACTGCAAGAGTTTCAGCTTGGCTACGGATGAACTTCCCTCCTCTGATAACGCCACACACATTTAGAATAAAGAGAAAAGAAATGTTCCTCCGGTATGAAAGGAAGATGAGCAAAGGATTTTTAATCCAGCAATAAAAGGAACTGCATCCATTAGCATTAAATAAATAACAAAACACAGCCTCTCAGAAGTCAAAGCATCAATGACCTTGAGGCCTGTGATCATTGCTCAGAATTTGAGAAAAGGGGCATTTCAGTGTGCCTTGTAATCCTTCACAGTCATGTGTCTGTAAGACAAAAGGAAAGCTCTTGTAACCCAATAGAAGGGTTTATGAGCGCTTTTACTTTATCCTCATTTATTTACAAAATAGCTGCATAAATTTATTGCAGGAGCTGACATGAGCAAATGAAAAGCAAAACTCCCCAAAGGGAATATTTGTTAGGCTCTTTTTTATTATTATTTGGTCTTTATTCCCGTAATCCTTTTGACAATGGGAGAGTATATGATCAAAGACAGTCCTATTTTCCCTTCTTCTACCTTCCAAGATAATAGTAACTTTATTTTCAACAGAATCATTTAATGTAGAATAGTGGGGTGAGGGAGAAGATAAAAGAGACTTTTCACATTACATGGTTAAAAACAAGCTGCCATGGGCTGAGGGAGAGAAAGGCAAAGCCAGACCTCCTAACTATGCACATGACAGACGATTTTCCCAAACCATTTGTCACATTGCTAGCTTGCCTACTTGACACTCGTTCATCTTTTGGACCAATATCTTACGCCAGTGTTTCTCAAAGCACAATCCCTTTCTAAACTTTGCCAATCCAGAAAAAATAGAGGAAGAAAAAAGTGCTCAAATTATGTCCAGTTCCTGAACTACCAAATCTCAGCCTAGCCTACCTCACATGGCTGTTGAGAAGATAAAAAGGGGAAAAGAGTAGACAATGTATAGCAGCCTTGAGCTCTTGGAAAGAAAAGTTAGCTACAAAAATGCAGCAAACCACAAATACTCTAAGCATAAGAAATTTCAAAACTCTCAGCAAAACACACAAAGATAAACATTGTTTGCCAATATTGATAAACCAAAAACAACTACTTGGTGGAGATCACTGATCCCACCCTTCAGAGAGCTTTCACCATGGCACGGTTTCAAACATTGCCAACTGCTTATCTGACCGGTAGATCCACAAAAACCCCAGTTGAACATCGTTTATGTCCTTGCCTTATGAAAATTAAAGAGGATCTTACACATTATTTCCTCTATTGCCCCATTTACTCGGGCTTTAGAGACGCATTGCTGCAAATTATACCCAACTCTATAACCAGTCCTGAAGATAGAGTGAAATTTTTGTTAGTTGATGCAAACCCACGCATTACCCATGTGGTAGCGGTCTTTGTGATGAAAGCCATGAAAGCCAGGGAAAGATTTATGGTCGACAATGTAAAGACCCCTTCATCGTCTGTTTAACTCGCTGCTCGTTTTCCCTCCTTTTCTATTTTGTGGAAAGAAGGTTTTGTTGGCATAGTATGTAATGAATTTTAATATTTTTAACTATTGTAGTGTTAATTTTTGTGCACAGGCATGGTCCTCACAATAAACGGATTTGATTTGATTTGATAAACCAAAAAGTAACAGCCTATAGTAGGCATGGCCAAACTTGGCCCTCCAGCTGTTTTGGGACTACAACTCCCATCATCCCTAGCTAACAGGACCTGTGGTCAGGGATGATGAGAATTGTAGTCCCAAAACAGCTGGAGGGTCAAGTTTGGCCATGTCTGGCCTATAGGAATGTTAACTTGCAGTCATAAATAAGGTGTTTGATGATGTTATGCTTGTATTTGCAGATTCATTTTGTATCTTATATTTATATAGACAGTAGTGGCTGTATGGAGGACATGGAAAATTGGGGGCAGAGGAGTGGCACGGTTCTCAGTAGGAAGGAAGCATCATTTCAATGGCGTTACCTCCAAGTAAAACATACCAAAGCTAGCTAATTGTGTTTTATACAATAATTGAAATAATATGGACAAAGAGAAAAGTGCTTAAGCAAACCTACCTTAGTACACAAGCATCTGTTCAGCATCAGGCTAATAGCAACAATAGCAATCTCCCTCCCCACCCACCCCCTGCTGCCGCTGTTCTCAGTGCTTCCCCTTCCTAAGTCCCAGGTGAGGATGGTGATTCAGTGATTCAGCATCCTTAACTGTACCTGTCTAAACAAAACAAATTCCTTCCAGTAGCACCTTAAAGACCAACTAAGTCAGTTCTTGGTATGAGCTTTCGTGTGCATGCACACTTCTTCAGATACCACGAAATATTTCGTGCATGCACACGAAAGCTCATACCAAGAACTGACTTAGTTGGTCTTTAAGGTGCTACTGGAAGGAATTTGTTTTGTTTTGACTATGGCAGACCAACACGGCTACCTATCTGTACCTGTCTAAAAATTCTTACAACATTGCCTCCACAGTTTGCCTTCTAACTTTCTTTGTAGATTTCTGATTGATTTGCTTTTTTTAAAAAATAAAGAGCTAAGGGTCTGGTGCCCCTGCTGACTTGGGGCGTAATACATGTGTACCCAATGTATCCTGCCCTTGGTGGGGCTGAGGATGGATACAGGTAATCTGAGTGTTTTTAAAAACTATGGAAAGTGTTGCAGGGCAGTCTATAACAGTAATTTCATCAATACCTATAGAACTTTATTTCAAAAGGAGAGGAGAGGGAGAGATTTCAGCCTTACTCACATTTTCATTTTCAGGACACATTGTTAATCCTTCGTTTCCCTCCATGAGCTACATTTTGAGTTAGCAAATTTAATAAACTTCTCTACAGAAGTTTCTCTACAGACTTGTTCAGGGAATCCAGTACCTTAGGGACAAGGGTGCTTGAGGAGAATAGCGGGGGGCAGGAAAAGAGAACAATCCCTCTCAAGACAGGTGACTTTAACAACATCCAGGCTGTTCTCTCTCTCTCAAATTTTAAGGGATCATGGCATCTTTGTGGTTTGTGAGGCTTTTGCTTGTTTGCTTAATGTTTGTTTCCACTGTGGTCTGTAATGTGGGAATACAGCAGGGGGTTGTTTATTCTCCTGCCAGCATCCCTGCAGCAACTGAAGGCTTGAATACATATTTCTGTAGTCAAGAAATAACATTTTAAGAAGAAAAACAACATTTTAGCACACATACAAACACACACACCAGCAACCCACCTTTGATTTAGCAGCTCATTGGATGAGGCTATAAATTGCACTGGTCTACATAGTGAAAATTATGCAGAATTGGATAAAGAGGATTGGAAGACAGGATGCAAACTGTGCTCCCATTCCAATTTACTAATGGTTCAGACCACTCAGAGCATCACCATCAGTGCCAGATTTATGTACAGGCTAAGGCTGAAGCCTAGGGCCTCTAAAGCTAGGGGGCCTCACCACCCCTCCCACTCCCCAGCGGGCAGTCTCCCCCTCCCAAAATTGCAAACCCAATACTTCATGCAAGGGCAGGGCAACTTGGGCCTCTAAGACTAGGGGGCCTCACCAGCCTGCCCTCTCCCCAGTGCCACAGTCTCCCCCGCCCAAAATTGCAAACCCAATACTTCATGTGAGGGCAGTACAACTTGTGCCTCTAAATCTAGGGGGGCTCACCAGCCTGCCCGCTCCCTAGTGTCACAGTCTCCCATCTCCCAAAACTGTAAACCCAAGACTTCATACAAGGGCAGGGCAACTCAGGCCCAGCAACTATTAGACTCAGGGCTAGCCAGTGGGGCCCAATTTGAAGCAGTGGGGTGCAACTTGAATTTTTTATATATATTTTTTGTAGGGCCCCAGTTCACAGACAAAGTCTGCAAAATCTTATAGATATAAATAAAATCCATCTAGATTGCCCTGGTGCAGAGGCCCCCTTAGGAGCAGCCCATGGGGCCCAATTTGGCCCAATTGCTCCAATTGCCTTAAGGCCAGCCCTGCACCTTCTAGATCCCTGGTGTCACCATTCAGAGTACAGACTCAAGGACTTGTTATGGAAATAAAGGGGGGCACTTATTAGAAATCAGTTTTGTCTCCTCTTCCCCCCCCCCAAACCCCAAGACAATGAGCCCAGCCACCATTATTCACAGTCGCATTAGCACTACACTACAGCATGGCCATAAACCTTTACGTTCAACAGCTGAAATATACACCCAATATGTAGCAATGGAGATTTATGTTACTGCTTTATGAATAAACAGTTTTTTATGAATGGACTCTGTATTTTATGAATTACCTAAGAGCCACCAATAGGGAGCTCTAGAATCTGACAGCTAACCAATTGGGTACTACCAAACAGCAGCGACCCCTATTGCTGAAAGCAGGTAACCAGCAGGGAATGCTTCAGCTTAGCCTTTGCACTGTTGACTGAACACCCCCTACTGTGCAGATGATGGAGAAAGCTCATAAATTGGATCCCTTCTGGCATCTTGGCCAACTCTATTATGCTGGTGTAAACCCTGGTGCAGCAGAAGCACAGAATAGCAGCGAATAAAATCCGCTCATACTCCAGCAACTGATAAAACTTATCAACCAGTTCTTCTAAAGTCTTCCTAATTTATAAAGCTCAAAAATACAGGCCAAAAGAGAGCAGGTCTGGGAAGAGTGAGGCATACAATGGGCACCACCAGTGAAAAGACCCTGCTCCGTGTAACTCCTGCCCTGTCATTTGATAGAGTGCCCACTTGCCCTCCTTCTTGGTGTGGAATGCTCTCTATTGGAGTCTCCAGATCCAATACAAAGACCATAAGAAGGGAGAGCAGGGACCTTGAAGTTCCCAACAGCTGTTAACCAAGCAAGCAAGCACACAGGTCACCTTTGTCACAGGACGCCTATGTGCTGGCCAGGCCTGCACTCAATCTTGTTTTTGTACAATCTTATTTATCCTCAGTAACCAAAATTATAGGGATGCGGGTGGCACTGTGGGTTAAACCACAGAGCCTAGGACTTGCTGATCAGAAAGTCGGCGGTTCAAATCCCCGCGACGGAGTGAGCGCCCGTTGCTCGGTCCCTGCTCCTGCCAACCTAGCAGTTCAAAAGCATGTCAAAGTGCAAGTAGATAAATAGGTACCGCTCTGGCAGGAAGGTAAATGGCGTTTCCGTGGGCTGCTCTGGTTCACCAGAAGCGGCTTAGTCATGTTGGCCACATGACCCGGAAGCTGTACGCCGGCTCCCTCGGCCAATAAAGTGAGATGAGCACCACAACCCCAGAGTCGGTCACGACTGGACCTAATGGTCAGGGGTCCCTTTACCTTTACTAACCAAAATTATATTATCAACATATACAAGAAAAGGGTAACAACAGAAAGCAAACTAAAAATGCTTTTGCAGTTCATCAAAACTATCCACCAATATCAAGTTATAGGAAAACTGGTGCTATTAACAGTAATCCTTCTAGTTGGTTAATTGGTTTGGCAACTTCCATGCACATGGCATGTGATGCTAATTATTTCCCCCAAGAGTTAAATGATAACTAATCAGAGACAGCTACAGGAGAGCTATGAGATTCAGGTGAGGGTCAGATGCCTTGTCAATCCCAGCAGGTATATAAGAGGACGACCCAGCCTGCCCAAAGCCATTAGGACTGAATGCACAATAGTGGGATCGATACTCCTGCTTATGTGTCCACACTTATGCTTATTTTCTTTCTTAGCCAGGTGGAGGTGAAATTTCTCTGTATCTCCAACTGTATTCTTCATATAAATCAGAAATAACTACTGAGGAACCTGCGTATCTCCTTAATGTGAAATTCTAGTTCTTTCAGTTTGCTGTGACAACACCTCCCCCAGGCTCTAATTCACCAACCTGCAGCAAAGGATGTTAAAGGTATTAGCACATCAACTGTTTGGTTATGGTCAATTTACAACTAAGCAAAAATGGTGTTTAGTGGAACAAAAAAAGGTCATTAGTGTCTTACTAGGAAGCAATTAAAACAACAGATCAGAGCTATTCATCAAATGACAAAACAGATGCTAAGCTTTACTGTAGGAAATCAAGGCTCAATGATGTATATAACAGCAGAACAATGCAAACTGTGCTTCGCAAAGAAGCAACTAGGAAGATGCAGAATGGAACTACAAAGTTTGCTTTAGATTATTCTTACTATTGATCTGATTTGATGCACTTTATCCATGCAGAGGCCCATCACAAAGGTAATAATGGAACAACACTGTAATTATACCCATGGCATACATACAATTTCTATAGCTTGGTTAGATTGGAATTGCTCCTTTCCCCATTTCTTCTTCCAATTGCTCTCCTGATGCAATCTGGCCGAGAGACTGAAGGTGGTTTTGGACTGTACATTTCCTGCATTTGGTATTAGGAGAAACAAAACAGAAACCTTAATTGACCAGAATGTACCATATTTCAAAATGGTGTTCTTCCACTTTCTCTCACATGTTAACAATGTGACTAAACGTGCAAATAAATAAATAAAATTGGGCAGCAGAAGTCTGAAGGTGGTTTTCATGCTATGTATGAAAACAGTCGGCTTCTTCTATCAGTTCCTAATGTATTTCCATATGGTGACATGTGTGCTTTCATAGCACAAAAATTCATGGTGATTTGCATTATTTGTTTTATTTAAATTATGGCTTTATAACTTTAGGAAAGTCTTCTTGCAAAGTGGCTGGTCTAAAGAAGGAAGTTGTCAGGTGGTAATATTGTCACTTCTTCAACTGTACCCCTGAGAACTTTATGGGTTTCTTTGCATGCTCCCATTTCATTTTATTTAAATAAATTGTAAACAGGGGAAAGTCATATATCAGGGAAAGGTCTAGGCTACAGCCATTCACCATGATATGTAGTTTCCTAGGAGCAGGGAATTTTCATTAGGGGATATTCAATCATCTGAAGCACCCACCTTTAATCTGAAGTGGTACAGTCCAAGAAGACTTTTACCATACGGTCTGCTGTTAATGTAGTGGTGGCGAACCTTTGGCTCTCCCGTTGTTGCTGAACTATAACTCCCATCAGTCCCAGCAAGAATGAGCCATGGCCAGAGCTGATGGGAATTGTAGTTCAAGAACATCTGGAGGACGAATGATTCCCTGTACCTAGTACAAATTGTGTCTACCTATACTACCAACCATGATTTTCTGCTTTAAAATTCCAAAGTCTCCCACATGGGTATCTAAAATTTGTTGCATAACTAAAAGCCAGTTCAGTGTTTGTTCCTGTCTTCCTTCAGATTGCTAAACTTAGTTTCCCAGTAGCTACTTCTTTATTCAAGGAGTGATGTGAGATAGCTCCTGGCAGGATCACTGCTCTCTGCTATGGTCATCTTGATTGTGCCGCTGGGCTGAACTCCACAACTCAATCCTTGCTTTTAACTGGACACACATTTGCAAATCATATAGTTTGTCTATCTTAAAAAGAAAGCTATTTTGCAGGAAAGGCCTGGTGGAAGAGTAGACACACTTACTGAACCAAGTCTACATGCTGGAAGGGATTTGTTTCTTAAAATAGAAAAATCATACTGCTTCAAGACCTAAGGGAAAAAATTGCATACAATAGAGTCATCTAGGACCTGAGTTATGCAATGAATAGCAGGGCTCAGGAGGCCATTTATTGACTAGGTATGTGTAGTCAAACTGAAGACTTGGTGCATTCATAACATGCCAGATGTCAAACCTTTAAATGTAAAAGCAAGCAAGCAAACAAACAAAAACCAGCAGGCGGATACCATCCATCAAAGAGAAGGTGGAAACTTGTCAAACTAGCTGAGAAGCATAGGACCTCAAGAACATAGATGGTGATGCAGCTGTCTACAGGAGGCACAGAAGACAGCTGCAGAATAGTAAAAGTCTGGAACAATGATTGATGAAACAACTGAGATTGCAGATGTACCTACATCAGATACATACAAGCTAGATGCATACAAGTCTCAAGGCAGAACAATACAAGTGAGACTTCAGAAAGATTTTGAACACAGATGCTTATTACCATATCAAGAGGTAGTGTAATAACAAAACCTATTAGGTTCAGAAAGCAATAGTTGACTTTCCAAGGGCAGACACATATTCAGTGCTTTTCTGTAATCTAATCCTGATGTGTCTAAGGCAGGCATGTCCAAAGTCCGTTTTGGGGGCCTAATCCGGCCCGCTGATCGGTTTAATCCAGTGGCTCAACAACTTCAACCCTAAAAAAAAAAGGTCAACATCTTTGGTCAGCCTTCACACATGTTCACTTCATCAAATATGGCCCTCTTTGAAAAAAGTTTGGGCACCCTTGGTAAGGCACATTGAACTTCTTTCTCAAGGAAGCTGGGCAAAAACACTCCTAGTCACAGAAACCACCTGGCCTTCCAGAAGCAGAGCTTTGTCCAGGAATATCTCTACACACACACACCCCTCAGCTGCAAGCCTGGTCCTTCAGAAGAAATGCAACTGTCTCTAAAATAGGCTGTGCTTTGAATCCTGGGTCAGAACATCTACAGACAAATAATGTCTCTCCACAAATGATTGCATCTTGTTTTGATTAGGCCTCCATCTTGTTAGTGCACATCCAGTTGATTACTATGCCTAGACATTGGTTCAGAATCTCCACAGCCTTCTTAGCTCCAGTTGAAAGGAAGAAATAGAGCTGGGTGCTATATTGATGATCTAATCCCCCAACCCCGGATGACCTCTCCCAACCATTTCATGTAGATGTGTAAATAGCATAAGGAACAAGATGGAATTCTGAGAGTCTCCTAAAGGTCAGTGGCTAAGTTGTTGAACCACTGTCCCCCAGTACTACCTTCTGAGAACACCCAACCAGATAGGACTGGAGTTACCATGTAATGCTGTATCCAGACCTGAAAGAAGCCATATACCCCCAAAGGATACCATGCTTGGTGGTACAGAAAACCACTACTTAGATGTCCAGCAGAACTGGGAAGGATGCACTCCCATTGTCTAGTTTGCAGTGCAGATCAGCCATCCAACTGAACAAGGCTGTTTCAGTCCCAAAACAGGCCTAAAACCAGATTGAGAAGGATCTAAATAATGTAACTAATTTCATTTCTCTTTTGAAATTAAATGCAAGCATGATGGTCTTTCTGAGCAGCTTGAACATCATCATATCAGAGTCGCTATTCCTAATGGGTACTGAAGTCACTGTTCCCAACACATACATTGCAGGGAGTTGAACTAGATGACTCTCCACCTCTGTGATTCTATGATTTTATGATTCTCTCATACATCAAATTCTGGGCATCACCCGGCATTAATTCCTACACTGCCTTCTCTCTAATCATGATTAAGACACAGTCAGTTATCCTATCTAGAGATTTTCCTCTCGTGGTTGCCGTTCTGAATGTACATTTACCCAGTCAATGTGATCGTAGTTGTACAACGTTTCTTATGCATTAACAATTGCCATTTCTGCCCTCAGGAAAACTTTTCTCCATCTGTGCTAACAGATAGTTCAGGTCCTTCCTAGTGAGGCTTCCCTGCTGCTTTTCACAATTTTGTAAACGGACTGGGAGTTTGTTGAAGGAGTGCCCTTAAGCACCTCAAGTGGAGATTCTCATTAACAAATATCAAACGGATAGGCTGTGTTCATTGTATGGATTACTGTAGTAGCCAAAGGATTAGTGACTAGGGGAGGAAGAGTGCCACCTGCTGAGCTATCAGGATGACTTCCCTGGTACCTAGCTTTACACTAGATGGTATCTAATTCCCAGCCTTGGGTCTAGCCTGAACCTTCACAATTTAATGAGAGAAAGCTATGATGTCCTTTAGGAACTCTTCAGTGCTAAAGAATAATAGTAGTTTATATTCTAGCAGGGGTATTGGTAGGTACACAGATGTGTAATACAACTGTGCCTAAAATTAGCATGAGTATACTCTCAACAAGAGTATAAATAGTAAAATTATCATTTTGGAATGTGATGTCCCTATTTTCATCGGAGAAATGTTAGAGGGTATGGGACAAGTAAGAATACTGTTCCAGTTAAGCTTTGCTTGAACAACAAGGGCTTTCAAATCTCTGGCATTCTCCTGTATCATTTCATTATCCTTTGGTCCTGTCTTGCTCCTCCTGAAATGGTCTTTGGAGCTTGACCTCCTTGGCTGCAAATGATGTGCTCTGATCATGAACTGGCAGCAAATGCACACAATTTACCTCAGGAGAGGAGTCCCAAGGTTTGTGTCTTGCCTTGAAGCACCTAATAATAATAATAATAATAATAATAATAATAATAATAATAAAAAAAAATTTTATTTATATCCCGCCCTCCCCAGCCGAAGCCGGGCTCAGGGCGGCTAACAATAATCAAATAATCAAACAATCAAATAATCACACATTCTAAAAATATTTCATTATAAAAATTAATTAAAATCAAATTAATGGCAACCGATTAAGCAAAATTCTGTGCAGGTTGCCAGAGGAGGGAGTCAGGCTGCGCCCTGACCAAAGGCCTGGTGGAACAACTCTGTCTTGCAGGCCCTGCGGAAAGATGTCAGGTCCCACAGGGCCCTAGTCTCTTGTGACAGAGCGTTCCACCAGATTGGAGCCGCAGCCGAGAAGGCCCTGGCTCTAGTTGAGGCCAGCCTAACCTCTCTGAGGCCTAGGACCTTGAGGATGTTATTATTTGCAGACCGTAGGTTTCTCTGTGGGGCATACCAGGAGAGGCGGTCCCATAGGTACGAGGGTCCTAGGCCGTATAGGGCTTTAAAGGTTTAAACCAGCACCTTAAACCTGATCCTGTACTCCACCGGGAGCCAGTACAGCTGGTATAGTACCGGATGAATGTGATCTTGCAGCGAAGACCCCATAAGGAGTCTCGCCGCGGCATTCTGCACCCGCTGGAGTTTCTAGGTCAGTCTCAAGGGCAGCCCCACGTAGAGCGAGTTACAATAATCCAGTCTGGAGGTGGCCGTCGCGTGGATCACAGTGGCTAGGTCAGGGCGAGAGAGATAAGGGGCCAACTGCTTAGCTTGGCGGAGATGAAAAAATGCCGCCTTTGTTATAGCTGTAATCTGCGCCTCCATAGAGAGGGAGGTATCAAAGATTACACCCAAACTCTTAACGGACGGTGCTGGCACTAATTGCACCCCTGCAAGAGATGGGAGTTGCCCCCTCAATCCCATATCGTCCCGCCCCAGCCAGAGGACCTCTGTCTTCGAAGGATTTAACTTCAACCGGCTCCCACGTAACCATCCAGCCACAGCTTCCAGACATCTCACCAGTGTGTCTGGGGCCGAGTCAGGATGGCCATCCATCGACAGATAGAGTTGGGTGTCATCAGCATACTGATGGCAACCCAGCCCAAAACTCCGGACAAGCTGGGCGAGGGGGCGCATAAAGATGTTAAAAAGCACCGGGGAGAGAATGGCACCCTGAGGCACTCCACACACCAAGGAGTGGCGCGATGACAATTCCCCCCCAAGCGCCACCCTCTGTCCCCGACCAGAGAGAAACGAGCACAGCCATTGAAGGACTGTGCCCTGGATCCCCACGTCGGCAAGGCGGTGGTCCAGGAGTTCGTGATCGACCATGTCGAAGGCTGCTGACAGATCTAGAAGAATCAGCAGCCCCGCCCCGCCCCGATCCAGCTGCCTGTGGAGATCATCTGTTAGGGCGACCAGAGCCGTCTCTTACCCCCTGCCTCTGTCTCCATAGTCTCACTTCACAAAGATAAGCAGTTTTTTCCCTTACAAAGTGGAGGATAGAGAGGATGGGAGATTGGAGGGAGGGGGAAATAGGCAATTCAAGCATTCAAGTCAAACACTCAAACAACTTATTGAGGTGCTGATTATTTGACTTGAAGCAGCCCAAATGATTTGGGGGCCAAGCAGGCGGGTGCCTGTCCATCCCTACAAAGTGTAACTTTACCTCTAACAGTTAAGTCTCTGGGTTGTTTATTTCTCCATGGATGCAGGCAGAATTCCAGGTAGGCATTATTATACCATTGGGCATGGTCCCTGCCTTCACCTAGTGCAGTCAAGTTAAAATTCATATATTTGTTTTTTATGCCCATTGCTTTCTGAGATGGTTTATCAGATTTGCTACCTCTCCTTCCTCGGAAGGAAGTTATTGCTTTCTGTTCATTTTATCCACAGCGTGGTAGCTGTCCCCCCCTCCCCCATTTTCTTCTCTTTTTTTGACTTATTGACTGCCATCTTGTATTTCAAGCTAGTGATTGACAGAGTAACCAGAACGTATGAGCAGAAAATCAATAATGCAGGACCTCCAGACAGTCCACCGAAGCTCAGAAGAAACTGGTTTACTGGTCACAGTGCCGGTCGCTGATCAGAAAATGTAAAACTAGCCAGCCATGAACTGAAACAATGTAAAGACAGATGCACTGTTTCTTTGCATGAGAGGATTTTTATATTAGCTTCCTGTAGCTTAAATTCTGTGATATGTTTCTTTAAAGGCAGATGGTGGGGAGATGGGGAGGAGGGAAACATTAAGGTGGGGAAATGGATGGATGGAGCAAAGGAGGAGGAGGAGGAGGAGGAGGAGGAGGAGGAGGAGGAGGAGGAGGAGGAGGAGGAGGAAGAAGAAGAAGAAGAAGAAGAAGAAGAGGAAGAGGAAGAAGAAGAAGAAGAAGAAGAAGAGACCAATGGGCAGATTGCATGCGCTTGCTTTCTCTTTGCCCAACCAACCTCTGTTCAGTCTTCAAGCTTTAGGGAGTCTAAATGTAAATGTGTTCTTTAATGTAACATTTACTTGCTCATGTTTAAGTGACACTCGCGTCAACATGAAAGATTTTGGAATTATTACTTGCAAGTTCGCATTTTTACTCCTAATGCATTCTGCCACCCTTTACCTTCTGGTTTTATGGCACTCTAATTATAGCCTGCAGGCCTTCTGTGGTCTTCTGCCTCTTCAGTTGGAGTTCAATTCCAAGTGAGTTCTACCCATTAAGGCCTCCCACTGAGTTATTGATTATTAAGGTAATGCACTTTTACTGCAGTATCTTGAACATGGAAATAGAATAATGAATGGCTTGCAACTGGAGGCTGTGCTCCCATCCTTTCCCATCCCATCATCTTGCCAAGAGATAATTCCAAGAGCCATTTTTTAAAAACCAAGTTCTAATCTTACAGGGAAAAAAGACCTGCCTTACCAATCAAGGTGGATCTTGCCTGACATGCTTCTATAAACTTCTAAGAATGTGATGGTAAGTGCATAATAGTTTGGGAGAACGGGAGGGAGGGAGCTCTCAAAAATTCAATAGATTTTCTTTCGTAAAATAATAATAATAATTGTACTTCTGTGCAACAGTATTCAACCTTGTGTAAGCTAAATAAATGAAAGGCAGTGACCTTGGTGTTCACAAAACGCTCTACTTAGGGATATCTGATCTGTATAGGAAAGAACAAAAGGAATAGGGAGCTAATGGGTTTTTATTACTTAAATAGGGAGGAAACACCTCAAGGTTAATGCTGCTATATTTTGAGTCTGTTGCTATACAAAAGTTACATAAGGTGGAAAAATGCATATAGGTGGTGTGCAAAAGAAATTCTGCAAATGTATGATGGGCAGCAGATACTTTGAAGACGCTGTGAGATGTCTCTCTGGCCCAAGAAGTTTTACTTTCCAAAGTTTAAATTTATATGGCCCCTAAAATGACAGGGCCTGGTGGTAATTTATACCACAGGATAATTAATACAATGAACCAACCAGGTCTTGGCTAGTGTGGTGTTTCTGCTATTCAGATTGAGACCCATGGAGATATACAGGAAGCTTTGCATCAGAATGCAAAGTCCACAAGAATTTTGTTGGAAATATCTGCAAACTGTCAGGAAGATAATCTATCTGGCGTGTTATCTCTAAAAATCAGGGGAATTATTATAGTATCATGTATGCAAAGCATTATATAGAGCAGCTGCATGAGGACAGCATACAAAGGGGTAGGGTATTATGCATGCTGTAAGGAATAAATGTGCCCCTAATTACATGCAAGGAATTGTCCTTGCCGTCTTGCTGAGACCTTTGAAAGCAATTGTTTAGATAGGCCTTTGCAATATTATGTTTTCCTTTTTAAGCAACCAGCAAAGGAAGCTGCCTCATAGTCAGAACATTGGTCCATCATGTAAGGAAACAGAGGGTACATTCTACCATCAGTGCCGGATTTACGTATAAGCTAAACAAGCTATAGTTTAGGGTCCCACTCTCTTGAGGGCCCCCCAAAAAAATTAAAGGGAAAAAACCTGGATGTACATTTCCAAAATATAAGATAAAAAACAAATAAAATGACTTTAGATACCTATTGGGTCCATTAATTACCATATAGCATATATTCAACACAAAGAACAATGACAATATGTTGTTGACAAATGACACCTGGACATATAAAGGGCACCATTACCTTCAGTAGCTTAGGGCCTAAATCTGACCCTGTCTGCCATATGTGGTGGACTTGGTAGAGTGGCCAAGGGATTTGGAGAGATGATTTATAACAAGATAAAGAAAATATTTAAGGCAACACTCCCAAAAAGACCGGAAGCCTCTCCTTTAGGGATAAGTGGAACAGATGTACCCATAAAACAGAGGAATTTATTTTTATATGCAACAACTGTAGCAAGAATATTGTACATGCAAAAAATGGAGGGATGAGATTGTACGAACAAAAGAGGAATGGCAGCTGAAACTGATGAAATATGCTGAATTGGCAAGTTTAACTTGTAAAAATGGAGACCAAAGGTTTAAGGAGGATTGGAAAATGTTTGATGATTATTTTTAAAAAATTATTGGAAGTATGTTAAAACGTGAGTAGCTTTAAAGTAAGAACAGCAGTAAAAAAAAATGTCTGAAAATAGTGTGGAGAAGATAAGGTATAGAATAACTATAATATGCAGCATTAATGGGGAAACTGGGGAAACCATGGGGGGGGGCGGGAATCCAAAGTTATTTGATTATTTTAAAATTCTAGTTCCTACCTGGAGATGCTGGGGTTTGGACCTCAGACCCTCTGCATGCAAAGCAGATGTCCTAATGATGAGCTAAGACCTTTCCTTCGACAGTCATTGTGGTGGTAGCAGAGAAAAGATTTGGGGATATTATGTCACTGGCATAATATCAATGGACTGCCCCCCCCCAAAAAAAAATCTGGTGCCACCAGACCTGCCTTTATATACAGTGAGGTGATTCAAATCTTACCATCGTGGTTGCATCCATTTCTCTCATCACCTCCCTATATTTGGGGAGCAGTCTCTTTTCCTCCCTATCACCCAGCTATGTGAATCTCTGAAAACAGCTGGGCCAAAAATATCAGCTCTGCTCTAGTCACAAAATTTGGAGAAGTAAGAAATCCAATTGATTATCAAGACTATTATGAATGGTATACAGTCATACCTCGGGTTACAGAAGCTTCAGGTTGTGTTTTTTCAGGTTACGGATGCGCCGAAACCCAGAAGTACTGGAATGGGTTACTTCCGGGTTTCGGCACTTGCACTTGCACATGCACAGAAGCACCAAATTGCAACCCGCGCGTGCGCAGACGCAGCACTGCAGGTTGCGAACACTGCAGGTTGCGAACGTGCCTCCCGCATGGATCACGTTCGCAACCCGAGCATCCACTGTATATGGTATATTTTATATAAGTTCTTAAACTTCGTTTTGAATATCAGATGTAAAAGGAAACAAATAATCCTGAGAGAGGAGAAAATATCCCGATTCTTCAGCTCACTGCTCGTGTGTATGTGTGTGTGTGTGTGTGTGTGTGTGTGTGTGTTAAGGAACATGTCTGTCTCTCTTCATGACACCGTAAAAATTCTTCAAAGAAGCCAAGAGAGCTTCATTGTGGCCAGAACAGCCACTTAGGCATTTAAGTATGAAAAGCCAACAAAAGCAAATGCAAACAACATGAAAGAATAATACATTTCCAGGGGTTGGTTGTTCATTCCTCTGTGACTTTATGGCTTGAGCCATAAATGCTCATCATCTCATCTACAGGCCTTGGGGGGGGGGGGGAGGTACACACAGGCCAAGAGATGTTGTCTGCTACTTTCCCAGACAATGAATATAATGCAAGCTGAACAAGAGGACTGCAGTGCTTGACTACTCGCCAAATTGAAAAAATGTGATGATCAGTCTCAGAATAAACTTCAGCTGGAAGTGTGCCGTGTTTGCCCACCAACTTGGAACACTCGGTAATGGATGGTGTCAGGCCTTGGACCTAACGTTGTGGCTGGCTACAGCTGTGCTCTGATTCTGGCAACAAAAGGAAGTACCACATGGGCCAGAGGGATAAAATGTAGCCACACATTGGGTTGGAGGTCAGGCACTGGATCCACCAAGCAAGGACTAAGGGCTGGAGGTGGCTGCTAGGTTGGGCAGATTGGAACCAAAGGCAAGAATGAGGTCAAAGACATGGTGTTGGAGGTCAGGCATCAGGGAAGATCATGCATACAGGGTGAGTGGGGCAACATCGCTCTTGCAGCTTTCCAACATAGCAGGTTGCTGCTGCCTACCATGAGGGGCAGGGAGTGGGGCACGGTGTAGCGCGCAGTGGGATGCCAGGAGTGCAACAGAGCCCCATATCTGCTGCTATTTGCCAGCAATGCTTCTGTGTCATTACTCTGTCAGGCAAGTTGTTCAGGACCACAGCTCGAAGGAGGCCCTATATACAGCCAGCCAGGACCCTATTGGTCTCTTGGGTCACATGGTTGTAGTGGAACTAAAGAGCTGCAGTTCCATTCCTGGGTACTATATGGGGGGCGTTATCAGAGACTGGGCTTTGCTATCTGAGTCCCCAGATTCTTCCAGTGCATTATAGGTTGGATCCTGAGAGCCACACAACACAGAATAAATGCATAATGCCCTCTGTCTGGCCCCACCACATGCTCCCCCCCCCCCAAAATGTGGCAAGTCCTAGCTTTTCAGAAAACTTTGGGTGATGGCTAATTTTGAACCATATCTGGCTATTTACTGTAGACCCCGAACATACTGTTCATAGCATTATAGCTGTTTTTTGTTCTGGTGTGTGTAAAATTGTAGCAGATAGTCCACACCACTGGTTGCACCTCACTGTTTTTTTCCTTAACAGTGATTGTGATTTTTCATTGATGTGATGCAATTGGATTTTAAAAAAAAGTTTGGTGGTTGTAGTGACATCCCTTCTGTCCTTATTCCTCCAAACAAGTGATTGTTAGTCCTTTTGTATTTGTTTGGTGAAGGTACAGTGCTACCTCGGGTTAAGAACTTAATTCATTCTGGAGGTCTGTTCTTAACCTGAAACTGTTCTTAATCTGAAGCACCACTTTAGCTAATGGGGCCTCCTGCTGCCGCTGTGCTGCCTGAGCATGATTTCTGTTCTCATCCTGAAGCAAAGTTCTTAACCTGAGGTACTATTTCTGGGTTAGCGGATCTGTAACCTGAAGCGTATGTAACCTGAGGTACCACTGTATTCCAGCATTCTGTTCATGAGGGAAGATTAAACAGCACAAACTTCACCGCTTGGGTCTAAGCTACAGATAACCTCCAGACACCAAATGGACATCGCTCAAACCACATACCCAAACGCCACACAAAATGTGGGAAATTGCATAAAACATCTTCCAGCCAATGAAAATACTGTAAACCCAATCCAGGTTTTTCAGAAATGCCAGGGAGGGCGGAGGTTGACAAAAGAAAAAGCAGTTTGACACACCTTTTCCTGGAAGTAAGGCCCACTGAACTCAGTGCAGCGTTCTTCTGAGTAGACACTTTGTTTTTACTGGATGCAAGTCAGCAGCACCAGATGACCCTGCTTGGCTAGGTGCTGGGGGGGATTTTGCCCCGCACCTTGCAGAGCCAGGCTGATGCTGCCAATAGGCCCTGCACCCCTCAGCAAAATCCAAAGGCCCCGATCTGCTAGGCACTGGGGTGGATTGCACCCCGCACCTTGCGAAGTCAGGCGCAGGCTGCCACCTGGCCCAGCACTGGCAGCAGCTACATGCAGTGGTCAAAACGGGAGCCTCAGCAATCGCCCTTTCCTGCTGGAAAGAAACCATGACTGCTCCAATAAAATGCATGTGGCAGAAAGAAGCGCTAGGCTATGTTGGGATTCACAGGATGCTGTGTAAGTAAGTCTGCAGGCTTCAGTTTGCAACAGGCTGATGCAATACTCTCTGTGGAATGACTCAGCAGTAATGTGATTGGCTGTCACTGGTTTAAAAGAAAAGCCTGTTCAACAGTAATTGTGCTGCTGTGGTGGGAGTGGTGTAGATGAGTGTGGAGTCTTCTTTTGCCTCAAGGTGCAGGTACTCTGTCTGAACTGCTTCTGTAAATATTTGTATATATATTTAGCTCACATTAAACAATACAGTGGTGCCTCGCAAGACGAAAATAATCCGTTCCGCGAGTCTCTTCGTCTTGCGGTTTTTTCGTCTTGCGAAGCACCCCTATTAGCGGCTTAGCGGATTAGCGCTATTAGCAGCTTAGCGGCTATTAAAGTCTTAGTGGCTTAGCGGCTAAGCGGCTATTTGCGGCTTAGCAGCTTAGAAAAAGGGGGGGAAGCGAAAAAACTCGCAAGACTCGCAAGACGTTTTCGTCTTGCAAAGCAAGCCCATAGGGAAATTCGTCTTGCGAAGTGCCTCGAAAAACGGAAAACCCTTTCGTCTAGCGGGTTTTTCGTCTTGCGAGGCATTCGTCTTGCGGGGCACCACTGTACTGCACTAAAGAACCTGGGACTCTGAGCATTCTGCTAAAAGCGCCGCAAGGAATTCGTGACAGGCTACCCCCTGGTGGGCGACTCCCTTACCCAAATAGATAGCCAGCCAATCAGGATTTTGTTTTTAAAAATTATTTGTTTCCCTTTTCTTCTCACTTCCTTCTTAGGTCCCATGTTGTAGGCCCCCCCCCCCCCAATTTACATAAGTTTCACCTGTGGCCCCCTTGGAATATCCTGGCCCCCAGTTGGGAAACACTTCTTTATATTACACTGTTGCACCCTGGACCCCTGGTTTAACATGGAAGTAAATGCAGTGGTGTTTGAAATGTACGATTTGTGGCTGAACTGAATTTCATCATAAAAGGAGGATGTTATGTTCAAAAACAAGCACTGCCTCTTGCTCCTGTCAATAATTCTTATACCTGGTCCTTTCATCATTCCTTATAATGTCAAAGCAAGGTTTTTATCCATCTTTATAAAACATGAATAAAAAAATATTGCCAAAGTTCATCCTTTGGTTTCAAGACTGCTTTGTGAGCGACTGGATGCTGAGCAGTTTGAAGCCACATACAGGATCAATAGCAGAAGTAAATGTTATTTCAAAGAAACACGAAATAATTCTCTCCAGTGGTAAAACTCCTGCATTTCTGTCAGGATCATATTAAGAATCTCTGAAGTGCAAGACACAGACATACAGGCTCCTTAACTGATATGTTAAGTCAGCATAGATTCATTTTGTTGAACTCCGACACACTGTATGGCATCCAAAGAAATTTTCCATCTAAAATAAGTTATTCCATCACTCCAGTATTTGTAAAAATATATTCCTTACTCCTAACTGCTGGCGGTATAATATATTGAAATGCACAGTTCAAAATCCTGTTGTCCAAGTTGCAGTTCCTTGGAGCATAGTCTCTAAAACGCACACAGATTACACTTGGCAGTATTTTTTATTCTTTTCTCTTTTTTTGCAAAGAAAAATAATGACTTTAACTTTAAAAGGTATAGTGCAATGGGGAAAAAATAAGATTTACCAATTGGACCACAAATTCAGGGTAAATCTGCAGTTATGATTAAGTTTATGAGCTTCATAGGGTTCTTTATGAATTGGCTTAAAAGTATGCCTCTTTTGAATTGCCTCAAAAGCTGCACAAACACTTCCAAAAAATGGTCCAACCGGGGTGGGGGGGGGAATAGATATGAACCTGGGAGATATCAACTTTTTCTGACCAAAGTAGACACTGGGGTAAGCACATATCTCCCACCCAAAGGTAGTCACTACAGATGCTTTGCCACTTGAAAAAGTTCCAAATGTTGCACACCAACCTTCCCAGCTTGGATAAACACTTTAAAAAGTCTTGCTGCTCCATTCAGATGCCAATTCCTGCCTTCATCTATCTCTATCTCCACCCCACACCCCTTGCATCATGCCTTCTGAAGTAGATTGTTTTTCCTGGCTGCCAGCCATAGCTACCATATGTTTCCTTCTCCTCTTCTACAGCATCTAGTACAGTGATAGTCACTGTGATGCTTTCTTGTTGGACTTGGATTGCAAATCCCATCAGCCCCAGCCAGCATAGCCAATCAGGGATGCGGGGAGTTGTACTCCAACAACATCTGCAGGATGCTGTGTTAGCTACCTTTCTTCATTTCTTGGCAATCCACGGTCCTCACCTCCTGTCAACAGCAACCAGGGCTGTGCAGTGGGGGAAGAAAGGCATGGAACACAATGATGCTATAACACAAAGTAAAGGCACAGGCATTTTCAGTTGCAGGCCCATTACTACAATGTGTAGTTTAGCTCCTGGTTCTATTTCTCCCTGGCATCTTCCAGACCTAAAGAATGACAGACCCAACATTGATCTGATAGACTTTGAGGGGCAGATTACAAATGCAACAGGGAATATCCTTTCCCCGATACTCTCCTTCTTCAAACAATCATGAACCGGTCTGAGCAAGTACTTTGGCTTCTTCCCTGGCTGTGTACTAAGGAAACACCGAACTCCCCACAGTTGTCAAACAACAGATTCACGGCTCAAGCAAAAAGCAGCTTGTGTTAAAAGAAGTTCTATCCCAATAAAAGGAAAAGCTCAACTGTGAGGACCCTTGAAGGGAATGCTACACCTCCCTGGTATCATCTTTGATCTGCAATTGGTACCTCTAACAGAAATACACTTGACACTTTAAATATTGATGAGATATTTGCAGAGCCGCCATTAGAAGTCAGGGCTTCGCTTTCTACTGGAAGGAGGGGGGGAAACACATGAGCTTCAAAGACTCTGCAGGGGTCCTGATCTCAAGAGTCTTTAAAGAAGAAGAAGAGTTTGGATTTGATATCCCGCCTTTCACTCCCTTTAAGGAGTCTCCTTTCCCTTCCTCCCCCACAACAAACACTCTGTGAGGTGAGTGGGGCTGAGAGACTTCAAAGAAGTGTGACTGGCCCAAGGTCACCCAGCAGCTGCATGTGGAGGAGCGGAGACGCGAACCCGGTTCCCCAGATAATGAGACTACCGCTCTTAACCACTACACCATACTGCACCTGAACGTAAATCAAACCAAGGGAAGGGAGTTTGCCCTGTCTAAGTCTGATATGCTATACTGACAGTTGTTACACAGAGTTGTTTGGAAATATTGCAAGAGCCACAGCTCCTTCTGTAGTACCATCCTTGTTCTAACAAATAAGACGATGTTGGGAAAAAGAAGGGTACTTGTTCCTTACAGAGACAGATCTCATTAACTGAGCGTATTTGTACTACAAATATATGTCTGCATATATTTCCATTCCCTGGAAAAGCTTGTCTGTGCCTTATATCTTAGAACTGCATTAGTTCACTGAGTGAAAAGAGAGCAAACGGATAAACTCGCTCAGTGAAGATTATGTTCCTCTTGACCAAGGAAACAACAACACCTTTTTTCTCTCTGCAACTTAATCAATAGAAGGTGAATTTTACCAGTACATTCTATGCAGATGAAGTAAGAGCAAATGTCAGCACCAATCAAGCACTCCATTGAGTTTTTCTGGCTAGCTCACAGTGGTTTTATCCATACGTCAATCTGAGTTTCATCACTGTTAGCAGTGCGACTAATGGAGACAAGCATGCTATGCAGAGCAATCACTATATCAAGGATAATAGGAAGAAAATTGGGCTGCCAGCCTTGTTTCCTCACGCAATATCTAGTTCCTGAAAAGAAAAGCCCTCAGTAAATTAAAAGAATTAAATAAAATAAAAAATAAAAACTTGGATGGATTTTGAACTGCAGAGTAGTAAAAGCCACAAATGGCAAAAAAAACCAACCCAAAAAAAACCCACACTAAGTTCAGCCTGTCGTTTTAGTGATGGTCAGCATCTATAGTTACATTATTCCAGATATTGTATTTAAGTCCCAGACTTAACACAAAGTTAGATGATTGATATAAGTGGAGTAAAATACTCGTCCTTTCAGTTTTGTATTCCAGCCTCGATTTCAAATTTATTAATTTGGATGCAGAGGGTAAAGTGGCCGCAAAGTTGGACTACTGACATTGGTCTGGTCCGCTCATCACAGTGAGCCAAACTATGGGACTATGCAATGGAGTTGGCTCCCAAAGAGCAACACACACCCATTCTGCTCTTCCCTATTCCTTTTAGCTCAGAGCCGTGCAGCGACTAAACCACTAGGATTGTGGTTCAGCTCTCTCCTCCTTAACCGCTAGCGGTAGCCAATAACAAACCAAAGCGATGCACCAATGCTGGATTGTTTGTGCAGGTTTAGCCTGTAAACTGTTTGCACATACACTCTGTTTTCCTCCAGCTTCCCCCTTTTTATAGTTTGCTTGAATAAACTTTCCTTAATTGGATTCTCGGTCTGGACTGTATTTTTATAACACTAAGTGGATAGGTTCCTCTGCCAGCGCCCCCTGCCACCCTCCATGCTGCCGACACATTCCAGGCTTTAAGTTATTAGCAGTAAAGAGGGGAGGGCAGGCTGAGACTTGGATCAGCAGAAGACTGGGAGCTTGGCTGGCACTTTCCCCTTTTCAGGAATAACACTGGGGGCAGCAGTCGAAATAAATAAAAAATTGTCCAGTAGCACCTTAGAGACCTTAGAGTTCTGGGTATAAGCTTTTGTGTGCATGCACACATCTTCAGATACACTGAAACAGAAGTCACCAGACCCTTAAATATACAGCACAGGTGGAAAGGGTTAAGCTACCGCCCTGGACAGTCTCTACCCTGATGTCCCTCTTCCCAAGGCTTTCTAAAGCTTACTATTTATTCATATGGCACCACCAGCATGCCTAGTGCTTTACAGTGCATAAGAGCTTATAATCAAACATTTTACATAGGCAACATGGTCAGCCTCCCGCCAGCTGTATCACTGTGCTTACAGGGAGGGTGAGATGGTTGGGGAGATTGGTGTGCTGCTAGCATGGTGGGGGAGCCAATCTACTGCTCCCACCACTGTGCTTGCACTACACCAACCTTCCTGCTGCTTCGCCCCTCGCCTTCACGCTCCTGCTTAGACAGCAATGCAGCTAGTGGGAAGCTATGTCTCTCCCTGCCAGCTGCCCTTAGGTTTAGGGGGAACAAGAGGAGAAGGAAGCAAGCAGATGCACCA
Source organism: Podarcis erhardii (assembly GCF_964252035.2). Lineage (NCBI taxonomy): Eukaryota > Metazoa > Chordata > Lepidosauria > Squamata > Lacertidae > Podarcis > Podarcis erhardii. The sequence continues at coordinate 70,199,135 of NC_138510.1, forward strand.
TACTTGACAGTTTCAGTTGCACACGCTTAGGCTTCATTGAACAACATGGAAACTAACCAGAGGCGTCAAATGCTTTGCCAAACCTGATCTGCATTCAGGCTGCCCACACCAGTTCTTTACCTTTTAAAGGCCACTGTCACAATTGCTAATTGTGCGAAATGAGTCTTGCTGAATTTGGTACCTAAAATTACACGGAATTGTGTACAGATTGCCAAAGTTGCCTTTGTGTTCAAGTATGTAGTGAAGGAAAGCAAAGGCCCTGATTTCCTGATACAATTTTCTTAAACAGACGTGGTTCTTTGTTGCCTGTTTCTGGTAATAACGATAGCAGAGAGGTTTGGAAGGAACAAAAGCTCACCTGCGCATTGGGATACACAGAAATCTTCCTTGGGAAGTTATCTTTAAAGCCCCAGCATTGCAAGGCTGGCTTCACCACATCAAAGGTATTTTTTTGGCATGCACAGTAAACACAAAGACCACTTCTTAGAAACAACAAATATTTAACTTCAAATCCAGTAGCCTCCAGATGTTAAAATAAAGGGACCGCAGTGCCTCCTAAATCTTATTCGGTATGGGTAGATTTGTACTTGGTGTTCTTTTTCTGTCTTTAGGGGCAAGACCTTTGCTACAACTGCACAGATGATATTAATAAAAAGAGATGGTGTGATAGGGTAGAGAGGGGAAAGGGCACATCCTATGTACCCTTTTTATGAATGAGCATGATGTCAGCATTACAGAATGCCCTTTTATGCCTTCTCTCAAAGGAGCCATTATAGTTACCCTCTAAGAAACATCTCATTAGATGCTTAAATACTTATTGTGTGTGTGACCAATAAACATCTATTTCCAGACTCACTGAATCATATAATATAGAAGTTAAGGTTAAAAGGAGGAAAGACCTTCTTTAGTCAACTGCTGCCGACAGTAAATTCTTCTGCTGTTACCATATTGCTCCTCACAGTCCATCCTACAGTCTGTTTCTTGGTGAGATGGAAGTGTCCATCTATTCTACAAGGGTACACATTGCGTACTTGTAACATCATGTTTCCCCTCATGGTTTAAATCTATCATTGTTTACTTTAGCTCAGTGGCGGAACCCAGCATCCATCTGGATATTGTTGGATTATAATAAGCATCATCTCTTCCCTTCCCTACAGATAGTGCTGTACTCCCAACATCCATAACCCCAATTATTGGCCATGCTGGTTGAGGCTGCTGGAAGTTGGAATCCAATAACATCTGGGTGCCGCAGGTTCCCACATCATTTCTTCTAGGTTGTGCTTCCTTTAATTCCTGGTGGCTCAACCCTTTGCATTATCTGCAATACACAACAGGCCTAAATGTTCACCAAATTATGGACAGCATATTTATCTAGGACCTTTAGTAGCCAACTTTTCTATTGCATCTTTTCTCATGAGCATAAGCTTCTAAACATTTTTAAAAAATACAAGTAAAAATCAAATACAATAAAAACTCATCAAATTAAAGCATCAATAGCATCTAAACAAAATAGTGTAGATTTCGTCACACTTTCCTCCATAGTAACATCGCCCAAATGCATCCTCAGGTTTAGGTTTAACTTAGGTTTATTACATTTGTAGATCACCTCCCAAAGAAAGCCCCAAATGATTTACTACCAAAGTAATAAATAAAATAAAATAATAACAATAATACATAAACTTTTTTTTAAAGATTTAACAATAAAGTCATAATTAGCATTCTCTCACTTACAAATCTCACTCTCATGCATTCCCACCAATCATAACACCAGTAATCCCCAACCAGCCATTTGCCCAAAAAACTGAATCTACAAAGAATCCTTGGCAGCATTTAACATAATTAACAACCAGCTCATTTGCCGATTCCCATGTAGGTCAATACAGTACCATACATATAGCATGTTGAGCAGTCTTAGACTACCTTGGAGCCATATAATCTGAATTTAATCTCTCCTTACCTATAACCTTGCTTTATGCTTAGAACGAATGAACACACACACACACACACACACACACACACACACACAAATTCAATTTCTTTTTTCTTCTCTATTGACTCCTCTCACCCACATCCTTTTGATCCTCTGATTCTCTGTCTTCCTTTTCAGATTCCATTCCACACATGTTCATAAAGACAGCATACAGAATGAATCTCTTATGTAACAGTTTGTCCCTCCATTACCAGAAAGATGAATAAGCAACCACAGCATACAAGTAGGAAATTTCTAGAAAGTTCTCTGTTGTGAATTGGCAGTACCTTCCCTTAATTTCCTATTTGCTTGCAGGGATGTTTATCTTAACTTTATTTTAAATTTACTGTCTGGTTACTTCTCATGTTTCTGCAGGCTGTATGTAAAACTGCAACAAATATTGTTGTGTTTTTCTGAAGATTTAATTCCGATCGTTTTTGTATAAATATGGAGCCTAATAACTGCATTGTCTCTTGCAATATATTGCTACTGATTATCCATTTGTTCCAGTAAAATGATCACAAACTCTCCTAAAATAGTTTCTATTATCTACTTACAATAAGGACATTCTGAGTTAAGATTCCAATGCTTGGGCTCATTTTGGGTATTTTTTTGCCATTTGGTTATGTCTCACTAGCTAATCAATATCTGAAGGGCAACTTCATTTCTACGGTCTATTGATCCAGTAAGTTGACAATGTTTATGATGTTGTTCATCATCTGCAATCTTCGTGATGAATTTGCTGCATCTGCTGTGTGAGAAATTCTTGGGCTTTTCGCCACTGCTTATCCAGTCTGGTAGAATCTTTTCCCCCCGTGTACTGCCGTCTTACATTTCTCAGCAGATAAAAACTGGAATTAAATTATTCCCATACTTCCCCTATTGCTAGATGATCAAGCGGCAAGTAGACACCATTTATTTCTGCCACAGTGTGAATTTCTAGATTATTAGCTAGATTAAGTTGGTCATTAAAAAGGGGGGGGTGAGTCATCATTAGTGGTAGCAAATGGCTGAGATCTCATGAGAGTCCTGCCACTCATAAGGACTTACAGAGTTCAAAAAGAAGAAATTATCTCTGACCAAAGATATTTCAAATGAAGACCTTGTTATGAAACTAATGACTGTCTCATATATTAGAATCAAAATCAGCACCTACCAAGCTAGGAGGCAAGATCCTTGGAGCAGGATAGAGGCCAGATGAGTCTTTGGCAAGTAGAAGGAGAAAAATAGCAAGCAATTTTTGTTCAGACTAAATGGCAAACCTGAATGGAAAGCCTTTATTATAGGCTATAATTCAAATGTAGCACTTGGAATGAACTAGTCCAGTTAAACAAAGTTCAATTAACAGGTTCAAAAATCTCTGAACTACACATGAAAGTAGCTTCTATAAATGTGAGGTGCACTAAATGTGGATTAAGTTCATTTTAGAGTAGACCTTTTTATGATTTCTAGTTCACATTCATTCCCTCTCCCCACCCCAGGTGAGAAGCCTGACTGCTCAGCTTTCCTTCTTTCTTTCTTTTTAAAATATAGTCTGTAATGACATCTGTAAAGAAAGTTAGAAAGCAAAATGTGGAGGCAGCATTCTAAGACTTATTACACGGATAAATAGCTGCTGTTGTGGCCAAGGTTTCTTAATCACTTAACTGCCATTGCTAAGGCACTTGTATTCTCCTTGCTGAAGAGATTCATTCATTGTCTTCGGACAGGAGCAGCTTGCAGCAAGAAGTACAGGTTCTGGAACAAAGTGAATGATGCCTTGTGCTATTAATAGCCATGTGGCTGGTAGAAATTAAACAGGCTAAGCCTTTGCTAATAGAAAACTTCACATGGTGAGATTCTGTCTGTCTGGCCCCCAATTTACTTTTGAGCTCTAGACTTCAGCACAGCAGCCTGTAACATTCTGAATGTTTAAAACAAATTGCCAATGATGTATGGATTTGGATGAACTGGAACTGAACAGGTTCATTTTGGGAAAGGAATAACTTTAACTGGAATTTGTTCCTTTTTGGACAGGGTGAACTTGAATGAGTGTAAATTCCTTTTTAATTTAACTTTCCAAAGACTGTTCAAATGCATGCAGCTTCAAGAAGATATTGCCTGATTTCAAACTGTTGTAGCCCGCCCTGGGGACCTGCTGGTGAAGTCTGGACAATAAATTTAATACATAATAATAATAATAATAATAATGTCTTATTCTGAGATATTCTCATTGCCAACAAGCCAAATAAAGAATAAACACTATTTCTCTGTAATACCTGGAATGTTTTCTTTATTATTTTACTCACTGGAGGATAGCTTGCTGGTAATTACAAAGTCAGCGGGATAAATATGCTTTAAAAACCCACTTCCCGTCCTTCCTGAATTTCTCTCAAGTGTATCTCTCATGCACTGCTTCAATCTCTGAATCAGCCACGTTCTGTGCTGTGTTGTAAATGTAACTGGAATGAATGCTGCTGTTCTAGCAAGGCTTTGGTGGATCTGCCCAATTTCAGGCGCTGGAAGCAGTTTCTGCAAACTGAACTACATCATTATGCATAGGAATATAGGAGTGCCGATAGGGGAGGTTTCTGGTTTGGTCCAAAATTTGGAACAAACTTGCCCAATCTTGCCGATGAGTCATTTCGATGAAACATTTCTATTTGCTAGAAAGCCTGGTGCTTACCAAGCCTGTTGAAAACTTTCTAATAAAAGGAATCTGGAAAAGGAAGTGTCATATGACATGCCACTCCATCCTGAATAATTGTATGGGTAGAAAAGATGGTTACTCCTGTAAGTCCTAGCAAGCAGCTAAGAATGGTTTAAAAGAGAGATAGAACCCGATAAGCCAACAGACCAACTTCTCATTGCTACTTCCCAATTTAAATCTGTGGAAAGCATGCAGATGTTTAAAGGATGTTTTTCCTTAAAGAAATCCACATAGACTTTACACAGCTATTTTGTCCATCCTTATTATAGGAGTGGGTAAATTGCATGCTGGGAGTTGTTGTAAGAGGCATAGAAAGTTGCTCAGAGGTAGCAGAGCAGCGTTTTCCAAATTTGGGTCTCCAGCTATTTTTGGACTACCATTCCTATCATCTCTTACCACTGGTCCTGCTAGCTAGGGATGATGGGAGTTGTAGTCAAAAAACAGCTGGAAACCCAGCTGTTTGGTAAATGCTGTAGTAGAGGGTAGAGTTGCAGGGTAGCTGTGTTTCTGTGTAAGTTTTGAGCAAGTGCCTGGAGTACAGAGGCTTCGGGTATTTCTCTCTGAAATTTTGCAGTTCTGACAGTACAACACTATGCCTCTTTAAGCTGCATATATACAAGAATATTATAGTCAAATAAAGAAGAAGAAGAAGCTTTTAACTGAGAAACAGCATTTATATACCCAGAGTTTAATGGATGGGGCTGCTTGTCAGGACTTGAGTTCACAGTAGGGTGTCTTGGAGCGCAGCCAAAGCCGTTGTTCCCTAAGACCCTAAATTCCAAAATTTTCAGAGTTCCAGTTGGCCTCCCTGTATTGGCCCACTCTGTCCGAGATTCCCTCCCTGGAAACCACATAATATTCTAAAAGGCTAAAATTCAAAATGGTGTTGTCTCCTTTTGTTGACATCGGCATGCGTGACTGTCGCCATTAATAAGCAAGGACACAACTAACAGTGGGGGGGGGTGCTTAAAGACATTCAGTGGGGCAGAATCCTGAGAGGAATACAAACAACAACAACATTTGACAAAGTCAAACGAAGAGACCTGAAAGAGTCACTTTTGTTAGTACTATTGTAATTACTAATAAGCAGAGACCAGTGGCAGGACCTGCCAGTTTAAAGAGACTGGGGGGGGGTGGAATGTCACACTGCCATGAGTGCCCACAGCCCCACAGATACTTCTGCCCCCCCCCCCCATGGGCTCACCTGGCTTGTAGAAAAGTTTGACAGAAAGTGCCTCTGTATCCTGGTGATGAAAGGAAAACACTTTTAGCTAATGATTTCAAAGGCTGCTGTCTAAAGTGGCGAAATGGACTCCCCCTTCTGAGTTGGAGAGGCTACTGTATTTATCACCCCTAAAACATAATGCAAAGCAAAGGGGAAGATAAGAGTTGCAGCCAGAAAAGTCAGCAAAGTGCTGTCAAGTGCCATGGCAAGGTGCTGGGAAGGCGGGTGTAAATGACAACTTGAGGAGAACTCTTTTGGGCTCACCATTGATAAGCCGTAAGTGGCGACAAGCAGTAATCACTATGTGCTGGCTTCTGTCGTCCTTTCGGTTAAGTAGCCCAATCAACTTAAGCAGGACTTCACACGGAGCAAGCAGTACTTGCTGTGAGTAAATAAATACAGCATGAACACTGCCACCATTCTCAGTGCCATTTCAGCAAGAGTGCATTTGCAAAGACAACAGGAATAACTTCCAGGATTTTCACTCTGCTTTCCTACATCAGCCTCATGCAGTGCAACATTTCACCCCTGGCTTGGCCTTCTGATGAACGTTGATTTTGTTGTTGTTATTGTTATAGATTTATGGATTTCAGAACCTACGACAGAGTGTGACAGATCTTTGGGTTGGTTTTTTTTTAAAAAAAAAATGAGCTATGCAATGCTTTATTTTAAACCATAAGCTAAGGCAGGGGTGAGGAACCCATACCCTCCAACATTCCTCTGATGATAAGAGGGATTTCCTTAATAATAATAATAATAATAATAATAATAATAATAATAATATTCATGCCCCACTCATCTGACTGGATTGCCCCAGCCATTCTGGGTAGCCTCCAACATATAGAAAAACATAATAATACATTAAACATTAAAAAACTTCCCAATACAGGGCTTCCTTCAGATGGCTTGGGGGTCAGATAACTCCACACACTCCATCATTTGTCCAGTGAAAATAAGGATGTCCTAAGGAAAGGTGGGATATTCCTGGATCAAATCAGAAACCAGAATGGCTTCAGTAAATCAGGGACTGTCTCTAGAAAATAGGAACACTTGGAGAGTTTGGGAACCTCCTTAAGACCGGAGGGCATTTTCTCATCTAGGCAACCTTCTGTGTGGCAGAAGGGACCAGGGGCAAATGTGGTCAAAAGCAACATATGGAGATTTTACCCCAGTACTTTCTACCTCCTAGACACATTCACACAGTTTTCCCTATCCCTTATCCCAGCAAACAAGTGGCTAAGTATCAGTGTTCAAAGGCACATTCCAGCCAGGCCACAACACTCACAGAGGAAGGAAATAAACTTTCAAGAAATTGGAGGACACATTTCAGCACATCACTGTGGTGGAGTACTTAGGGAATTTTGTGGTAGTCATTCTCTGTTACTCATCCCTTAAATGTAAATAGCAAGTGTCTGCCCCCCTGAAGGAAGACACAACAGAAACTGGCATGAAGTCTAAACCAAGTTTAGTTTTTATATTATGTTATCACTGTCAACAACAAAAATTCTCCTCAGTTCTACTGCAGTCACACACACACACACACACACACACACACACACACACATTTTACTGTGCTCAACCTTTGAACCTTCAACTTATATCAAAGGGGTTTTAAGGATCATTTCATTAACCAGATCCTGGTTATCAAATCATTATGATTCTATGATACTATGTTTATTTTTAGAGGCTCATTCAGGAATTTGGGCCCCCCACCCCACCCCACCACCTACAATCTGCTTCTCTGTGCTCCTTGGTTTGTGGGTTGTTGATTTTTCAAAAATAAAGAATAAAGCTATGTGCCTTTCAAATCTGCCTAGGAAACTGCTTTGTTATTATTTTGCTCAGGCACACCAAGTTCAGCACTTGGAACCTTTGCAGCTATTTTGCTACCTCGGATGAATATGTTTTCTGCATAGAAATGAAGAAGAGATGAAGTCAAGTCATGAAATTGTTTTGTTTCTCTCTCCCCCCCCCCCCATCCCCAGCAAAGAAACCTGCACACTGCTCTATGCAGCTACATAACCAGAAGTCACTCTTAGTATGTCAACAGAATACTGCCTTTGCCATCAAGTATCCGAAACATCAACACATGGAGGAGATTCGAAGAGTGACCAGAGAATTCAAAGACCTTGTAACAAGGTTAAGAGGGGAAACAGATAATATTTATGTGGACTACACAATTCTTCCATATTTTTTGTGACCACATCCACACGGTACATTTAAAACAGTATCATAACACATTAAAGAGCCCAATCTGTCCCCAAAGAACCCTGGAAACCATAATTTGTTAATGGTGATGAGCGTGGTCTGGAGGCTCCCATTGCCCTCACAGAGCTACAATTCCCAAAGTTCCCTGGGAAGAGGGACTGATTGTTAAACCACTCCATTAAACCATGACTAAGTGGTGTAAGAGTGCTTGAAATGCATGATGCAGATGTGACCTGTGTGTGTGTGTGTGTAATTCTTATTTAAAAAAACTCTCTGAAAGAACAACTGGGACCCCCATCCACACAGGATGTAGGTTTGAAAGACCAAAGAAAGCTGAACATCTTTTCAACTGCATGCTTCGACACTCCACTTTTTGAAAAATGTGGAATTCAGACGAATTCTCCAGTCAGAGTCAGTCGTACCCGGCACAAGACCCAAAGGACAGCTAAAACAACCATCTGCCACCTGATAAGTCCCTGAATCCAGGAAGCCAGCTGGTCGTTGCCTTTGACACCAATATATGCTATGGTGTTCTCCTTTCATTTCATTATTTCATTTTATTTTTACTTTAAATGACCTATGTTTCAAGAAAGTCTTTCTTCGGGTAAGTTAAACTTTAAAAAACCACACAAAAAAACCTGTGTTAAAGCAAGATTTAAGGTAACCCTCTCATTAGGCTGTCCCAAGGCAGTGGCTGGAATCACCCGTTGATTTTGGTTCCCTTCATTTCTCAATTTTTTCCAATCCTAAATTTGGTTGTCCACATTTCTGCAGCAATTTGCACATGTTCTTAAGGGGGGGGAACACTCATGAAAAATCTGTTGTTTTTGTTGTTGTTTTGGAAATTTCTTCCAATAATTAAATGGCTCAATTTGAAAAGTTAAAAGCTTGATGAGAAACTCTGACACGTCGATAGGCATACTGCGTTCTCCTTCTGTAGAGTTTGCTGGGGTGTTTTGTTGGAATTGCAGGTTGACATTTCTGCAATGAACTTATTAAATCATAATGCACTCTTGTATATCATTTTCATTAAAAGATTCATTTTTCTGCACTTTCCCTTAATATATCCATTTTTATTAAACATTATTTGGCATTTGAAATTTGCACCCCAAATTTCAGAGGATGGCTGTGTTCTCTCATTGTTGCAGAAGGTAGGTTCCGCTTTAAACATGAATTGAGCCACATTTCTCTCCCATCACCTGAAGAGAAGGAGAAGATGCTAACCCTCCCCCTCCAGCTTGTGTCTTTGTTCAGCAACAGTGCTGAGTTGAGCATGCTAGCTTAGGGTGCACTGGGCAAGCACAATGCATATGGTTCTATACTCCAACTGCCTAACAGTAGAGCTGGAATAGTCCATTATAGTTGCAAAGTGGTAGTACAACTACAAAGTACACACATTTCACCCTAGCCAGTCCAGCCCCACCTCCTGTTTCTGAGCACCTCTTCTTCCTTCACAATTTATTTCCTCCAGCCCTTCTCCTCAAGGACTCAGGGGAACATGCATAGCACTCAACTTTATCATCTCAACAGTTGCCTCAGGCAGCAGATGCTGACAACTGGGGAGCAGGCAGTATTGTGTGTGTCATGTGGTCTTCCCTGAGCCTGCTAAACTAGCCTCCTGGCCTCAGGGATAGTGGAGGATGCTACCACATTGACGGTGTCAAAGTTAGATTTAATTGCCGGCCTGGTTGACTTTTGTACACAGCATGGGATAAAGCTCCGTTTTGTCCTTTGCCTCAGGCAGCAAAATGTGTTGGACCAGCTCTGCATTTATACGAGATTCCTGCAAATTTTCAGCTGCCACATTCACACCCCTTTTCCAATCACAGAACTACAATTTCCAGAGTAGTTTAACAATCAAACTCTCTTCCCAGGTAACTCAGGGAACTGTAGCTCTGTGGGCGGGAATAGAGGTCTCCAAATGGCTCTCAGTACTCTTAACAAAGCACAGCTCCCAGAATTCACTGGAACGGGTTGGTATCCTAGTGGTATCCTAGTGCTTCAAATGTATGGGGTGAATGTGGCCAGTATCATGTATCACAGAGTTACCCGAACTTGGGTCTCCAGGTTTCTGGACTAAAACTCCCATCACCCCTGACCACTGGTCCTGCTAGCTAGGGATGATGGGAGTTGTAGTCCTACAACCGATCCAACTTTGGGAAACCCTGATTTAATCACATTTCCTCTACACACCACAACACTGTTCGCCACAGGTTTCTTCATCGATTTTGTTGAAGTCCCGGTCCCGGTTTTTAAGTAAGTATGGTGTGTGTGGTTTTTTAACAATAACAACAACAACAAAATCAATATGCTGGGTTTGCCTACATTAAATATCCCTCTAAAATACGCTAAAGTATCCCTCTAAAATGCAAGTGAGTAGGAAACGTTTAACTTTTTTTAAAAAAATTGCAAGCTGCCATGGGAGTGTGAGGTACAAGTCCTTCAGAAAGAAGTGGGACAATTTCTAATATGCATATACAGTGGTACCTCGGGTTACATACGCTTCAGGTTACATACACTTCAGGTTACAGACTCCGCTAACCCAGAAATAGTACCTCAGGTTAAGAACTTTGCTTCAGGATGAGAACAGAAATCGTGCTCCGGTGGTGCAGCAGCAGCAGGAGGCCCCATTAGCTAAAGTGGTGCTTCAGGTTAAGAACAGTTTCAGGTTAAGAACGGGCCTCCGGAACGAATTAAGTACTTAACCCGAGGTAGCACTGTAGTTACAAGATATATGGGGTGGGTTTCCTAGAAAAAATATGACAAAGCTCCAGTGAACTTGGTCTGAGGGCAGAATTGCTGTCTGAGCTATTAGCAGACTTCCTCATTCTGAGTGAACCTACTACCAAGCTTTCAGAAGAGCAATTTGATTGTGTTTTCTGGTTTCCTTATTTATTTTATTAAAAAGGATACTATTTTGACTCCTACTGCTCTGCTAGAGCATCACCTTGCTTCTAAATTGCTTTTGGGCAATCAGAGGCAGCTTTCTCAAGGCAGTTGCCTCACACTAAACACAACCCATTGGTGCCTCTTCTAATTAACACCATTAATAGCTGTACTACCCAACATTTACAGGAATATGAGCAAAACCCTCCTGACGTTATACCATCACAGTCTAAAGGTGCACGACTTCTTTTCAGACAGACTGTCTACAAGTACTATCCTGTGGTAAGTGAAGCTGCAAATACATTTGTCTGCGAGCCCTAAATAAGTAATGTTCTCCTTTTCTTTTCGTTTCTTTTCTTTTCTTTTCTTTTTCCTGAAACGGCATATTTTTGCATAGAATTGCCGTTGTTATAGAGCTCGAAGTTGGCAAAAAGGCAGGCCCAGGCAGGGATCCATGCATTGTGCTGCTGTCTGTGTGCCATGTATAGAAGATGTGAAATATCATCTGAGAAAATCCAGTAAATGGAGTCAATTATGGGATTAACATTTTTCAAGTATTCATAGGCAAGCAGGATGTCATTTCAAGACAAGTAATTATACGTCAAAAGGGCTGGTTCGTGCAGAAGTGGTTTATCTTTGTGTAATGGGGGAAGAGGTGTCATCTATTAAAAATAGAAATTGGCTGTTGTTTTAAGTGTGGGTGTGTGTGTGTGTGTGTGTGTGTGTGTGTGTGTGTGTACTAGCACGTGCACACAATTACCGAAACCTAGGATCTCTTTATAATTTATTGTATGGCAGCTGAGAGTTTTAATGTGTTGCACTTATACTGGGGACACCCAAGTACAAATACCTGGTTGGCCACGAAGCTCACTGGGTATCCTTGAGCAGACCAGGATCGCTAACCTGCCCTACCTTACAGGGTTGTTGTAAGAATAAAATTGGGGGAAAGAGAAGCCAAGCAGGCTACCTCAAGTTCCTCGAAGGAATGTTGGAGTAAATAATGTACAGTATGACTAAGAATTTCATTTTACTTGGGGCCTATTGACACCTGTATAAAAAAGAAAGATAGCCTAGCCATTTTTCTGTTTCAAAAAATTGTTGTTATTGTTAAAAAAGACTTTTAAAACAATGTCCTAGGGGTGATCAGACTTCATCCTTTTCATATCTACTTGGTTGCTGTTTTACTATAACCCCAAGATCTACTAACCAGAGTCAGGGGCAAAAGATGAACAGAATTAAAGAGCAGGGTTTTTCAAAGCACATTCTAATCCTAGGAATTTGTTTTCAGTGTCAGAATGGAACTGAACTTCTGCTTAGTTTTGTCCATTTCAGCATCTTAATTTAGGTGGGGGGAAAGGCCTTTTGAGGTAGCAACTGAAGAGTCAGAAATCCTAACTTCAGATATATCAGTAGTTTCCAAGCCCTGAGTTTCTTAAAAAACAACAACATTGAATCTCAGTTCCATATACAACTATAGAAGCATGCCTCCTCAGTCAGAGGAGAGAGAAATCTTTTCAGTTGCCTTCCCATTGAAGCAGAATGCTTTCTCGTAACCACAATAAAAAAAGAGTGGGGAAAGGAGACGACCCCACTGTTGAAACAAATGTATATTAAATTGTGCTTTGCTGGAAATGTTCTTTCTTCCTGAAAAAAATATATATAATTATATTGATATTGATTTATAGGCTTCCCACAGGCTGGAGTAAAGCTTTTAAAATGCCGACTTTAGGAAAGAGGCCCTGCCTTCTTTTGCCCCCTCAGAGGCCTTTGTGAACCTCCATGCTGGCTATCAATTGCTTACTTTGCAGCTCTTAACACAAAAGGCGGTACCCGGGGATGTTTCAAAATCAGGCCAATTGCAAATGGTGTATAGTTTAGCCTCCATCTGGTGATGGTGACGAGGAAGACAGAATTGCTAGTGTCCTCAAGTTTAGTCTCATCTAGGAAGACTGAGGAAAACCTCTGTCTGAGGCCAGACAGGGACAGACCCTCCAAGTGTCCCTATTTTCCAGGGACAGTCCCAGATTTACAGAAGCCATCCTGGTATCAGATTTGATCCTGGAATATCCAGCTTTAGGACATCTCTATTTTCATCAGAGAAATGTTGGATGGTATAGAATAGGGTGTTCCTATCAGGTGCGCTGGGTTCCATCCCACATGGGGGGGGGGTGCACTGCATGACATCACAAGATAGGAGGAGATCTGATGGGGCCGTCACACCCTCTAGGTAGCCCAACGGGGCTTAGTTGCAGCTCCGGGAGGGCCTGACAGGGCCCGTCTGGCTGTGGGAAATTGGGGAGTGGGGCTCGGACCCCATGGCTTTGCATAGATGGTGCACCTGGTCCCTATTTTCATTGGAGAAATGTTGGGAGACTATGCAGGGATGATCCCTTATTACCCCAAAACATCAGAAAGGGGGCTTCGTTTTTCAATGAACTGATATCCACCCTTCCAACAACATTGGTCAACTTATATCATGTCCAAAACCCTCAACAGCCAATCAGTACTAGAAGGCAGCCCTACTCCCCCCCCCCCAATGATTACTTTCGAGACATCCTTGCAATTTCTGTATTTTCCGGAAGGACCAAAGCTTTCACAAAACAATAGAAAGTAGTCAATGGATCCAGAATAGGCTTGCCATATTTCAAAAAGTGAAAATCTGGACACCAAAATTGTTGAACTTTTTTTGGCCAAAGTTATGAGCTATTATTAATGAAATTTACCAAAATCTACACTTCCAACATGGGCTGCAATACACCTGGATTTTCCCAGACATTTCAGCGATTTCCACTCAGACGCTGTTTACCAAGGAAATTTCAGACATATGGCATCCCTAATCCAGAGGCAATTCATAATCCATCCTATCCTTGATGTTACTTATAAATTGATGTCTAAATATCCTTCTTCATAGCAATGCAAATGATTATGGGAAGAATAATCACTGAAACAGAGTATTGCACACTCTCTATCAGGTGTACCTTAAAGGATTATACTTTATAGGATTATACTTTATAGGAGTCAGATGTATCAGGTCCCAAGAGACTTGACCCCCATTTGAATCACTGATTTCCTACTTTGTGGCTTGTATCCAACATAGGGCTGTTACACTGAAGATGGAGCAAGCTTGTTTCCTCCTGCTCTGGAGGTTAGGACTTAAAACAATGGCTTCAAGTTACAAGAAATATTTCTGCTTGCACAACAGGCCTTTCTCTCCCTCTTCTACCCTCACGTGCCCCAATCTGTTCTGTGGTTTCCTTGAACTCTCTGGAAAATATTTTTTTGTGGGGTGTGGTATTGCAGGGCATATTCAGTGCTACAGAATCATGGAGTTGGAAGCACCCCAGGAGTCATCTCCTCCAACTCTCTGCAGTGCAGGAATTTCAGCTAAAGCATCCTTGACAGGTGGCCATCCAACCTCTGCATAAAAACCTCCAAGGAAGGAGAGTCCACCACCTCCCTAGGGAGTCTCTTCTACTCCCTAGGGAGTCTCTTTCTACATCAGAAAGTTCTCCATCGTGTTTAGTTGGAATCTCCTTTGTTACTTTGTGCTACATTGGATGCAAGCCTTTGTGTCCCCGTGGCAGTAACCAGAGGAAGAACTACCTGCACTCAGACCAGAGACACCAAAATCGTACCACCTTCTCTGATCAGAAACCTCATCAGGCCCTAGGCTTTATTTTGGTGAACCCTCTTATTCAGCATCAGAAACCTAGCATCAGTTGAGGGCGCAAGCACCCTGCGTCAACACAAACGTCTGTGCTGATTTCTCCCATCCTTCCCCCTGCGACGCTGAAACCGTTTGTGAAATGCCACACATTCACTTTTGCCGCAAGTGTTTCCTCCTGTATTTGCCAGACACTCTTTACCCGCCAGATGGGTTTTCCCCAAGCTCCCACGCTACTAGTAAAACTGCAGCATTTTTTTTTGTTAATTTATCACTGTATTGAAGTCTAATAAATGGACCATACGTAGCTCGGAGGACAGAATGGAGGATCAACTCCCATACATCCTGCACATCATGCTAAGCAAAAGCTGTGTTGTGTTAAGTGTCAGCTTGAGAAATAGCTGACATTTGTTATTTTAATTAATAGTTTAGTTTGCTGAAATAAGCTTCTATGGGAAGCTATGGCTTATATTAAATCTTCGTTACAGCATTATTTTCCACAGACTAGGAGGCAAAAAACTCATTTTCAAACAACTGCTTCACCCGGCAAGGTCACCACCAACAGATTGAATGCACATGTCAAGGAGACATCTGCTTCCGAGACATCGATACATGTGAAAATGTTCTTCATTTTTTTAAAAAAAGAAAAGGTACACTTTCCAGTGGAATATTTCATTATTTAGTCCTTAAAGCTACAACCTTTACAGAGCAATCCTTTGCATTTCTGCTCAGAAGTCAGTCCCACAGAATGCAATGAAACTTACTCCCAGGTTAAACTATATAGTTCTACAGTCATACAGTCTGCTTTTTGAATAATTCCGTACGAGCAGTTTAATAAACAAAACAAAAACACCAGCACTTAATAAAAAGTGTGATTCTGAAAGCTACTGCATGTGTTTGCATGATCGTGCTTCTCTAATGCGCTGTCTAGGAGACTAACTTGGAAGGAGGATAATAAAGAAAATGAGATGTAGGTGGATTCAGCTGATGAGAGCAAAATAAAAAAAAGTTACAGCTTGAGAGACAAGGAAGAGGAGGAGTCATGATTGGAGGGTGGGTTTTTTTTACCGAAGTTTAGCAGTAGGTTCTGGCAGAGTTGTAGATAAGCCCCTCCTGGGATCTACAAATTATGACTGGACATGATATCTACACCTTTTTACTAGCTAGCTGTGAAGTCTAGTCCCAGCATGATATTGCAACATAATTATATGAAATCTCAGTAAATATATTTCCTGATTTAAGTTAATGTAACTCAGGCTACATATTGACTTAGCGCGCACACACACACACACACACACTTTTAACCTGAAATTCATTCAAGACCTTTAGATAGGCCTTTTTCCCTTTCAGTTTTTGAAACTGTTCTCCCATTAGCTTACATATGTACACACAAATATACAAAGAATTTGGCATGGCTATCTATCTATTTATCTATCTAATTGGGCATTGGGCATGAATGTTAATTGGATAAGTTTACTTCTCAGGTGCAATTTTCTTCTAAGAGGTCTCACTGAAATTATCTGCCCAAAGGTTTGGAAAAGCTAAACTAGGTTTAATCCATTTTAAATCAGAATTTATGATGGACATAATTTTTTGGCATCTACACTCCTTCATTTATGGCCCTCAGAATGTTATTTGTTTCTTCTTCCAACAGCCTCCATGACAAATGACCTGATCCAATTATGCTATCACATGCAGTTGTGACTTTGCTCCTAATGCCTAGAGAAAAGATCCATATTATGCCACAGACAAAATTTACATGGATTGTAAAATTTACATGTTAACACTTACACAAGCCCCCAGAATTGTATTTTCTAAAAATAATAATAAAGAAATCTGCGGCACTCCATTAATAAAACTTACAACTGTTTCCCAAGTGCATGCTTTGATTCTAAGACGGCAACCTTAGGTGTTGTTACTTTTGCAGCAAGCTCCAGTGAACTCAATTAGTGCTCACTTCTGAGAAAGCATACATGGATTCAACCTATTAAACCCACCAAACAGGTGTTTAACAATGACTCTTTTTCATCAGGCTGAAATGCAACCTCTGGTGGTATAGACACCAAAATTGTACAATTACTTATCTCCTTGGCTCGGGAGTTGCCTAACTTCATACTCGCCAACGTTTCTCTGATGAAAATAGGGACGTCCTAAGGAAAAGCGGGACATTCCAGGATCAAATCAGAAACCAGGACAACTTCTGTAAATCCGGGACTGTCCCTGGAAAAGAGGGACACTTGGAGGGTCTGGTGTATGCAACTTTAATTTTTAACTGGAAATTCAAGCAGCCTTACTATGAACTTTTGCCATTTTAAGCTGTCAGATTGGAGTAGCAACCCCATCACAGCTGAAATAAATAAAAACATGCATGCCCCGTTTTGATGCATTGGATCCAGAAAACTGTAGGCAGAGTTCCACCGTGGCACACACTTGTTAGGGGACATACATGTTTCAGTCAGGCAAATACGTGAGTCACATTGCCATAGGAATTGCAAAAAAAATGTGAGCAAATGGTTGAGAATTGCCAGCCTGCCTTGTAATAGAGACCTGCCCAGCCTTTTGTAATTTCCCTGCTCCAAACATGCATAGCTGAGCGATGGTGGTGACAGGTCTGGTTTTCTTTTTGCAATAGTCAGCTTTTATCGTCCTGCCTCAGGCTTGAAGCTGCTTTAGCAGAATCTCATCGTTGCTGAGCTTGAGGCCCTAACCTGCTAGCGCTTCCTTAATCCTTTATTTACTAATGGTCTGGTGCCACCTCTCTGTCTTACTTGACATGGCTCGTCAGGTAACCTGCTGTTATCACCACCATATGTAAAAAAAAAAGTGACTTGTTTTATTCAAGCTGTGTTTAGCCCTTCACTGGCTTCCTTGGACAGTCTTCCTTCAAAGGTTTGCATACCAGCATATATATATTTATTGCTTTGTTAGGGGGTAAAATGTGCCACGTTTTTCTTTTCCTTTGGGGCGGGGGGGGGGGAGCCTGAGCCACTATACCTTTGCAAAATGAAAAATAAGAGAAGCAATAGCCATTCTCTTGCTATCATTCAGCATTGGGAATTGAAGAGCCTGGCTAAAACAGTTGTAAATCCTGATGTGATTTCAAAAACATGAAGGCTAACTTTGCAGTTTGCCAATGGGGAGACGGAATGGTGAAAACCGAAAACTTCATCTTGCACAAAAGTAGTTGCCGAAGATTCAGTTTTGCTACCTCAATAACAATTCATTTTTTGCAGAAGATCATCATAACAGGGCTTTGGGGTTTCTGTTGGCCTTAAACTATCCTGATCTTTTTAAAAAAAAATTACTTAGCCTTTTTTTTTTTAAGCTCAGCTTTGATGGTGCACAGTGGATATTTCTCAATTGGATATACTTAAAAATACCAGAGGCAGATGAATAATGGCTATTTTTTTCCTGGGGAATTTTGCATTCCTACAATGTTGTGAAGAGTGCTTGTTCTAAAGATGCACTTCAAGACTTTTCCTAGGGATTCTCGAGCTTTGTGTATTCTTCATCCTGCGTATTCTTCATCCTGTGATGCCATCCTCAACCCTGCATCATTAACATCGAACTGACAATCCTCACCTCTTCCTTTGCCCCGGCACAAAGTTTTTGAAGAGCTGCTCAGCAGAAATCGAGTAAAACATTATCTGTGCTGCAAAACAACATCTCCTCAGACTGGAATCATCCTTCAGGTTCACAAGTCTTAAGATAACATATGTAATGATATAGAATAAACCCACATAGTATAAACCCTCCTTTTGGCTTCCTTAAGGGTGGGATGGAATTCAAATGTTAAATTTACTCATATTGAGGGGCTTGCTCAGCCACACACACAAGCTATGTAGTAGCTTTGGGGAGCTATATACTGTATTAAGAGTTTCAGTGAAGCTCAGTATGCCCTAAGAGTTTCATCCCAACATCCGCTGCAAAGTTGCAGGGAGTGTGACTCTCGAATCAGTCCATGGAGCTATTTGGGCTTGAGAAATGTCTTGGGACTAGCCCTGGTTGTGTTCAATATCCACAGTCCATGTTTTTGGCGACATTGTGGGCATGCTCCCTTGGATTTCTTCAGTTTATATTTGCCCGTCAGGGACAGGATGAAACAGGGTATCACCAGGGATTATTTTTTTTCAGCCAAAACTCGCCGGAAATCAGTTCTGGCATCTCTCAGGTGGGTGCCATTGCTATTTTAAGAGAACAAGGGAGGTGAGTTCTGGCACCACTTTTCCTAGAAAAATAGCACTGGATATCACTTTGGGGTCATAATTAAATTGTTTTGGTATGTCCAATCTTTCAGTTTTGTGAAAAATCAGTACACTTTCTTTATATTTCTGTAGTGTATTTGGAACATTTATTCTGTATATTTCTGTGGCGTACTGGGAGTATTTACAGCAAAGCTTGTTTATCCTACATGGAGTGGTATTTATTTATTGGATTTCTTACCAACCTTCACCATAAGGCCCCGGGGTGGGTTACAAGCAACAATAGTATAATCAGGTGTTTTTTAAGAAAGAAAAAATTGCAAAACCTCAGTGTAGGCAGCAGCTGTCACATTCTTTCTAACCATGAATGGCGCTGGCTTACAGGATGTGCTCAGCAAAAACAGAATCACAGCACAGTTGTGAAGCTGTATGTGAACAGCTTGACAATGCTTAGGTGTTCCTGGGCTTCTTTGAGTGATTGGGCTAGGGCTCTCTTACATTTTGGCCAGAAGGCATGTAAACTGAGCCTTGGATGTTGAGCACCTTGAAAAGTAGGAAAGATGATTTGAAAGATAGTAACAGCTCCATCTTCATTTTTAACATACCCATTGCAAGAAATGGCATTAAAGTGGGGTGCATTACATCAATGGCACAGGTCCATAGCTGGAAATGGAGCCAGTAGCAATAATCTACAAACTTTTTAAAAGACTTGTGACCTACCTTCAGCACAACAACCATTTGGGAACCCATCCCAATTTTTCTTACCACATATTTGAATGGTGGTGACACACTTTAGGTCCAACTGCAACTTAGTAGTGGATTCTGACCTACCAGCTGAAGACCATTTGGTCTTTAGTACATAAAATCACCCCTGGAAGGATGAAGAAGACACGACGGAGAACATTTTAAAAGCTGGTGGAAAGGGCTTACTGGAATTAAATATCAGGAGTCCAGGTTCCCAGCTTGATAACACAGTGAGTGTAGGTAATTAAAAAGGAGGATTTATGGCAAAAACAAACCCTCCAGCATCGTCACTCAAGATGACCCTTCTGAAGACTCCTTCCGGTGTTGACAGAAGATATTGAATTTACAACCTTTGCGTCTCTTATTTTGCTTCCTACCTAGCATAAGGTTACCAGATTTTTTTCAATGAATCTGGGGACACTTTTCAACTTCATTGGATTTTGCATGGGGACTGATTTGTAAATCCGGGGACTGTCCCCAGGAAACGGGGACATCTGGTAACCTTAATCTAGCAACCCTCCCATTCACCAACCCTTCAGACTTAGTGGATCAGCTCCAGCCTCTTCCTGTTCTGAGAGGCTGTTTGTGCCTGTTTGTGCTTCCTGAGAGCTTTGGCTATGTTCCAGCCTTCTCTCAGCTATTGCCTTATCAGCTTGCTGTTCAAGGTCAGGAAGAGTCTGCAGCTATCGGCTCTCTCCTGCCTGAGTAAAATCTAAGCTTCTCTTTTTCCTGGCTGCTTTCTGCAGTTGGCTGCAAATCTTCGCTTGGAGCTGGCTCATTCCTGACATTAAAAGTCAACAGTTGTAAAAGACACATGTGAGATTCCTAGTGTCACTTTCCTTAGGGCCTTAAAGCCCAGTTTCGTCCCTTAGCCTCATCCCTTTTCATGCGGCATGGTTGCCATGGCTACCCCGTTATAATTTGATATAATTCTCCTCTAAGCCTTGTTGAAATGTGAGAAGGGGAGAACCCTACACCCCCTCAATTCCCTCATAGAGCTGGTACAGCTCTAGTCATCTGGAAGCATTATGGTCCAGTTGTTTTCTCATTATCAAGCTGTCTAGGACTATGTGTGTACCAGATTTCTGTGGCAAAAGGACCGTAATGATTTTGATAGCTCCCAAGTATAAAGAAAATGTGTGGACGCTGGAGTTTCCTTTTAGACTCTTGCCTGGATGGTGCCTACCTTATTCAAATGGATCTCTACATTATTCCAAAGAATTTCTATGTGCACATATGGGGTTCTCTGGGGCACTTTCTAGGATCACCTGTACCTTGAGGAAAAACTGAGCCAGAGGGGTTTTATGGCCCTTAAGAGTATTTATGGCAGAGATGAATGCAGCCTGTGGGAAATGCGGAATTCTGCCCCTGTGGAATTGCTTTCTAGTCCTACAGGAAAGGGACTTTGGGATCCTGGCCTTAGATAGTAATACGTACTGTTACAGAATCTTATTGTTCATGAGTCTTTGCTGAGTCATGAACACACACACACACACACACACACACACACACACACATTGTATTAATTTCTGTGCAGTACCCAACAGTATTGCAGTTTCTTATTTGGGGATGGCTTTGTTGCGCTATGAAGGACATCTCTCAACAAGTCTCCAGGCTCCTTTCCATTTGTGGAAACTCTTGAATTATATCCTGGGGATTCAGTGACATTAGATTTTAGGTTTCCATGCAAAGACTGAGACAATAAAATGAGAAATGAGAAATTTATATATTTCTGGTAATTAGCAGTTGTGATACTTGTTCACCATACCCTGTAATTGCATTTTTAGCTTATTATCCACTTTACAATAAAAAACAAAAGCTACATCCATCCTAATTTTTATAAAATATGCAGCTCATTGAATGTAGAACAGTCATCTCTGAAACATACCTAAAATTTAACAAAGTGGTGATTAGCATAGAATTCAAAGGCATAATGTGCAGCTACTAGATAGCATTCCGATTAAATGTAGCACACTGCGCTAGAATGGTTAACCTCATAAATTCCTGGGAGTAAATGCTGTTCTCTCATTTTTATTT
Organism: Podarcis erhardii; assembly: GCF_964252035.2. NCBI lineage: Eukaryota > Metazoa > Chordata > Lepidosauria > Squamata > Lacertidae > Podarcis > Podarcis erhardii. The sequence continues at coordinate 70,220,759 of NC_138510.1, forward strand.
CCAGTTCCATTATCAATAATATAATTTTGCTTTGTTTACATATTCCTCACAAGTCACCTGGGTTTGCTTTCTTTCCATTTCATCTCTCTCTCTCTTTCTTTCTTTCTCTCTCTCTCTCTCTCTCTCTCTCACACACACACACACAGACATTCTTTCTGAAGAAAAAAAAAAACATATCTGAGATCTTTTGTGACTGAGAACTATTAGGACAAACCCTAACAGTGATATTAAATATAGAGAAGTTGTTAAAAATGTGCTAACACAGTGAAATCCCAAAAACTAAGGTGTGTGAGATGCATATAAAATTACTTTACACATGTCCTTCAAAACAAGTTTAATACATAGTCAGGTCACATTATTGCACATCAAATTCTCGGGGCCTCTAGCTGCCAGTAGCAATTATCTGTAAAAGAACATGTTTTCCCTAGTGACTAGCTATCAGGGTTTTTTGAGTATACCTAAGCATAGCCTTGAGCAAAACTCCTATGGGGAATACAGTATTGGGAAATACAGTATTGCATTTGGATGAAATATCAGCGTTTCGGTGCAATATGTCTAGATACGTTTGTACATCTATTTCAACACGCCGATGTGTTTATCTGTCGACTTTAATTGCATGATATGGCTGCATATAAATGTAAATATTTCTCCTGCATATCTACCAAACTTTTATGATGAGGTTTGGTAGGGTTTTTTTTGTTTTTTGTTTTACTTTGCAGCTTATTTTCCAAAATAATGTATATCCGTGGCGCATTTTACTAAACTGCTGAAGTCTGTGCTCACGTTATTGCAATAACTGGATCCATTTTATGTTAAAAGTTTTGAAACATTTGACTTAAGAGACTAAACAACGGTTGTGTTGTGTCGCGTGGGAGGTTGAAACCCTTAATTAATTCACTTCTGCCCACTTATTTTTATCCTCTTGTGATGGCCTGCTGAGGGCCTGAAGGGCCCTGCTCTTGTCTCCTTCCACCTGGCTTGGGGCGTAGCTTGACAGGCTTCACAAGGACTGCAGCTGCTTTTAAGTTGTTTTCCATTTTTATCTGTGTTGTTTTAAATGAGACCATCTTGGCTGTGAGCCCTGGAAGACCTGCACCCTGCTTTGCTGGCCCTTTCCCATCTGGCCTGGGAGAGGGGAGTGCTGACTGACTCCAGCTGCAAAAGCTGAAGCTGTTGAACAGATTCTTGGGCTGGAGTATTGTTTATGGGGGGTTGAGAGAGCTTGTTGCTGTTACTGATATTATTGTTGTATCTTTAGTTTTAGATCTTATGATTTATGGGGAAATTGTTTCCCTTTGGCTGTGTACTTTTTGATGTGTTTTATTTATTGTTTATGACTTCTGTTATGTTTGTAATTATGTAAAGCTTGCCATGTTGTAAGCCGCCTTGAGCATAGTTTTGACTATGGAAAGAAGGCATACAAATAAAATGAGGATATGAAAGTGTGATATATTGTACCCAGCGCCCATAGTCAGCAGTCTAGAAATCCACTGACAAGGACTCCATCATGCATCACTTGAAAACCAAACTTCTAGAGCTCTTGCCATTGCCAAAATCCTCCCTCTATAAGCATTACTCATACAACACAGTTTTACTACAAGATGCAAAGTGCCTTTAAATGTAATGGTGGTTTTTTTTTGGAGGGGAGGGTGGGAGAGAGACAGGAAGGTTCTGGCAAAGTGGAAGTGTAACTGCTACTGATATAGGGTTATATTGGCAAGTAGCTACATTGTGCAGGTGAAATAAATAGCCAAGGATTTCAGGGTAAGAGAAGTATTGCTAATGAGCGGTCTGCTCAATTGGATCCAATCTATTCTATCCCCAACTAAAATAATGCCTTTGACAACACCCACAGAGGTAACATCCAGCTTCTTTTTGGCTTGTGTTGGGTTTTTTTCTTTTTGTTTTAAAGCAAATGCAACAACAAATCAATTTAAAATTGCAAGGCAGGAAGAGAAGGATATGTACATTTTAAGCTTTTTGTTTCATTAGACTAAAAGGAAACAATGTGACATCTTCTTGGTTTTTGGCAAGGAATCTTAACAAGAACCGTGAACATGGAAAAATTTCCGTGGACTGCTAAACAGGTTAAAATTTCCTGAGAGCAATCAAAAGCATTAATTTATTTTTTTTACAAATGTTCCTTTTCTTCTTCTTCTTCTTCAGAAAGAATGGAGGGATGGGGGAAAGCAAACCAAGCAGAGGATATGCCAACTCTGGGTTTCCTACATTGAGCAGTGAATTACATTAGAGACCCCTGCAAACCCCCTCCAATTCTAAAAATCTATGGTTGGTGGGAGGGAGGGAGGGTGTGTGTGTGTGTGTGTGTGTGTGTGTTAGTAGAAAATTCTCAGTGTCCTGAATGCTCCCCACCCCCACCCCGCCCTCCTTCCTGGATTTTTGCAAATAGATGCCATTTATCTGATTGAATTCCTGTCTCATCTTTCTACATATTACAGCTAATTAGTACCCCCCATTGAGCAACAGTCCACTGATAGAAAAAAGCAGTTAGATAAGATCTACATTAACAAATGTAGTTCATTTAATATCATTTGTGGTGCTGCATTATTAATAATACATAATTACCCTGGGTAGCCTAGAAGAGGGAGAGGGGAGGAAAAACTATTCTTTAATTTCTTGGCCTTTGCAAAGGAGAGGTATATTTGACAGAATAAAGGACTGCCTCACTACAGGTAGCCATCCATCAAAAAGCTTTATGTGTCAAACTATTTTATTAACTTTTTACATTGAAAGGAAACTTGTGTTCCTTCCTTTTCTTTTCTATTTAAGCTCCTTTTCTTTCCAGCACCACAACATCTGGATTAAGGGCCATTCTTCTCAGCCACAGGGGGCTGGGCGCTTTGGAACATAAGCATCTTTTATGGTGATCAGTTTGATGCATTGCAATATGTGGAATGTGGGGCAAACACTTTTCTCGCTACAAGTACATGGATTACGAAGCTGCTGCTCAGATCCGCCTGTGATCCTAGTGCTTGCAATGATGAAAAAGCTCCCGTGCCTTGCTTCGTACAGTATTTGGTACATATAAACTGAAGCTCAGTCCAGAGGTGCTGTGGACAAGCAGCTCCCATGGCTGGGAGTTGGGGAAATGCTCTGATCTTAATAGGGCTGTGCTCCCCTTGAAAGGAGCAGGTACATAATTTGGGGCTGCTCCTTGCGCCATTGTTGACGCAGGATACCCAGGTGGCCAGGACTGCCTCTGCCCAGTTTTGACTAGCATGCTAAATACAACCTTCCCTGGATAGGGATAGCTTGGCTTAGTCAGCTGTGCTTTGGTAATGTCCAAGTTGGATTGCTATACAGTGGTACCTCAGGTTAAGTACTTAATTCGTTCCGGAGGTCCGTACTTAACCTGAAGCTGTTCTTAACCTGAAGCACCACTTTAGCTAATGGGCTAAAGTGCTGTTGCCGCGCCGCCAGAGCACAATTTCTGTTCTCATCCTGAAGCAAAGTTCTTAACCCAAGGTAATATTTCTGGGTTAGCGTAGTCTGTAACCTGAAGCATCTGTAACCCGAGGTACCACTGTAAAATGATTTACATGGCACTGCTCCTTAAGACGGTCAGGAAATTGCAACTACTGCAAAGTGGCAGCCAGAGCACTGATAGTAGTGTTAGGATTTTTATCTATCTGAGTTGCTCCAGCGAGTCGTACTGTTGTACTATGTTTTGATTACATCATGTGAGTGTCTGAGAGACTGTGAGACAGGAAGTCAGTACTGTTGGAAGTTGGTTTCACTTCTGAAAGTGTTGCTGTTCTGTACTGGTGCTCAAAGAGCACAGACATGCTGATGGAGTCTTCGTATATATAGACTGTAAATAAAGTACTTTTAGAGCTACTGATTGAGTCTATCTTCTGCTACAATATGCCAGAAGACAACCGTGCTCCTCTCAGGAGAGAGGGGTCGCTTATCACCGGTCTGTGTTTCATGTGATTGTGTTTACGTGCTTGGGAAGATGTGGGGGTTTGATTAATCATGTGTTGACATTATCTGCTTTACCACTTGTGGTGGGTTCCTGCTGCTGTGTTTTAAAATTGCATATGTTGTTGTAGATGTTTCGCTCTTGACTTGCATAATTTCTCTTCTCGCCAGTCACCTTGAGACTTTTGTATAAGGCAATTAAGGAGTGAAATAAATAAAGACTACCAAATAAACATTCCTGCTAGATGTGCATAGGTGGAAATCCAAGATGGAGGCCATGAGGTAAAATGAAGAAACAAAAGTAAAAGATTTGCTTTTTTCCTTTCTTCAGAAAAAAGAAAGAAAGAAAAGAAAAGAAAAGAAAAAGCAAGTGAAGGACAAACTGTTTCAACAACGAAGAGCAAATGAACAGTTTCAAAAAAATATTTAAAAAATGACTTTATGACAAACAAAAGAAGACACAAAAGTGTGATGGGAATGAAAACTCCGCGTTTTTCAGCCGGGATAATAGGGTTCAAAAGAAAAGAGGTGAACTCTTCTCTCAGAAGCAGTGAGACAGTGATTCCATATGCATTGAATATATTAGCCTGGCAGAACACATGAAAGAAAAGCCGAGATCAATTAGAGTTCAACAAAATATGATCCACTGCAGATGAGGTGGTGTATGAATTACTCCTTGCAACAGCTACTGGCAGGGCTCGTGTCAATGAGGTTGCACTGATGTAGCAGAGAGGATTTGGCCTTAGAGTTGTTAAATATTATAGGTCACTTTGAAAGGCCACAGCTCCACAGGCAGCATATTTTTTTAGAAAGATTGCTAGGATATTTTTTTAAAACAACAACACCGAAAGAAGCAAAACAAAAAAAACGGATGACCTAATCCCCAAGGCTGCAACTAAGTCAGGTCAAGGGAGTAGACTTGGATGGGCCAAAGCTGATGGCAGAGTAGAGCTAGGCCTCTGGAGGATTTACTCTGTGGGTGCAAAATTTTATATAATTCTACCAGTGCTGGTCGCAGGGTCACCTTCAGTCACTTTCATCACTTCTATTACAAGGTACAGACCAGAAGCAGGGCAGAAAAAGCCTCTCAGTTTTGTTCCTTTGAACACTCTTTTTATTCAGGGTATGTTACAAGCAATATGTGTAATTTATTTTTTTATTTTTTTAAAAAAAAGAAGGTGTGTTCTTCACATAGAGAACTGCCAGAGGATGAGTTCATTTAGTATCTACTGACTATGTAACTGGTGACAGAGTTCCAACTTCAATTGCACAAAAGCATTTTGGAGAGACGGGAAGAAGAGTAAGGGCAACAGTACGTCCAGAGTAGGTTTAGCTAGCTTTATCCATATTCAAATGTGTTTCCTCCACAGTCCCCAAATGAGGGGGAAAAGAGAAAAGTATATTCATAAGGACAGTTTGCAAGGTATTATCTGGTGATGAGAAGCTTCGTGGCTGAATGTGGCCCTCAATGCTCTTCTATTTGGCTCTTCACAGGCCACACTACCCAACCCTACTCTGCACTCTTAAGTGTTTTTGCCTTGTTGGAATGACCGCTCCCCGCTTAAAACGGGGTGCCCTTTGCGTGGACACGCGCAGCCCCTGTATCTGGAGCGGCTGCATCAGCATAGGCTTGGCTTTGCCTCCCTCAGGTGGGATACCTGGAGGTCTCCGCCTACCTCAGTCAGTTGTCCAATCCCACCTGGGGGAAGCGTTGCCAAGGAGACCAGGCCAAGTAGGGGAGGGATTACCTGCCCACACAATAGAGGGTGGATCCTACCTGGGAATCCTCACTTGGCTCCAGAGCTTCTCCCACCCTACCCACCCTCAGTTAATGTCTTATTTTGCCGGTTAACTTTCCTTCACAGGTTTTGCAGGTTAACTTTTCTTTACAGGTATGCGGGCACTGCTACGTTAAGGTCGCTGTTAAAGGGCCGGCAAGGAATTTCCCTGCATTGGCAGGTTTCACCTTTCCCGTAGCAAAACGTCACAACTTTGGCGGTATCAGGCCTTGGGCGGAATCCTTTAGTCCATCTTCCTCTTTGTGGCAGCGATACCAGGGTTCCCCATTAAAGGGGTTTCTGAAGGGAGGCTTTGACCGTACGCCGAAAGGTCGTCATTGCTCTCCCCTGTGGTGGCGGCGTAACAGGGGCAGCTATCTCTGCTTGAACATATGTTCTCCAGAGCCGGCCCATCCCCCCCACACACACTGGATAACCCTGATGCTCCCTAGGTCCCCGGCTGGGGACTGAGGAGGGAGAACGCCCAATGCCTGAGCCAAGGTCTACCCACATTTGAAATTTAATAAAGTTGTGGCCAATTTAATCCCATAGCACGTTGTCTTGAGTCGTTATTCCACATGACGGGGGGGGGGGACCGCTCGGGATCAGGGGACTCCGCCTGTCCACGCAGTGAGTCTTTGAACTTGATAATGGATGGAATGATGTGAGTACATGTAGAACTCTCTGGGTGGAACCCAGTTTGCATTTGCTGTTGCAAATATGCAGAGAGTAGGAATTTACAATGGATAATGCTGTCCAGCCTTACAATAGCTGAGTTTTTACTTCCCCTTTGATTTTATTGTAAACATACTTTGTTCTTTCTTTGTAATAGCCGATAGTGTTTTCTTTTTTAAAAAAATACATTATATTCTGATTTTTAAAATAATAATGATGATGATATGTCTAAATGCGCTAGAGAACTATTGTGTCTATGTAACTGTGCGTGTTGAATGTGTGTGACTGTGATCTCTTTGCAACAGGAAAAAAATTACTAAGTAAAAGAATCTTCATCTAATAAAAATATTTCATTCAGCAAAGCATAACACGCAGTATTAAAACTAATATTACTGACATTTCATATATCTCGGCAGAGACTAGGGAACAGGCTTTGTTTGAACTTCGCTGCCCTTTTATTAGATTTTTTTTCCCAGAATTAATTTATTTCCTTGTATTTCTCATTATGTTTTTATTGCATTTGATGAACAATAGTGGAGCCTAATTTAACACCTGTAAATTCCCAAGGACACTAATGAAAGATTGCAGACACTATTGGGTAAGTGTCTAATTCACATCTGAGAGGTTGTGAGTTCAAATCCTATTAGACTTGTATGTATTAATGTTTCTATTAACTTCTTTCCCCCATCAGTATGGTTTTAGATTTAATCAATTCTTTTCAAATATTTCTAAAATTAAAAGATACATCCACAGGAGGAATAAATGCTGCAATAATAGATGTCTCGGAAATATCCACAGATTGACTGAGTAAACGGTTCCAACCACAGAATCTGCTATTCTAGGTGGAGTGTCATTTTAAAAAATTGACTTCTTGGAACTTGTTTAAGGCCATGTTTAAATAGGATGTTAGGTACATGAAAATAACTTCTCTGTGCCAGCTTTACTACAGTAGTTGCCCTGTGTCAATCACCATGGACAAGGAATTCAAATGCAAATGGTAGAACACACAAAAAGCTGCCTATCTTTTCATCTAGCCCACTTACAGTCTACTCTGAGCCCCCATGCTATATATTTAAAGCAGCATTGTGCCACTTTAAACAAGCATGGTTTCCCCCACAAGAAACCTGGGAACTGTAGTTCGTTAAGGGTGCTGACTGTTTAAAGTGATATGACACTGCTTTAAATTGCAGATAATGCCTGATAGACAGCAGCCCTCCAGGGTTTCAGAGAGAGAAGGTTATTTCCCATCACCTGATCCTGTTCTTCTTCTTTTTTAGTGGATACCCCAGAGATAGCACCTGGGCTTTTCTATGCATACAATGTGTGCTCTACCACTGGGCGGAGCAGCCCCTTCACCAAATGAACTATATAGTGTAGAGCAAATCCATGTAAGTACAGATTAATCATCCTTTAACATGATGCAGGCTGCCAGGGCACCTGCATGAAAAAAGGTTTAGTTTAATGCACTAATTTAAACTGGGAATAAGATGAGTCATTCACTTTAAACAGTCAGCACCCTTAACTGATCAGAGGAGCAGCTTCCTGCCCAACTTTTTGTTTTACAGACGTGATTGACGTGTGACCCTAATGACCACTAAGGAATGGTGACCGTATAAGAGCCCAATTCAGCCTCCCTATGGGGCTGAAAATGCTGCCTGTTTTTGAACAGTGTGCTTTGCCTCATTAGTCAAACAACTACCTCATCCATCAAAGGATTCATTTAAAAAAAAAATTGCAATTACAATGCCTGTCTTGAAATCATAAGCATAGACTCAGTTTCTCTCTGGACTACTTTTGTTTACCACTCTATCTGTTCATAAGAGCATGAGGAGAGACCAGTTGGATTAGAACAAAGCTCCATTTAGTTCAGCTCCCCAGGGTACCACATTGACCCACCAGATGTCTCCATGAAACCCAGAAGAAGGGTATGAGGGCAACAGTTCTCTTTCTGTTGTTTGCCCTTAGCAACTAGGATTCCTAGGCACACTGCAGGAGTGCAGAACCTCCAGTCTGAGCCCACTAGGCCTCCCCATTTGGCTCACCAGGCTGCTTTGGTCAAGCCATGGAGAGGATAACAATCTGTCTCTGAACCTAGAAGTAGCATATAACCATCATGACGAGCAGACTTTGATAGTCTTCTCCTCCATCATTGATCAAGCGGTGTCCTCGCTCTTCCATTTTGTAAGTTCCCCAGGCAAGCAAAAGCTTGCTTTTGTGAGCATTTGAGACTTCAGTAACTTTCAGGTGTTAAATCACATGGAGAGGATCCTTGTGTTTAAAGGGGTAGCAGTGGGGAAGGGGGCGCAATGCTACCATGCAGGTCCCAATGCCCACATGGATGCGCATAGGGAGAAAGGCTGTGTGTGTAAACCTCCGCCAAAGCTGGAACTCAACACAATTGGGATTCTAAGTTCCATGGAACCTGCCTCACCCTACACCAGCATAGGAACATAAGATGAGCCTACTAGATCAGTCCAGTAGCCCATCTAATCCAACATCCTGTTTTCACAGTGGCTGCCCAGATGCCTGGTGGAAATTCTCAAGTAGAACCTAAGCACCTCCGGTGGTTTCCAGCAAGGGATATTATAGAAGCACAGAGGCAGACCAAAGCCATCATGACTAGTAGCCATTAATACTCTAGAAGAATGGCACGTAAATGATGTGTTGTCCTGTCCACCTGAGGACAAGACAAGGAAGCCATGAGGCCTCAAAGACAACAATACAGCCCCACTGACTGTCACACAATCAATCTCTGAAAAGGCTTTCTTTCAGTGGAGCTAAATAAATGCTCATAATACCATTAACCGTAATGCTAAGCACAGCAACCATCATCAAGCAATCAGAAGTAGTTTCATGGGCCACTCTTTTCATAATTGACATTTTTCTCCTCTGGAAAGCAACCAACAGCAGGCTAAGCTTGGGACTTGAAAGGCTATAGACCAATTCCCCAGGTAGCTGCAGTCCCCCATTCAAAGAGGCTGGAAGATGGGCTGGCGTGGAAAGTACAGTCTCCCCATTCAGTTCAAAGAGGGATCAGAGCTTCCCAGTCTATCATGGCCGATCACAACTATTTGCAACCTTGGGCAACTCGATAGATCCAGGCAGCAGCTGCCACATGAGATTTTGTGCTCAGAAAGATTGACTGACAAACAAAGCTTTGTTCTCTTACTTTTTGGGCAAGGGAGGGGGCAGGGGAAGTTTTCAGGGTCACGGTCTTTGTATTTTCTGTGTGCTCTTTTTTTAAAAAAACCAACCTGGAGACTAAAAGAAGTAAGAAAGAACTTTATGTTGCTGATCGCACAGTTGAAGACTAAAAGGTGAAAAAGCTGGATGTCAAAATTTCTATGGGGTGAAGCCACACAACACACACACTCAAGGTGACCAATGATTTCATTCGGCCCAAAGTTTCAAGCGACTGTTTTGGTGCAGGTTGGACCACATTATCATAGAAGATGTTTGGAGGTTACAGCTACTTACATACATTTCTGCAAAGTAGCCCTTTCTCTTTCCAGTTACAAGTTGCTTGGAGCAACTAGAAACCTTGGCACTTCCTGCTGTGCTCACTGAAAAGTGTGTTTAAAAAAACAAAAATACCCTAGAAGCATGGCATGTATCCTGCTAGGAGTGCCAACTTGGCCCTGTGACCGTGAGTGCCTAGGACCATGGGTGTCATGCATCATGCATGGCCCTGGCACAAAAATTTGTGGGTGCCTGGCCCCTTCATGGGGAATATTGTGGGTGCTCAGGGCCCCAGGGAGTTGGCACCTATGTATTCTGCATAACAGCACCAGGCGGCAGGGTGGGAGATAGCCGATTCCTTATATCTGTGGCAGCAGCCATATTTTTTTGCCATAAGATTAGCCAAGAACGGACAACACATCATTACATACCAATGCTTCCAGGATATTTTAGATAGCATTTTCACCAAGTGTCACACTTTCTAGCTGCTCCAAGCAGTTGAAACTATAAAAAACGGAAGGGGGGGAAGGGCCTTGTAAATTATCTATCTGTCTATCTGTCTATCTGTCTATCTATCTGTCTATCTATCATCTATCTATCTATCTATCTATCTAATTCCACTGAAACCATGTGACTATTTTAGGATTTTTCCTTTCAAATGCTATATGAAAACAGGATGGAATGCACTTGCAAAAGAGACAGGGCCATTCATTGTCCTTAAGACACATACACACACATCCTGGTGAATACAGAATGGGAGAAAGGTGTGATTTATGCATAAGGTAGCAATACGTGTCACTTTTCTACCAATATGCAATGCAGAACACCTAGCCTAAAAGGGTTTCATTTGCAAACATGTTGCTCTCTTGTTCTTCTAGTTCTTGCACTGGTTTTTCAATGGTTTTCCCTCAGTATTTTAATCCAGGATTTTTCGATAAATGAAAATTAGTATTAGCAGGGGAGTGGAACTAAATCACCACACAAGGCTCAATATATGTATGGGGGAAAGTGGGTGACTTTGTAGCACTTAAATTCTGGATCCATTAGGAGTTTAGATATTAAACTTTTAGGGGTTTTTATTATTTATTTATTTTAATTGGTCGGTTTAAAAAAGAAAAGCTGTCTTAAGTTAGTTTACTAGAAAACCCTCTTTGGAAGCCAATACAGACGAGGCTATTGAAGAGTAAATGAATGACCACATAATAAACATTGCCTTCAGCAATGTGTAATTGGAGCACTGGGCTGTGATCCTTAGTGCAGGAGCAGAAGGGTTACAAGCACACAGGAGTACTACTGCTACATTTGCCAGTGAAATGACATCATACTGTGTTAAGTGCCTATGTATGTTCTGTGAGCACTAAACACTTAGTACTAGTTGACAGCAACTTCATCGAAGAGAATGGCAATCCCAGACGGGGTTAGGGTTTGGTGTGGTTTTTGTGTTTGTTTTTTGCAAAATGCATTCTCAACAGTTCTCCGTTGAGGGCTCTAAGCATGCACAACATGGGCCAGAGAGATACAGACAGAAAGTCTTCCTAGGCTAGATATGAGCTCTCTGTTTGGGCTTCACATACAAACAGTGGTGTGCTATAATTGGGTGTTGATGTAGGTGGAGCAGGATGGCTTTGAAAAAAAGGAACCCGACAAGAGTGGATTAACTGTGGGAAATCTTTTTGCACCTGGTCTATGACTGGTGTAAACTTGCATTGCCAACAGAAGAATAGCTGTGATCTGGGGAAGTTTAGGATGTGATGTATGTTCTCCCTTTAAGCTATACAGGACTCCCCATTTGGGCTGTCCCACTGGCATCCATTTTGTGCTGGTGGCATACTGTATATTTTAATAGTGTCGAAGAGCTTCCACTATACCCTATGGCTCCTCAGCTGGTGGTCTCAAGTATAGGAGTGGACTCTTATACACTGAACTATTTATGTATAATGGGGTTTTTTGGGGGGGGAGATATTTTAAATTTCTGTGGATCAATTCTTTCAACTTTTGTATTTCATCTTCTTAACAATATGAGATTGAATGCATCACAATAATTTTGTGTGTTGGTTTTAAATGTATCAGGTCAGATAATTCAGCTCCTGCATTTCATGTTTAATTCATTTTGCTAAGAAGGAATGTTATTAACAGAGACATTTATGAAAATAAATCGGATTGTTGGATTATTTGCAGATAACTCAAAAAGATATTTTCTAGTATAGATAAAATAACAGTATTTTACAATATTGTAATTCAAACAAGCAGCGAAGGCTATTTAACTTTTTAGCGGCGAAAGCAATGCTTGCTGTTAAATATACTGAAGCTACATTTTGATGTTCAGTTATATCTTTCTGTTAGAACTTTAGTTCAGGAACAAAATGTGCTGGTAACATTCCATCCTAGATGTAGGCCAAAACTAACTTGTTGCTTGATTGCTTTGCTCCCCAGGCGTCCTTACCACTCAGTTTGAATATTTCTGCTATACACCAGAAATAAAGGTGATAGACTATATCGGTGGTAGGAATGTATCTCATCTTGCTTGAAATCTACATCTTCAATCGGGCAATAGTGGAAAGGAAACAAGAATGTGACAGGGACTGAGATAACCCAGTGGAAATGGGATGGACGAGGTGGGCAACTGGAACTTTGAGAAGAGGAGTGAGCCACATTTTATTGGCTTCTTCTCAGTATTTGAATATATGGTGAGGGAAAACCTGACAAAGTTGTTCACACTACACCTGTTTTGAGAGATCTCCACTGGCTGCCTATTTACTTCTAAGCCCAGTTTAAAGTGCTAAAGTAGTAATGGGACACATTCATTGCATACCACCCCTAAATCAGGTCATTGCTGAGGAAGAGTGGGAGGGATGAGGTACTAGCAATCTTGCCGCCCTGTCTCCCTTCCCCATCCACCTCTTGGTAAACAGCAGTGACACAGCTGACGGGAGGTCAACAGAGTGCCACCAATCTACTACTCCAGCCACTGTCAGATACAAGGTATGTAGATGAATTCACTGTTGTTGTAATGTGAACAATGGGTTAAATTGCACAGTGCTTGGTCTCATGTCTTGAGGAGCACATCCCCCACACCGGAATGTTCTGAGAATGGGGTGCCAGGTGCCAGGTGCCAGCAGGTTACCATAGCAACACCAGCGAGATCAAGGGTGTGGCTGGCACCCTCTCATTGCTTCAGGAAATACATGTGCATGTAGAGATGGGTATAATAGTCTCTAGGGCATTGCTTCCCTTATGTATGCGTCCTGTCCTGTTTGCTGTCAGGGTTTGACTCTGAATCTGTGATAATCAGGGCAAGAGGTTGTGGGTTTTACACAGTAGCATTAGCTAATATGGTGAACAGTGTAAGCAGATCTCTCTGTATGTATTAATCTTTACATCAAAGACCAGAAGAACTGTGTATAGTAGATAGATGTGGTCAGCTTTGTCTTGCGTCGGGAGACAATAAACACTTTGTTACTTTGAACTGTATGGGAGAGGAGTTTTACCCTTAACCAAGGAGTCTGGCAGAAGCTGTTCTTCTGCTGGGAGTAGGAAATACAGTATCTGCAGATTCTACTGGAGCTCCTCAAACTCTGCTGATACATCCCACTGACTTCCACAAGTCACCAACGTTCTCTGTACTCTAAGCAAACTCAAAAGTCTTTTAGACTTTAAAAAATACACAGGGCTTTTTTCCCCCCAGCTTAAACTTGCTAGAACTCAGGTGGACGCCATTGCCAATATAAGAGAACAAGGGAGGCACTCATGGAATTTTCTATTTTTAGAAAAATAGCACTGAAATTACTTCACTTTTTCAAACATCAACGGCTGCCAGCCACAGGTTAGGCAGCCTTCCTGTCTTCCCATGCTTACAGGAAGGCCCAGCTAAGGATGTCATGTGGTTTTCAAGAAGCATGGGCCCCTGGGGAGGCCATACAATACAGAAAATCACCTGAAAGGTAATCTATAGACACCCACAAACTCCCCTGGCAACTCCAAAAGGTAAGCAAGCAAGCACAACAAAATCCCTACATCCCACCCACAAATATTTTGCCAATGTCCCCTCCCCCTATAATTTTCAAATACAATTTATTTTTTCATCAGTTGATGGAAAATGGTAGCGGGGGGAGGCAGGCTCAGAAGACATTTTCAGCACAGCACTAATTAAATGTGTTTCATGGATGCAGCCCAGAGAAGTCACACGTACAGCTGAACTTTTTTGTTTTTGCCTTTCTGGGGGTGTGTGGGTGGAAATGAGGTGGGGAGACGATTCAACCTACTTTTACTTATACTGCTGGAGGAAGTTAATATATTTTTAGACAATGTTGTCTACTCAATGCCAGGAGACACATATTTTATTCCTTCCCATCACAGCAATACCTTTGCAACGCTGAAATATTATTTCCAGAATGACTGACTTTGTGACATATTGCTTTTTTTAAGTGACATTATCATCATCATATAGTACCCATTGGGCAGCTGATATGAAAATAGAAGGATACCTAGAGAAGGCACAGGGAGCTATGCAATCACATCCCTCCAACAATCAACATCAATTTCCCATTTTAATAGTGCTATCATTCAGCCGAGCTATGGCATGCAAAATCACTATATATTTCACAAACTTCTAGAGTCAATGACAGCCAGGGCTTCAATGTCATTCATAAAGAAAGTGCATGAAACAAATGCAAATCGTATTGCATCATTTCTCCCCAATTTGCTAATGTACTTGGATATCAAAGACGATGCAAAGATACGACTTACTGGTAGAATAGAATAAAACAATTTGAAGCTATGGAAATCTGAGAGAGAAAAGAGGATATATATATATATATATATATATATATATATATATATATATATATAGTTTTCAGCAGCATTTTAGAAACTTGACTTTCAACCCAGATAGGTTCACCACTTTCATCAAAGCTCTACAGTAATTCTTGCCACTGGAAAATGGTTTGTTGTTTCCAAAATCTGTCAGCTATATGCCAACACAGATAAACACAGGCGGAGACAGAGGCATGCAGAATGAAGTAGAATAGTTTTATAGCAATTTCATCAAAACACAGATAGCTAAAGTGGTTAGAGAACAAACAACCCCCTTCCAAACAGAGAAGGAGAATGCAAACATGGGGACCTCCAGGCTGTGAGTCTAATTAGGCCTGCCTAGCATCTGAATTTGGTTTGTGAGGCCTGTCAGTCACCCAGAGTCTTATGACATCAGGCACAGAGATCTGTCCTCTCTGATCTAAACAGTAAGTGCTAAGATCAGAGATAAGGGACCTCTTATCTCCAACCTTAGCACCAAGTGCCACAGTACTAAGATCAGAGGTTCATTTATATCTGAACTTAGCAATCGGGTGCTTAGCACTAAGGTTGGCGATAAACCTCTGCCTGCTCTTTGACAGTAAACTGTCAAAAGAGAAGGCAGCAGATCTCTGATCTTGGCCCCATGGGATCACGGATCAGGTTAGAAGCCTCTGTCTGCTCTCTTGGTTTGAATTTTGAGCTACCTGGTGTGATATGGCTTCAGGTGCTCATCTGGTGAGCATGCTTACTCATGTGTCAAAATGGCCCGTGGAGGATAGACAAATTCTGAACCCAATTCTTCTTATATGGCCCTGTATTTGTAGTGGTAAGTTGGTTGTCCTCAAACAAATTGTTTGTTTGTTTGTTGTCTTTCACATACATATATTTCTCAAGGTGATTTACAGACATATTATGAAAAGATTATATATACCCACAGAGAGAGTTCAAAGACGCCTCAAAATTCATTGTGAAATAATACAAAATGAACTCCTAAAGCAGAGACCTTTTCACCCAGCTGAAATTGTTTCTAGAATGTACAAACAGAAAATATCACTGTTAACATCACAAGCCTATGCTTCATTGTGACCTAAGCACAGGATAGCAGCAGAACCGTTTATAGTAGCAGGTGCCTGTTTAACTAAATTGCTTAAAATACCTGTTACCATTAGGGATGGTGGAGAAATTCAATCAGTCCTCATTTAAAGGTGATCCTACCTAATTCATGCTTTCAAATGTGACTCAAAAGGCAAGATCCAAGCACAACCTTTTATTTTATTTTTTCGAAATTTCCACTTCTCTGAATTTTGCAATGCAATTCTCCAGCAAAGTAATGTTACAAAAACCCTGCATATAATTAGGTAAAGTGAAATGCATGTATTTGTGAAACATTAAAAACATTTAAAAACATTCTATTGTATCTGCATTATATTTGCCTACGATGTTAGGGAAAATGGCATACAAACTATTATTAGGAGTATGGATTTTCATGAGGACTTAAAAAAAAAAATCAGAAATGAAGTGGAAATGTGGAGAACTAAATTGAAGAATGGAAAAATGAGATACTGAAAGAAACCAAAATGGACAGATTTACCCAACCCTACAGTACCATCTGCTATATCTAGGTAAAGCTCTAATGGCAACAGAAGAGCTATCATCTTGATGGTTAATAGAGAATGTCATATAATAAAGAAAGTTGATTCGGAAAAAGCTCCTTGGTTTCCTACGGATGCTATGCTTTCACAACATTTTCTTCTGCTTCCTCACTCTAGGGAACTGTAAACTTACAGAAATTGACACCGTGCCATTTTAACAAAGAGTTAAGATGAGTCCATTTGTAACACCAGGCTGCCAAGTTCACGTTATCAAACACCCAATGACAAGAAATGCACTGATAAAAAAGATAGTTTGCTAATCATTGAGATGTGATATCATTGTAGTTTATTAGATCCTCCTATACACATGTTTCATACCCAGGAGCACCGCGATTTGAACCACCAAGCCCAAAGCTGAATGTAGCCAGCTTCAGGACAGCAACTGGTCCACAAACAACTCAGGAACTGACTTCCAGCTAAAACTGAACATTGTGATCTGGCATGGATTTTAGGAGGCATTTTAGGGAATTGCTTTTAGCCTGCATAGTGATAAACTCACCCTCCATAATAATAATAATAATAATAATAATAATAATAATAATAATAATAATAATTTATTATTTATACCCCGCCCATCTGGCTGAGTTTCCCCAGCCACTCTGGGCGGCTCCCAATCAAATGTTAAAAACAGTACAGCATTAAATTTATGTCTCTAATACTTTATATAAACCCCATCAATGCATCCTGAGGCAATTAATGCCATATATATATATATATATATATATATATATACACACATATACATATACACATAGTACTTTTTGCTCTATAAGACTCACTTTTCCCCTCCTAAAAAGTAAGGGGAAATTTGTGTGCATCTTATGGAGCGAATGCAGGCTGCACAGCTATCCCAGAAGCCAGAACAGCAAGAGGGATTGCTGCTTTCACTGCGCAGCGATCCCTCTTGCAGTTCTGGATTCTGGGATTCAGAATATTATTTTTCTTGTTTTCCTCCTCCAAAAACTAGGTGCATCTTATGGTCTGGTGCGTCTTATAGAGCAAAAAATACGATATATGTACATTTTTTAAAAAAAAAAAAACACCATTTCTTTAGTGTGCCCTGTACCTAAAGCCAGTCTATAGCATTGTTTAAACATGCATTCCAAAGTTCTGAGATGAGGAGGACAGGGAGCATCATTTTTCCCCCTGTTCAGTCTCTGCACACCATTTATAATTAGAATTTAGAAGATAGCCTTCCTGTCCCAAGGCTTCTGGAAGTTAACAGTGTATTGTAAACAGAATAGATAATCTCACTTTGCAACATGGGAGTTCAAGCTGATCCAAAGAATCAGGCTGTTAAGGCAGGTTCCCTTGGAGAGAGAGAGAGAGAGAGAGAGAGAGAGAGAGAGAGAGAGAGAAGCTGATTTTGCTGTGTGACCATTGGAAATGGAGGAGAAATTCAGTGCAGTTGAACCCACATTTTCTAAAGCAATATTCAAACCCAAATATAGCCAATCTTTGAAATGTGCACTTCCCCCAAATTTTGCAGTACAGTTCTCTAGCCAAGTAAGGTGAAAAGAAATGCATGTACAGTCATACCTCAGGATGAATACGCTTCGGGTTAGGCAAATTCGGTTTGCACTCTGCGGCGACCTGGAAGTAACAGAGCGCATTACTTCCACCGTGTGCGCATACGCAGACCGTCAAAATGATGTCACGCGCATGCGCAGAAGCGCCAAAACGTGACGTGCAGACACGGGTTATGTTTGCTTCGGGATGCAAACGGGGCTCCGGAACGGATCCCATTCGCATCCCGAGGTACCACTGTACTAAGGTAAACTTACATTGTGTGGCGAGACCCCATCTGTACCCTATTCACTAAGGTGCAAATGCCTAGACAACTCACAGCATATTGGGTTCTGGGATCAAATAAGGCCACAACTTTGTTGGTTACAGATGTGAAAGGTTTGGCCATAGGCATTGAGGTAAGTGACGGCGCATGTCACTCCCGTCCGTCCACTGGGGGTGTTTCTAAGGGTGAAGCAAGAGGGCAGGGGAATGTCCTATGACCTATGTCAAATCGGGGTATCCCCCAAGCAGTCTCTGTTGGAGGAGTGGTATGGCCACTATGAGGGACAAGTCAAATGGGCCTGCCACTCGCCCGGCGGTAACTTCCTTTCCAATCTTCTCCCTGGCCACCTCAGGAAGCTTCCTAACAGATTTTTGGTTCGGGGGATCATTTGGATTTGGGCAAACAGATACTGGGATCCAAAAATCCCTCCCAAATGAATTTTGCAGGCTCTTTGTCAGGGTATATATCAAGTAGTTTCTTGAGGGGACCTAACCTAGTGAGAGAAGGGACAAGCGTAAGACCAAACTTCCAAACCAGATGCCAGAAGACTTGAGGCAATCCAGCCAAAGTTAAGCACAAACAACAAAATTTTTGCTTGTTTACTCAAAAGTAAGTCATACTGAGCTCAGCAGGATTTACTCTTTGGTAAGTGTGCATACAATCTAAACCCCACTGATTTGAGCTGAAAAGTACCTTCAGCGTGTGCCTATTTTTAGTTTATAATAAACAAATAATGCCATTTTTTCTCTTCATGAAATGTAGGTGGATATTGCAATGAAATGTGGTTTTAATGGGCCCTAGGGAGCAATTCCCCTCACACTCAAGTTGGTATCAAAATTTTCCATTTTTCTACCTACCCCTTGATTGACAAGAAATAAGAAACTTAAAGCACAATCCTGTATGTGTGTGTGCTCTGAAATAAGTCTCACTGTGCACAAGCCATTTACTCCCAGGAAACTGAACAGGATTGCAGCTGAACTGGAAAGAATAGTCTTGAGTGACTGGATGGAAACTTTGACAGTTTATTCCCCCTTTTTCTTGTAGAGGATTATTATTTTTAATAATAATAATTTTTAAAAAGCTAAGCAAACGTAAAGATTACAGGGATAGAAATGCATCCTTTATACATCCAAAACCCTGCATATCAAAGTTAAGTGTACAAAGTTAAGATGCTTCCACTTTACAAGCATGGTAGCATAGTATGTCCGGAAACTGCCCTCTAACATAGAAATGCTATGAACATGCATGCTTTTCATTTCCTTTTGTAAATCGGGACTCCCTGCCTGGCTAGCTCCTGCAAATAATATCCGTTCCCCAGCACCTGACAAAATACCCAGAAAGAAAGTCAGCAACAGTAGCACTTGCCATTGCGAAAGCAGAAATGCCAGGATGTATTCCTTGGATGGAGAAAAGAATGCTGAAAGACTAACAGTCAGACACAAAGGTCAGGGAGATGACAGGGGAAATGGGACCGTGCAGGCTCTTCCCATCTCTCTGTTCTATCACTCTGAATCCAGATGTCATGAACATGCTGTATATAAATATAAGCTGAGCTTGTGGGGGGGGGTGTAACCCCTACAGTTATCAGCTCCTTTGAGAAGGAGGTCTCTCCAGACAATGACGGAAAGCTGAAGGAGATACTACAGTTGATTCAAATGCGGTCGTATGACAACCTCTGAACTGGGTGATATTGAACACAGGAATACAAGGAGAAATATCTGAGACAGAGGAAGAACAGCCATATTAGTCCACAGAAGGATCCTGCAGAATCTTTATCTGATAGTGACAGCTGGTGATAACTGTACCCAAGGCAGCTTCTCTGGCTAAAGTAGAAAGGCTTTCCAGCTCTTTTCTGAAAGGTGTTAGGAGGAAACCGGCTTACCAGTACATAAAGATCTGAAGGGTGAGGAATAGTGGGGATGTTAAGGAATTGGAGAGAGACTGTGGGTAGACAAAAGGAAGTTGTGGGTGAGAGATACACAAAGAGGAGATGGATAGAAGAGTTCTTAGCAAAGAACTGAGACCATCTATGTGAGGACCCACCCTCAGTCCATGTGAGGTGTGTCAGTACAAGGGGTACCATAGCTCTTTCAGGAATCTCCTGGTCACACCAAACATACCAAGCTGAAGAGAATAGGAAAGGAGTTGGCACAGGGACCTCTTGGACCTGCAATAAGTCTAGGGCTGCAAACTATTTACCATAAATCCTTAAACAAGTTTTTCAGTGTTTTAAGAGGTGTCAATTGATAGCCTGACCAGCAGCAAATTAATCAGACAACTTCATCCCCCTTAGCAAGTGTGTGAAGAACAGGTGTTGAAAGGAGTATCATGGGACATTGTCGTTGGCATCCGCCAGTCACAAGAGACAATGGAGTATGCCT